>NC_143400.1:89207459-89513173 GCF_052110815.1 Crocodylus siamensis | reverse complement strand
GAGAAATATTCTGCCTTTAAAATATAAGGGGATAACATCAAGTAGTTCAGAGCCAAAAGATGACCTCTCTTAAAAGCTGATCAACTGGCAACATCTGGTTCAGTATTACCCTTGCCCTCTGACTGAGCAGTGGTCGTTATAGTCTGTGAGCTAGTTTCGCACTTAGGCCATATACTGACATTCAGTTTTTCCCAGGAGAGTCACTGCTATCTCACGAGAAACCATGAGTGTACAGATGCTCAGGATTTTTCCCAGAGCAAAAATAAACTGGCCACTCCAAGAGAAAAATATACTGGGAACAACCAGTATTAAATCCCTCCTGGAGGAGTTTCTCCTGGGACAGTGAATGTTTGTATACATTCTCTTCTAAGAGTAACCACAGCACAACACAGTCCTCCAGCATCCCAGGGTGTTTTGTTCCTGCTCACTCCCCCCTACAGGGAGACAGTGTATCACTCACTGGACTCTGCAGCTGCAGCCCAGCAGAGAACAGAATGTACCCCCTTCACAATTCCCACATTGTGTTGCAGGGAAACTCTGAACCATCTGGGTCAGCCAGTTAGGGCTTCCCTGTGCACTGACATCCTTCTGTCTCCAGGCAGGCTAAGGGAGCCTGCAGAGCATGCTGGGATGCATGCATGAAGACCCCCTAGCTGTGCAGCATCAGCACTACAAGCTCTCTGTTCTTCAGGAGCTGGCCATTCAAATGGTTAGGTCCCTGGAAAACTCTTTCATTTAAGAACATCAGCTATAGACTTTCTTAGCACCATTGGATACTTATAGAGGATCTTTAATTGATAAAATTTCAAAGCTCTTCAAAAACACCTCTCTGTGGTGAGCATATAGAATACATATTATGCAGCTCAGAATATCAGGGTTTGGAGACATTATATATGCATTTTGCCTAAAATCACTCAGTAAATTAGGGAAGAGAAGCAAAAAGAGAGCACAGATCTGACTCCTCTTCACTATAAGACAATAGCTGAACCAGACTTCTATTTTTTCACCTGAAACTTGGAACAAAAGACACAGGAGACCTCCCCAGTCCAAACAGGATTTTACATCAAATAGGCCTCCAACCCTGTCTGTCATTGCTGCCTTTACTTTGCTGCAAATGCCTGAAAATTTAACACTGATGACTGAAGCCATGCTGGTCCTGTATATGTCTGCATTTTTGAAACATCTAAAGCAGGTTGGGAGTGTGGTGTTTTCTTACAATGGAGTTTTTTTCATATTTAAAATACTTCTCTTTTTTTAATTGCTCTTTCACCACCCCTGCCTCCTCCCTCCCCTCCACCCCCAGTCAGATACAGAGTTTTGGGATAAGATGCAAGCAGAATGGGAAGAAATGGCTCGGAGGAACTGGATATCAGACAACCAAGAAGCTCAAGGGCAAGTAGCTGTTTCAACCATTGAGAAGGTAACATCAACTGTCTTTAACAGAACAAACCGCAATGGGAACAACTGGTGCTGAGCACATTTGCGAATCAGGCCCTAAAGCAAGGACATTGAGCACTTGAAAATCTGGCACTATGTGCACAGCAGCCACTCTCCTTATGAAGGGATTGTGTCTTCTGTCCCATCTGTCTGATAGATTTAAATTTGATTTACACTTTCATTTTCTAACTATATTAAAGCATTGGTAGGAAACAATATTGGACAACCCTCACAGGTGTTTGCATCTCTCCCCTAGGGTCTATGAGACAGTTCTTGCCATCCTTACTTGCCTGAAACTAGCACTGACTTCTCTCCTCCTAAACCATCTCATCTGAGAGTACATGAGTAGGCTTGGTTAGGTGCCACAAGCTTGGATACTATCTCAGTGCTGAGCAAACCCTCTTTGAGTTTTAAAACAAACTCAGGGGCTTGCAAAACTGAATAACATCTTGGGGATTCATTCATTGAAGGTTTCATGGTACATCATAAAGCCAAGCACTGAACAGACAGTGGACTGAAAGTACAGGGAAAAGATAGTCCCTTGGAAACATGCACTTCAAGCCCAAGTTGGATATATCTGGTACACACTGGTCATATCAAAGTCAATGTGGGATTACCACACTGACTGGGAGTAGGCAAAGCTCACAGGAGAACTAGAAAAGGGTGCATAGAGAACTAGAAAAGGGTGCATAATATAAGTGCCCAGTGCTGATGTGTGACCTGAATCACATAGTGTTACAATCTGCTTTAATTAAAACTTTGCAGGGTAACTTGTAAAGCTTCTTGTCTGTATGGAAATGATACATCTGGCTGAGAAATAATGAGCTATTGAAGTTTATGCCGTTAATGTTCCTTGATGCTGTGCTTCATCTTAGGACCATTCACTTCTGTTCCAGGGTTACTACTTTCATACAGAAAACCCTTTCAAAGATTGTCCTGGTGCTTTTGAGGAAGGATTGAAAAAACTGAAAGGAGGAGACCTGCCTGTGGCAATATTATACATGGAGGCTGCTATTCTACAAGAGCCTAATGATGCAGAGGTATTCACACTTCCTTCTCCTTCATTCTGGGAAGGAAAGGATCTAGAAGTTGGTTCATTTCACGTTCCATGGCAAAGTAGGAAGGAGCCTGGGTCAAAACGTTTGGCAGTCATAATTAAGTTAAATAGAGGACACAGTAAGGTAGTTGGAAGTAGCTGAAGTAAAACCATCAAGACACAAAAACCTATTTCCAAGGAGTTTCAGAATGTACAACTTTCATTTCAAAGCATCAAAAGGGTCCCATTGTGAATGATCTTTTCCTAATATTTTCAATTTAAAAACTTCCTTGAAAAATTTCATCAGGTTGCAGAATCAAGCTGCATCTACAGTGTGCTTGGTGTATCTTATGTTAAAGGTGCTGGGAATGACCAAGCCTTAGAGTTGCAATTGGTATCTGGGATACAGGAGTGAAAGAATACACCATAGGAATGAAGTCTAATGCAAGGAGGAATCACATACCTAGTCCTTAGGGACAAAAGGAGAAAGGATTTCGCAGTGTATTTGACTGAGGGATGCTGTAAGAGCAGCACTGACTTCAACAAACCAAGAAGGAACAATATGAAGCAGAAATATGGATTCAGTGCAGGCTGTTAAAATACTGATGTTTAATGAAGTATTTGCAGATTCCTCATACTTACAGTTAATGAATGTAGATGATGAACATCAAGACTTCAACCACTCTCACTCAGCATTTATTATTTCCATTTTAAAAACCTCATGTGTGAAGGGGTGCAGTCAAAAGATATGGCTCACCTGGGAGAAAGACATTCCTCCTTTCCTTCTGGAAGACCACAAAAGGAGAAAATATCTGGGACCTAACCCCTCAGCTGATGCAACTCATAGCTCCATTTATAGTCAAAGGAGAAGAAACAGTGGGATTCAGCATAGTAGGACAAAGTTTATTTTCAGATATACAGTCCAGAATCAGAAAAAGTTGTTGCACATGTAAATCTGGGTCTCTTTATTTATTGCTGTATGTACGTGCAAAAACAGGTCTGGGGTATTTTGAAGGCCGAAGAAAACCCCCTGCCCCTGACACTCTAGATTTCCCCCTTGCACAGCAAAAGTAGCTGTTCTTCACCATTTGAGGCAAAAATTTTACAATACCACAGTCCATTTAAAATATG
This sequence comes from Crocodylus siamensis, assembly GCF_052110815.1. Lineage (NCBI taxonomy): Eukaryota > Metazoa > Chordata > Crocodylia > Crocodylidae > Crocodylus > Crocodylus siamensis. The sequence goes on along the minus strand of NC_143400.1, from coordinate 89,509,569 downwards.
TAGTAATTCACTTGAGAAAACTACATGGGGTTTGGAAATACAGCTGTTGAGTGAGCAGGATCCCCTTCAACTTCAACAGGAACATTATGTGAGGCCTAAAGATATCCAAAACCACTTTCATTTGTACTGTTGGTTCACTGGCAACAGAAATACCAGAAATGCTGTAGTTGGAACAGTGTTGGATAGAATTGCTATCTATAAAGGTCTATTTATTTAAATCAAGCACCAGATATTTCTCTATAATTTCAGTTGCACTTGAGCATATATTCTAAAAAGTAATATCTATTATTATTTTTGCAGGCTTGGCAGTTCCTTGGAATAACACAGGCAGAGAATGAAAATGAACAGGCAGCTATTGTTGCCCTCCAGAGGTAGATGTACCTAATTGCAAAATATTGAATCCATCCACACATTATTAGCTAATACATGCCTTTGTGCACTTGACCTCACTTGTGTTCTGAATTTTTATATTCAACTGTGAAAAATATTGACCTGAATACAAGAAAGTTACCATGATGGCTCTGGGGGCATAAGCCAGACACTATGTTGCAATTCAGTGCAGTAATTGCAATATTTAGTCTAATATTCAAACAGACGGAAACACAAAAGTAAAGCTGCATGGCCCTAGCAAACATGAATTAGATTCAATGCAAATAAATGCCTTTTCAATATTCTAGGCACACAGTACACTTTCTAAAGGTTTCTCTTTCAACGACTTTTTTTATCAATTGGACTGAGCTCTTTTTGGCAGCTGAACACTAAAGTGATATCGAATATTTTTAGGTCGGTGATTCTCAGCCAAGCTATGATGGCACCTTGGGGTACCATGAGACCTGTTAGGGTGCCATCAGCTGCCACACAATATTAACACCTTTAAGTGTGCAAACACCTAGCAATGATGTGTAACATAAATCCGGAGATTTCAAATAGGAATCTGTGGTATTACAAGCATTCTGATCTGTTATGGTCTTTCTGACTTCTTTGCAACAGAACTTCTCATTACTCTTCCATAGTCAAGAAGCAAGTGAAAGCTAAGAGCTAGCATTTTCTGAGGGGTGCCCTGAGTTTAAAAAGGGTGAGAACTGCTGTTACAGAAGGATAGGAATATAAAGATCCTACATGCAAGTCAACGCCTGTTTCAAAATAAGACAGTTACACTACTTTTATCTGTAGTAAGTGCTGCTCTATTTCTACTTAAAGCAAATACCTTCTCCAAACTTAATTGTATTGGCTATGTTCACATTCAAACCAACAGGATCCTTCAGTTACTATAATTCATTTATATACAAAGGCACAGTAGGCCAGATTCTGCTCTCTTATACTCATAGGCGACTGGTGCCACCTTAGTTGGGGGGGGGGGCACATGCCCCTTCCCCTCCCCTTCCGCCCCCCCCCACCCCCAGCAACCAGTCAGTGACCAAGGTGGGGACCAAGGGAGTTCCTCCACAGTCAATCTCACTGACTAGGAAGCAGTCGCAGTGCTCCTGGAAGTAGCCGTGGAGCTCCCGGAAGTGGCCGTGGCACACTCACTCCCCAGCCAGCTCTTGTAGGAGGCACCAGTGCTCCCACGTGCCCCCCTCCCCCTGCCTGTTGCCTAAGTGGGGAACACAGCCTGTCAGGGGGTGCACCAGCACTCTCAGGGGGTGCATGTGCACCCCTGTGCACCCTCTACGCGTTGCCACTGGTTATACTCCTGAAATCAGTGGGCTGTCTCCAGCCTTACAAAAATATAGAGAGAACTGAATTTGGCCCAAGAGATGTATATGAAAGGATAGGCTTTCCCCCCCCCTACATTTTACATAGCCAAATGCTTCACACAACTGCTTCCTTCCAGACTGCACAAGCTTGTGCTTATTTTCCAGGCAGGCATTATTAAAAAAAAAAAAAAGAATTCATTCCATGTTTGCTATTCAAAGATGGGAAGTAACTTTATATTTACAGAAAAACAGAGGTGCGGATGGCATTTACTGCACAAGGAGAAGGCAGAATCAGGCATCCCGATCCTGAAATCCTCCTTCGAACAAACAATTCTTCACATATGTATGCAGCCCTATCAAAAGCACTAGGATTAGGGTTGCAGATTAGGCTCTATGCTGAAAATGGTCATGTTTTACTAAGAGAAGCTAAGAAGAACATTTCTTTTCCTCTCTGCTTAGGTGCTTAGAACTACAGCCAAACAACTTAAAAGCTCTGATGGCCTTGGCTGTAAGTTACACTAATACTGGCCATCAACAAGAGGCCTATGGAGCTTTAAGAAACTGGATAAAGCAAAACCCAAAATACAAGTATCTAGTGAAGAGCAAAAAAGGGTCTCCCGCACTTACCAGGAGAAAGTCTAAACCAGCAGATGAAAGGTTAGTATGGAATACTGATTATATCCAAGAAGAAAAGGCATCTATACACATGCTCTGAGAATGGGGGAAGGAAGAGGGTCACTTTAATTAGAGCCACTCTAATTAAAGTGCCCAGAACATCATGTGTATCAGCATCCCCACACTGAGAAATGGTGGAAGAGTGCTTTAACTAAAGCTCAGCCAATGAGCTTTAAAGTGCCGCCGCTGCCATTTTTCAGCACAGGGAACCTGTGGAAATTTCCAAGTAATTCTGAAGTATGTTATTCTGCCTGGGCATAATCCAGAGACCTTTGATGATGAGACCCTTTCATGGAGCCTACCTTGGATTTAGAAGTCTAAAAATCTTGGCTTAGGACTTCAAAATCTTTATCTAAGCCTCATGAACACTAGCCCGCTATTTTTGCCAACCTTGTTCCCTTAGTTTAACCTCAAGTGAAGCTCCTCTTCCATTACTTGGTTCAGCAGATAGAACTGGTCCAAATTAAAAGCTCTTACAAGCCCACAGTATACCTATACCCAAGTTTTCAGCTGCACTTTGGCTTAGCACTGCAGGTAAACTTTTGAACTCCAGAGATCTCAAGCAGAGTCAAAAATAAGTCTTTGCTGTACTTGCAATGATGTTGCCTATTTTCACATTTCAGAAGCATGCAAAATCTCATATATAGTTTAAAGATGTGAAATGCTGGCTGTGCAGTAAATACTGCTGCGCCTACAAAGAAAGCGCAGGTGAAGTCTGGTGTTATTTTTCACTCTTATCTAGCTTGTTACTTGAAGAAGTAAAGGATTTATACCTGGAGGCAGCTCATCAGAATGGAGATATGATAGACCCCGACTTGCAGACAGGACTGGGAGTGCTCTTCCACCTCAATGGAGAATTCAACAGAGCAATAGATGCATTTAGTGCTGCCTTATCTGTTCGGCCAGAGGTACCTTTTATGGTTTTGCATTAAAAAGTTTAGTTTTACAAGCAACTCATTTTCCTCACTTGAGGCTGACCAGTAATAATGAGACATCACTTCAGCCATTAACATTTTAATACCTGAAATTGAAATGTTAATTATAAGAGTGCCATTTAGAGGCAGATTTATGCATGTCCAATTTCTACCTGGCGCTGATTAATTGTACTGGTTTTATGAAATTGTGTATAAATCATGAGTCAGAGCTTCATATTATGTCAATTAACAGAGGATAGAATTATTTTATTTTCTGCCTACTCCAAAGGAGAAGAATTATTGTATCATTTTGCCTCACACCTAAAGTTTAAAAAAATGTCATTTTATCATCAGGATTATACACTATGGAACCGTCTGGGAGCAACCTTGGCCAATGGGGATCGAAGTGAGGAAGCTGTCGAGGCCTATACTAGGGCTTTAGAAATTCAACCCGGCTTCATTAGGTCCAGATATAATTTAGGCATAAGCTGCATCAACCTAGGAGCATACAGGTAGGTTAAGCATATTGATATTTAAATCCAAAATCAAAATGCATTTCCTAGTTAAAACGTTGTATATTATGAATTGTGTTTAACTCTGTTACATACTGTTATTTTTTTGGATGAATATTTGCAAAGTGCTAAGGAAGATGCAATAATATCCTTTTTTTTTTTTTTTTTACAATCTTCTTTCCACCAATGCATTGTAAAACACAATGAAACTATTGAAGGGGTAGTGAAAACGTAAAGCTTGAGGTCACGAGATGTCCTATTAGAACTTGTGGGACTTTATATGCTTGGAAACAGGCATATGCTTACAGGATTTGCTGCATCAGGATGTAAAAAACCACCTTGTGAAGGGAAGCTAGCCCCAAATTCCATCAAAACTTTTTTAAGGCAACAGGAGGCAATGCAGACAAGGCACTAGGCTGGAACTCAGGAGACTTTGGTTTGAAAACTACTTGGGAAAAATATCCCTATCAATACATTTCAATAATATCAGCATTTGTCATCATCTATTCTTTTCTACTAAGTGGTGGTGGAAGGGAATCAAAAAAATTAAAAAGCGGATTTTTTTAGTGTTTGTTGCTAAAGATTGAAAAATAGTAAGAAAAAATGGTTGCTTTACTTTGCAATTTCAATCAACTAGCAAATTCAATTCAAGTTTCTTTTGATGGAAAGTTTCACTGGTCAGAAATCAGTGAACATTGTTTTACTTTGTTTTTACTCAAGAGTTTAATTCCTGACTCATTGCTTCCACTGAACTTCTACACAATCCTGTGTGACTCTTCAAGTGGAAATAATATTACTGATTGTCTTTTGCAAAGCTTTGCTATCTACAGATGGAAAGTGCTAAATATTACATAGGAAGATAGACCATCCAGAGCCACCACATGCAGTCCCCTGTGCACGTAGACAAATATTTGTCCATAAGGTCCAACAAGACCATCCCTTCTGACCCCTCTCACAAATCACAGCCACAAAGCATCCTTAAAAATAAATATATATTTATCTGCCAGTCTGCCACAGGTAAAGAGGAAAGGGGACACGGGCACCACCAGTGCCTGGCCAGAGTGGTGAGGAACTCGTTAGGGCCAAATGTACTTGCACAATCCTAGGAAAAAGATCAGAGGAAAGCAAGAAAACATAAGGTCCTTGCTAAATTGATAGGAGGGAAAAAGTCCTTCCTGGCCCCAAATCTGAAGATCAGCTTGATCTTGAGCAGCTGAGCAAAACCCTTCAGCCAGACACCTGAGTAACTTATATTAGCAACAAAAAATTTTAAAGCAGTGCAGGGGGTCATATCTTCCATGAAACTTAAGACCCAAAGAAACTATCCCTGACTTCAAAAAGCCCAGGATGACTAAGGCGATAACATTTCTGTGCAACATGTGAAACCTCAACAATACAGCACAACAAACTCCAGATAGAAAGCAAAGCTGACGTGGATTTTCATCGTCTAGGCTGAACAAAAGGCGAGGAGCAAACAATGAAGATAATTACGACATTTCTCATCATTAATGAAGCATAACTTGCTGCATCCAGCAGATAAACTGAGTAATTCAAAGAGTTGGCCAAAGCTGCATCTCTGCCCACAAAGTTGAAACAAAAATGTCAAAGAAAGGTAGCAGCACGTGGGAAATTGCTCATGCCCCCCATTACTGGGAGAGTAAATGAAAAGAAAACGAGGCACTGGACCGTTCCATAAATATCAACTCTAGCTCCTCCTTCCTGTGTTATGATCTGAAAGGCATATTTGTTCCCTGTCAGTAAGTGGCTTTCTTGTACATCTGTCTTTGAGGCACATCCCATACACTCCCTCGCTTCACTATTGAATTAAGGGTAAAATACCAAGTCAATATAAAAGGGTCCTAAGTGCCTGCAGTACAGGCAATCAGGACTTGTAGTAGGGATGACATCTTTTATTAGACCAAGAAGAGTTTTGCAAAAAAAAAAATTAATTGCAAGCTTTCGGGCACAAACACCCTTCATCAGGCATTGGAGAAAAGATTGTAAAAGTTATCCTGGGTAGAAATGAAAGTTCATATTTCATAGGATTTCACAGAGAAGTCAGTAGATTTAAAACTCCTCCGGGCAGGCAGTTCATAGCTGGTATGGAGCTTCTCGCCTCCCGTGAGGATCTGGGATGATGCAAATTACCTTAAAACAAAGGCAGGAGCAGGATCTTAGGTTTCAGGTGGGCACAGTTGCTTCCTGCTTGGGAAAATATGAAGATTTCATTTTTTTTTAAATTGGCTAAAATTAGATATCTTCCATGTGTCAGGTATCCAGGTTGCACCCAGTTCCTATGGTTGGGCAGCACGTGGCTGCTCCTGCCATGTCCTGGCACACAGCTCCTATGGCCGGATGGTCCAGAGCTTCTTCAGCTGAGCTCCTGTGATGCAAAGGGGCAGGGCTGCTCCAGATGTAGCAGACTGGTAGGGAAGGGGGAAGGAATAAGTTGGTGCCCAGGGCTGGTGCCCTTCTCATCTTGCCTAGTTATGCTACTGCCCTGGACCTAGTGCCGGATTACAACGTGCTGAGGCCCTAAACTGTGTCCAGTTTAAGAGGCCCCATATAATAACAATAACCCACAAAATCCAAAAAAATGGGTTTCATGAAATTTTAAGAGGAAGTATTGTTATTTCTGCACAAATTTATGAACTCAATACCAATAATAATTGTGGAGTCATAGATATATGTATATTTTTGTCATATTAGAATGGAAATGTCCAGGGTTGGGTTTTTTTCTTATTTAGAGGCCCCTCATATTGTGAGGCCCTAAACCGTAGCTTAAGGCTAAACCCAGCACTGCCTGGACCCTTGCTTTGGCTTGAAGCCATTTGATAATTATATCAGTAAAGGCTCATCAGCAAGCAACTGAAAAAAGGGGTAGGGCAGGTCCCGCAAGAATAGTATGAACAGAACTGTGGTCAAACATAGTCAAATAATGCATCTTAGTTTGTACCAAAGCCACAGAAGGAAGACAAAACAATACACCTCATTTTTAAACACGATAACATTGTGATGTTTGTATGTCGCCTCTCTTTCCTCCCCTACAGGGAGGCTGTCAGCAATTTCCTCACTGCTCTCAGCCTGCAGAGAAAGAGCAGGAATCAACAGCAGGTTCCCCATCCTGCAATATCAGGTAATATCTGGGCAGCTCTCAGGATCGCTCTTTCGATGATGGACCAGCCAGAACTGTTTCAAGCTGCTAACGTGGGTGACCTGGATGTCTTATTAAGAGCCTTTAACTTAGAGTTGTAATCTATATATATCTCTATAGATACAGCCATGGAGGCACTTGGTTGTCCTGGAAAAAACAGAACTCTTTTCTTATCTGTTTCAAGATGATGAAGGACATTTTCCAAAAGGCCATGGCCATGGCACTCTTGGGGGGCATTGCCCAATTCCTGGAAAAGTTCAAAAGCACAAAATATTGTAAATAACATCAAAAACTCCGATGAAGGACTAATATGGGCAGCAACTCATCTGACAAAGATGCAACTTAGATGAAGTAGTCAGACCTGAAGAACCTTCATCCCATGCAAGCTCTGTCTCTCTGTTTGCACACCTATACGATGAGAAATATATCTAAGAGCAAATCTAGATAATCTTTATTGCATAGCTGAGTGGCAAATCCAAGGACCCTACATAGTAGCTCTTCGCACTAAATTGACACTGCACTGCCCTACTTGAAGTTCCTAGTTTTTCCCCCCTGTATTTTCCAGTTTATCCAAAGTCCTCCTACCCCGTAGGCCTGCGAGCAGGTACACAGGTTAAAAGCATTTTTATTATGACTACACATTAGCTATAAGTGAACAAGGACTTTGTTTGTAAAGAGACCTTGGTTGAATTTTACTGGTGGGTCCACCTCTGCAGGCCTTCAAGATCCCATGGAAACCCCATGGGATTGCAGGGGAGTGCTGCATACGGAGGGCTTGCAGGACTGGGCCTTCTAGTCACTGGAGTGATGAGCTTTGCAAGCAGTAGCAGTAATTTGCACTTGAATTTCTGTTGTTGACCCTTTTACCCCAATCCTGCAAAGAGTAAGAGCGCACCTCTATGGAGTGCCTAGCAGAATGAGCGTCTGTGTATGACATATGCACTTTAATCTTTCCTTTTTATGCTATGATTTTGGGGGGTTTTTATATTTAGAAATGAAAATTGTAATGCTATAGCCATGTTGGCATAAAGGACCAAATATAACTTGAAATGAGAGAGTTTTCCAGAGCCTAGTGTTTGAAATAGTTAATTGATTACCTCAAATGAATAAAATATTTTGTTATTCACATACTGGTAGCATTACACATACAAAGACTGTATAGATTAATTGGAGGCTGGTGTCATCTAAGAAAAAAAACAATGTATTCCTGCAGAAAAAAAGGAAAGGGTTTTTTTTGTTTTTGTTTTTTTTAGGAGTTGATGCCATCAGACCCTACTCAGGAAAATGTCCGCTGAAGAGAGACAATTTTCCTGAATAAGGACTTAGAAACAAGGCTTGATGATGCTGTCATTGCAATCATTGGCAAAACTCCCATTGATTTCACAGTAGCCAAATCAAGTCCTTAGTTTGCATCAGTGGTCCTAACTACAGTACTAAGAACTGCTCAGTCTGTGCGGTGCTGAGTGCTTCTTGTGAAATACCAGACACCTTCAACTCTGCCCGATTTCCAGGCGAGTTGATCAACACACACTAGAGTTGAGTGCAGTGAAGACCAGTGTTGAGTTGAGCACAATGCACATCAGTGCTGGGTTGACTTGGATGCATTGCACTCTGCTGCTTGGGCTGGAGTTGCCGAGTGTAAAGTAATCTTCCGTTTGCACAAAAGGAATCAAAGACAGGTATAGAGATTTCTAGAGTTCGTTTTCAACTGTTAACATTTTTCGTATTTTTCTTAAATGGTGATAAAAGCATGTTTTACTTTAAAAATGTACTGTACTGGTTTGTATTCAGAAAAGAATTGTGCAGGGTGGTGCAAAAGTTGGGAAAACAGCACATTTCTCAACATGAAAACCCCCATGGGCTGTATCAAAAAGCTGATGCACAGATTTTACAGAGAAGGGGCTCTTTAGGTGTTGAACAATTTCACTAGGACAAAGTCAGAAGTTTCATAAAGCTGACCCTTAATTTGAGCAATCAATTCAAGCAAAAATACTATAGAAGATATTCTAATTACAGCATTTAATTTGCAAGAGTAAGCCACTAAACAAGAACCATCTATTTATGGTTTATCATTAAATCAAAGACCCACATAGACACCACAGAAGGAAGATTCTGATAGACAACAACAGGTATTTTTAAATAGTCCTTTAATAATTCATTATTAATATGAATTGTTCTTTACTAGTAAGAGTACAGTAACAGATCACTTCAGTTTTCCTTGAAGTACTGGGTACTGAAGGCTGACTAGGAAAATTCATTTTAGTGCAAGAAGGCTTGCTGAAGACAGATCAGCTGAAAGCAGTTTGGTTTTGCTTTGGCAGTGATGTGGGATGACAAACCTCAGGTACCACCAAAGCTGAGCAGAAGGCGCGGTGCAACTGAAACCTGGAAATTGTAGATATTGGTGATAATCAAGGACGCAGGCAGTTTTGGTGATGGGCAATAGGGCTAAAAGCATAGAGACCAGGTCTAGCTTGTTGCCCTGCTATCACACAAGTTCTTCCAGAATATCTTCCGCGCTGTGATGGAGGATAGCTCCCCGACACTTATCCAGTAGAACTGGCTGTTTGGGGGGGTTATTTTTATGCCTTCCTAATTAAAAAACATAATAGCATCTTCACAGAGCTAAAACAAGGAGGGTCATTTGGAAGTGATACTACAGAGCCAGCCTTACTTTCAGGATCGTGAAGTAGCTGACTTGTTTTTAGTGCAGGACCTTAAATATATCTCACTGCTCTCAGCCACCAAACAAGGAGCAGGAAAAGGGGGTATTACTTGAGTTAGCAGGGGCCACTCGGCTCAAAGCTGGTTTGTCCATGCACGGCTGACGGGAAAGGGAATTGCCTGCATACATTAAGACTATGTCTATTCAATAAACATGCATTCAATAAACTGGTGCCGATGGTTTTAGCTGTGCTGCTTCAGGCAGGCTGTCTCAAACCAAAAGCAATGTAACCACTGCTCTGTGGTGCTGCAGACAGGCTAGTTAGCACAGCTGAGTGACAGCACCAATTAGCCTGTCCTAAACTAATTAGCATGGATACAGCTACATGGGTTCTGCTCTGTAAAGCTGCCTGCCTGGAATGGGGCAGTATGTTCCAGCATGCCAGTACTAGCTACTGTGTTTCCAGTACAGAGTGGATCTCAACCTTTGTCGACTCCAGGCACCCACTCATTGGACTCGAGGCACCCCTTGAACTTGTATGAATTGAGCTTCAAAAACTATCTTATGTGTTAAAGTGCTAACCTCCCTGCAGAAGAGCCAGGCAGTGGGGACAAGAGATGAGCCAGGCAGGAATGTGTCTGCATCTATCTCCTTATGTCCTCACACATGGCATTCTCCTTGCACCGCATGGCACCCAGGGTGAAAAATCTCTGGTAAAGATATAGCCCTAGAGATGTATACAGTTGGGGAAATAGGTATGTATACCCCCAACTTAGCAAAAGCACTTCAGTTCATCTGTGAAGGAGGGTATAGGCTATAGAAGTCATCCACAAGACTACACAGCCCCTAAGTGGCTTCAGCTGTGCATGGCCAGCAGACTCCCAGCTATATAGAGCCAGTAGCCAAATCTCTGCACAGAGGATGGGCTGAAGCAGATACAGCGGCTGTTTCAGGTGGCTTCACTGGTAACCACTGAGCAGCACCACTGGCGTTGTATGCCTTGTCCCTAAGGTTTTGAGAAAGACAAAGGGCCTGAACACGAATGTGGTGAGTGGAGGGAAGTGGAGCTACCATAGAAAAGAGAGAACACGTGTAAGAGGGTAGAAATGTAGTAAGAAATTGATGGAAAGGAAGAGATTCAGCAAAGTATGGAGGGGAAATAAGCCCAACAGGAGTGAGCGATTATGGACAGGAGAGAGGCAATGGCAGGTACCTCAAGGTGCGGTACTGCAGAAGGGGGTGGGAGGAGTTGCCCATCTACTAATCCATCTCCAGAGGCCTCCAGCAAGGTGCTGGTTTGTAGGGTAGTGCAGTTCTTGACTGTATACCCCACTCAGAGGTACAGGCACGGAGAAGGGGTTGATTCAAATGCAGTCGGGACAATAGGTGTTTCTCTGGAAATCATGGTGTATTTTCCTTGCGTATTGATAAGTGTCCCTGTCCCTTTGACAGCACTGAAAGAACACATGGGGAAGCTGGTGCATCTTGATACGGGAGGAGAACACACAGGGATTAACACTGCAACAGCATGAGGCAGGACGTACAGGGGAGCAGGCAAAACAGCCAGAGAACGACAGCTGGGTTATCCGGATTCTGGTGCTGATGCTCTGTGAGAGCTTCAGCAAGTCGCAGCTTCCTTCGGCCTTAAATTTGCAAAGGGTGCAAAGGCAGAGGAGAAATAATGCTCATCCCTCCTTTGTGATACCTCTGGCTGCAAAGCCTCAGGGGTGCAGGTATTCTGTTATCGGCACCTTTTGTTGCGCAAGTCGTTATTTGTGTAAATTGAGAAAAAGCTAAAAATTATTATTGAGACTGCAGTGAGCCGAGCTGCAATAGGAAACAGCCGTTCTGCGCAGACACTGCTGCCTCTCTCAGCCAAACCTCAGATATTTGGGGGTTGGGGCCTGGGAACAGGCATCGGATCCAAAGTGCTAGTGATTCTTTAGCTTATCTTGATCCCACCCTTTCTGCTTCTCCTTCTTGTTCCTCTCCCATTTCTCCCAGAGTGACTCATCCCAGCTGCGGTCACTAGGTCCAAGATTTGAGCCTTTCCTCTCTGGTGCGTAGTTCATGCCATTTAATAAACATCTTCCCAGCCACTCAGCCTGACTTGTGTTGATCCCTTTGCTTTCAGAGTCATTGCAGAAAGTTATCCTAGGTGGGGTAGGGGAAGCTGGGGCCAGTGTTGCACTGACCTCAGCAGCTTTACCTGGGGTCCTGGGGGCATCCCGGGACTGTACCTGCAGCGCTCCTGCCGGGCAGAGCCTGGCTAGCAGCTGCAGCACAGCTCCAGGAGGCCCAGCTCTGCTTTTCAGCAGCACACTCTGCCCATGCTTGCACTGCTCCCGTTTTTTTTTTGTTTTGACCCCTGGATATCTGGGGGTCAAAAAACCCACAGGGGTGAGGAAAAAAACTGGAGAGGTGCATGCACAGGCAGCTCACCCTTGCAACACAGAGAACACTTGTGTGTGCAGTATGCAGCACTGCAGATGTGCTCGTCTGGACACGCCCATTATGACTACTGATGACTTCCCAATTGATCTGTTCCACCCCGTTGTTGAGTTCGCTCAAATCCTATTGGCCTCATACTTTGCAGAAACATACCTTAATGTATGTATTCCAATACTGGGCAAGGGCTGAATTATGGTGCCCTTACTCATTTTCAGTAGTTTCACTGGAATTCATGGGAATAAGTCTACTCACCAAGTGAGGGGGTCACTTCTTGTTGATACCTATAACTTGCAGTATCTTCACTGGCCACCCTTTCTCAGCAGACAGGCAAACACTGTCTTTTTGCATCCAAAACTTAAGATATGTGTTTGTTATGTTCTCTCCACACCACCAACAGACTATTTTTACATCTACCTACAGCTAAACTGATGTTTCAAACACATACACATGCACATTTATATATATATATATATGAAAATGCAATATATATTGCATTTTCATAAGATCAGCCAAGACACAAGGTTTGTAAAGATACTTTTTTCCCTTTGGAAGAAATATATAGCCTCAGGTACAAAAATATTGCATGCAACTGTATTCACAAATGAACTTACTGAACTATTACCCAAAGCATGTGAGATACTATTTGAATGTAAATTACAGATTGCATGAATAAGACCCAAATATAGGGTTTTTAACTGCTAATTTCTGTTATCCCATCTTGCGTGGGATTTTAAAAAGCACTCAGCATTTGCCAAGTCTTACATTGAGCATTTTATTATCGATCTTTATTGGAGCAGAGAGACCAATGCTGAGTGCTTCTGAAATGCCTACCTTTAAAGATTCTTTTGTGCTGTCAATTTCATAATTGCTTTAATGCTTAATTAGCTGGCAAATCCTTGGTGTAGTTTCCCAGGCATGTTTTTGGAATTACTGTTAATGACACGTGTTTAAATGACAAAAAAAAGAAAGGTTGTGCTCAGTTTTCAGCTTCCCAAAAACGGGTAGTTTGGCTATTCAAATCTTGGATTTTCTTAGGCAGCTTAGGACTCTGCCAGAATCTAAGATGTTGAGAACTGCCTCTCAGAAGACTACTTTCATCCTGACCTGTTCTTATTGCAACCTATTTTTTTTTTTAAATGTGTCCACCAGTTCTGCAAGGCCAGTGGGTGGGTACGCCGTGTAAGACCTGCATGCACCATGCATTTAGGGGGCCGGAGTGTCTGCAGCTTTAGCTGACTTCAGTTGGAGCTGTGGGTACTCAGCCTTGCTGAAACCGGACAAGGAGCTGAGCCTTCAGAAATCACAGACAGAAAGTTGGAGGCTGAGTGACAGCACTGATTAGTTCATTGGGTGATTGCTATCAGAGTACACAGGCATCCCCCGCACAGAAGCCTGGCAACCTTGGTACAGGTGGGAAGCAGAGGGCTCAGTCCAGCCCCCCTGGAAGCCAGTGAGAATCAGATCACCCCACAAGTTGGTCATGCAGCTCTCTCATATGTGGATCTGATCTGAGGCCCATCAGTTATTCACCATGAAATAGCTTACATGACTAGTGACCTTGCCATATCTGAGTAGTTGACAAAGGGATTCAGTCAACTGTGCTGTTAGCTGTTTCGCAGCATTTTGTACAGGCAGTTTCTGTAAGAACCGTGTATGGGATATGAGCGTTGAGTAGTCCACATTCAAAATGCACTGCACAGAAATGAATGAAGATTCTCATGAATACAGGATACGGTATTACCATAAAATCCCTTGCTTTGAGCCATCCCCCCCGCTTTACTCTCAGCTTCATTAAAATGGTTAAAACAAAATAATGGGGAAAGAGAGAGATGCTCATTCTGAAAAAAATTCCAGCTGGTTAACACTGGTCAGACGAGGAATAACATGCCAAGAGGGCACATAATAGCATTCAAAAGAAGAGAAGTTACAGGCCTGACCACACAAGGCAACAGCTGCTGGAAGTGGAGTAGTGAAAGAGAGATGGAAGTGAAAAGGAAGAGAGTATGCTCCAACCCTGTCAATGATTTCATATCAATGGCTCCACTGAGCAAAGTGGCACAGTCAAGGCCCTCAACATTATTTGATCTCTTCCCCCATTTGCAGAATGTCATCTACACTGGCTGAAACAAAAGCTTAAGTTGACAGCCTTTTTATTATCAGTACTCTACTGTAAATTTAGAAAGATCAAAATGTTTATAAATATATTTTATATATCTGAGCATAACATAGCTAAAATATATATCTGTATCTATATATAGACAGAGTTTTGAAAGGCATCCTGTGAGACTTCTTCCAGTGCTGTAAACTGTTTGAAAACCCTTGTGATCTTAAACCAGTTTATGGCTTTATTTTTAAGCCAACATATGGGAAATGGAAAAGAGTTTATAGGGTCCATTTGTTCTTACACCCAGGCAACCACAGTAACATCACAGTGGCCCTTTTCCTGCTAAGGACTTAAATACAAAGGACTTTATATTATGGCAGCGTTAGAGCGATGTTGTAGCTGTGATGGGCCAGGAAGTATGCAAGAGGTAAGGATTTGTGTGGGTATTTTTTATTGGATCAACTGTATAGTTGGGATAAAGTTAGCCAAGCTTTTGAATGCAAAGCTTTCTTCTTCAGGTCTTATGCTTTGCATTTCTGGTCTAATTTTATCCCAACTATACAGTTGGTCCAATAAAAGATACCACCCACAAAAATCCTCACCTCTCCTTTCCTTTCCATACTGATCAGTCCCTGAAGTTAAGCATGTGTACAAGTCCTAGCAAAATGAGGGTCTAAGGATGCAAAGGTGGGAATCAGGCCAGTGTAGCGACATATTTGAATATTTACACTGTTTCACGGGATCAGCCAGACCCCGAAGGAGCTCATAATAGGTAACTTTGCCTCTGTATACTCAGTGCATTATTAGCTGTGTATAATATTAAGAACACAGATTTGTAGTTTACTGATGCTTCAACTTGATGTTTCCCTACACTGCTCTTGAAAATAAAGTACTTCCTTAAGAATGAACTCTCTTGCCTATCAACATGTTTAATTTATGAAGCTGATAGATGACAATCTGCAGAGCATCACAGTGAATGTAGTATTTTTGTACTGTACTGGAAGCATGCCTTCCTGTGACTTCCCCCCCCCACATATTAAATTGTATTTATTTATCTGTATTTATAAACTGTGCAATTTTTAAACATGTTTGAAGATGAACTTTGTTTGTGGCTTCAAGCATCTGCTAGATCTCTTGTGGAGCTGAAAGTAGGCTTTGGTTATGATTCTTTAAAACAAAGAAGGAAGCTACTTATCAAAGTGGATTAATAAAGATACAGTTTTTTTAATCTGAGATTTTCATTCCTAAAGACAGCAGAGCTGTTTTAATTAAACCAAGAAATGGGTTTCTGCTCATCAGTGGATTTTGTAGTCTATCGGAAATGCTTTCAATAATCATTGAACCAGCCCCTATATGATTAGGGGGGAAAAACAAAATCAAATGCACAAATGCTTTGAAACATACTGGTAAAACCATTCATACTTACAGCAGGGGTTGCAATCACTGTTGAGAGAAAGAGAGAGACTGGGATCCTTCTTGCACTTCTTGCGGTATAAGTCCATTACACCCAGGGAGTTTTATGACCACTCGAAGTGAGATGAGAACAGGACTCTCTTTAGCAAATAATTAGAGGTCAGAGCCTCAGCTGGTGTAAAGTGTCATAGCTCCACTAGAGTCAACAGAGGCAGGCCAATTTGCAACCACTCAGTCTGCCCTGAGGAAGTTCCTGTTCCTTTGGAAACGAAGGTGTATTTCAATATTCTCTGAATTTCTTCTAAGAATCACAAAAGTGGTATCTATAGACATTTCAAAAGAATTAGGACTACTGCAACCCACTTTCTAAATGAAAGAGGTAGGGCTTTAGTGATTACCAACCATCCAGGAGGTGGGTTCCAATATAGTCAAAAGAAACCGATCAAACTGGATCCTAGAATGCAGGGCCAGGGAACTCAGACTGGAGAAACCTGTTCCTTTAAATGATCCCCCCCAAAAAGACAAAAAGCTAAAAAGCCACCACTCTAGGGTTAACTGGATTGCATCATTACTGAATATGGAGAAGCCCCTTTAGGGAGCTTTCCCTTGTCATTTTACACCGTAACCTGCTCAGTACATCGGACTACAGAGAACCCTGTGATCCCAAGGTGCGACCCAAAGAGAACTTGACCCCACTTCGGAAGTTCTTGCTCAGTTTATCTTCTATCCCAACGAAAGAAAACTCCTAGGGAGCCTTAGGATTTGATCTTCAGGGCTAGGGACAGAAATTACACATGAACCTGTAGAAGCGATTGGCAACTGGTTCAAATCCGTAACACAGCGGAAGCTCAGTGCACATAAACCCCTTTCAAAATGGCTGAAACTGATTTAAGACAAACCTGGATGGATGTAGTATCAGACTTAGCTGATTTAAGTTAAATCAGTTAATTGAACTTGCGCCCCAGATCCCCTCCAGATTCAAGTCAACTTGTATTCCCCCAGCCTCCCAGGATGCTTTGCACCTCTCCCGCAAGTCCCGCCCCCTGGCAGGGTGGGCAGGCTAGCCTTAGCCCAGGGGCGGGCAATTATTTTGGGCAGATGGCTGCTTACTGAGTATTAGCAAGCCATCGAGGGCCGCATGACAGGCAGCCCAGGGCAGATTAATATTAATTTTCTAAATTTTTTAGGGGCCCCGCAGGCCAGACAGAATGGCCTGGAGAGCTGCATCTGGCCCCCAGGCCACTTTTTGCCCACCCCTGCCTTAACCCAAGCTGTCTGCTCCAGCTGAGTAGGGAGGTGTGCTTTAGTACCCTCCAGCTTCTGGCCTGGGTCACTGAAGACATGGCTGCATTTCTGGAATCAAAAGTGAATGTCTGTTCACTTCATGATCAGTTCAGTCTCGGCAGCTTAGACTAACCTGCAAAGACTGAATCAATTCAGCCTCAGGCTTTTAGGCCGGGTGGAAAGGGAAAATGATTAGTGGAGCCGTTCTGATACCAAATGAAGCTCGCCAAGATGCATCATCCTCGCACCGCTTTTACATAACGTGGTGAACGCTCAAGTGAGACAAGAAGAGGTAAAAAGGTGCAAAATAAGGAGGTAAACAGGAACAAAATGTCGGGGGGGGAACTGAAGTGTGCAACTAATGCATGGAGAAAAAAAGGCAAAATTTGGATGAGTCACATGGTAGAGAGAACTCAGGCCAGGTGCCCTGGTCATTCAAGCAGACTGTCCAGAACAACAGACAGGGATGCTCAACCCCAGTCCATGGGCCAAATCCAGCCAGTAGAGCCATGGCATCTGGCCTGTGGAGCTCCCCACAGGTTGGAAAATGTGGTGGTGTGGGAACAGTGGCACTAATACTGCTATTCCTCCTCTGTTGACCAATCCTTAAGCCCCCCACGGCCAGGCCAGGTGGGGCTACACCTCCCTCCCCCCGCTGTGCCCACTCCACACACTGGTCAGGGCCACCAGCCAGATCCACCATACGGACAGACAGGGCACTGCCCATCCAGCCTGTGGGGCAAAAAGGTTGAGCGCCACCAGACACAGAGGTTTGGCTTAAAAAACATGAGGCACGCTGTGTATCCATGTCAAACGAGTTTTCTAAAACACTGTCCCCTAATAAAATGCATTTGTGAAATGCCACCTGAAGTCACATCCTGTAACTTCTTGCAGACACTCTGAAGAGATGGGAGATGTCATTTTAACTGGCTTATTACTGCTGCTACGCAGCACTGGAGATGTGATAACTGCGCTGCCAAAGCAAATCTCTCTTTCATGAGATAAGGCTGCTAAATATATTTATATGCTGTACGGCAGCTATAATAGATTTACTCCCACAGCAGCGCAATCTCCTCCAGCAGCATGGATCAAACGCAGACTGAAACACTGACATCCAAACAACGCAGCGGATTCTTTTCCTTGTCCTACTCCTTTTCTACTCCTGTAGGAAACTCAAACTCATATTTTATTTAGCTTCCTGGGTAAGTCAGTGGTCCTGTCCTTGAATGAATCCCAGTTGCCTACTAGATTTTTGCTCTGCCATCTATTAAATAAATCTGAATCTATGTATTTAAACAATTGTCCCATTGCTAATTGACCTGCAGTTCCCATAGATCTAATAAAAAGACTATTGTAACACAGGGTTATTGCAACCTTTGTGCAAAAGCCACCCCAAGAGTCTGATTTTTCAAGTGCTCAGCTGGGGGACAGGTTTTCGGAAGTGCTCAGCTCACCAATCTGCTCAGTTATGAAGCTGACTGGGGGTTAGAAAGAAACTTTTTCTAACAGAAGATTATTCTGCCTCATCTGGTTTCTTACATATTGGCGTGCGGTATCTAATATTGGACAGAGACAAGGCGCCGGACTAGGTGACGATCAGACTAGTGCGAGTCCAGTATGGCAGATCCTGTCGGTGATCAAATAGGCCCAAACACTAATGCTGTGCAAGGTTTAGTACATACTATTTGGTGTAGAGCGTATCTAGTTACAACAATTGGTTTGTGTACCGATGGGATGTACCCAAATTCACCAGCCAGCCCCATAACCACTAAATCACACTTTTTCTCAGTCCTGACTGTCACCAAATACAGCGCATTCATTTGAGGGAAGTTGCCCGGTCAGTTCTGTGTAATTAGGGATCCACTGCTCACATCCATGCTCCAATGCGCTATCATGTGCTTTTGTAGGGACAGCTAGATCAGAGCCACATTAAGGCCTATCCCCACATCTAGCAGTAAAGTCCCATTAGACCTATGCTGTTTGGGTGGGAGACACCCCAGCAAAACCACTTGTTCTTTGAAGTAAAGCAAATCTAATCTCTCAAATGGATTGAAGAGGTGAAAACACAAAGCTTAACCTCTAACCCCGTGGAAGGAGTTTATACAAAAATATCAGTATCGCCAATCCCAACTTATCAAAAATCGTGTGTTTGTTTTTAAAACAGTAACAGGTTTCAACTTTGCCCCAATGAACTCGTCTCTGAATCATTGGGGCATACTCACGTCACGTTGGCAAGCTTCTCTCAGCAACTGCAAATGCTGGAAATTATTCTTCTTTCATAAAGGAGATTTCCCTAAAACTGCTTAGTTCCAGATACTAGAGTTTTTAAGAACAAACGCCAAATAAAAATAAATTGAGGCAAAGTAACACAGAAAGCTGCTTGGTTAATTCTGCTTGAGACTGTAAAGAGGAGAGCAGCAAAAAGGCAACAGGATGGCCAAGGTGTGAGAATATTTTTTTAATTTAAAACAGCTGCAACAATGTCATTCATCTCTTCTCATCTCAGACAAGTATGCTCCAAAACGTTATCAGTGCTTCAAGCAAACCATTCTCCATGGTGCAAAATAAACCAGTACAAACACTTCCAAGATACAACAGTAAAGCCTCAAAAGATTTGACAGAAATTGACTGAATTTGCTAAGGGGGAGGGGAAGAAAATAAAAAGGCATATCCAGTTATGACATGTTTTGCATAGTCTTTCAATGCACCTGAAGTCAAATACCAGAGAAAACAAAGAAGACTGCCACCAGGATGGAAAACCAGAGGAACGAGCTGAAGGCCTGTTTCTAAACACCGCAAAGATGACCAGTGCACACCCATGTCCTCAGTTTGTCCTCCTGCATCCCAGTGAAGTTGTCACCGCCTGTGAATCTGGCCCAGTTTAGTTACACCAGTGTAAAGCAGGAGTAACTCTGCTGACTTCAGCAGTATTACGCCAACCTGGAACTGGTATAGCAACAGGAGAATCCAGTTCAAAAAGACTCCTAAAGTAGCCTGAGGGTTTTGATTTTTCTCATATTTTATCTTATTTGTAAGCAACAAGGTAAAGTGATCTAAGAACCCCATTCGACCTCTGCCTTGGAGAGAGAAGATCGTGAACCACACGAGTACCTACACACTAGAAGTAAAGTGAGATAGGGAAAGAAATATTAAAAGGTTTTTCCTTCTTCCCCCTTCCCCCCAGCTCCTTTATCCCACCCCCAAACCATTGTTCAAAAATGTACAGACAGCTCTAGAAACAAAAAAGGTTGGTTTTTGCCTCTTGGCTCACCCTATTCAAAAGATTAAATAATTTGCCTTCTGACGCTCAGTGAGATTTTCTTCTCACCCATTTGTCTAAAGAAGCTCATGATACAATTAGAAAAACCTTGCAGTGGTAACTGCAATCCAACTGTAACCACAGACACTGACCCTCCCTTCACCAGTTTTCAAGTTGTTCACCAAGGCCCTGATCCAACAAAGCACTTAGGCACATTTGCAGGATCAGCACTTGGAACGGTCCCATTCACATCAGCGAGACCATCTACGTGCTTGGAGATGAGCATGGTTTTACATGCATCTAGCAGGAATACCTCTCGGTTCCACAATCAGGTTTTTGCATTGGGATGTACCAATGCGGCTCTTCTCCTTTGGCTTTATCCTCTTTCACATGGTACACTGATCATCCAAGCAAAGGGTGACAAAAACACACACAAATGGCTGGAAAACTTCCAAGCATTTTCAAACCAACATTTTCAAAAGTCCTTCAGCCTTTTTCCTTTCGTATATCCTGCACTCTTGACCCACTTTTAACTACATGCAAACATGATGAAGAAATCTTGCACTGAAAGGTTTCCAGAAGCTAAAAATGCACCTATGTGGCCAGTTCTTTGTTTTTTCCCCTCCTTTTTAACTTCTCTTTCCCAGATTCTTGCCTGTTGCTGATATGAAAAATATATCACATCCACAGTCTTTCCAGTTCTAGCTATGTATATATACAGGTAAATGGTTTGAGGAAGTTCACATTCTATTCTTATTCCTGGGAGACGTGCCATTTGTCAGTTCGGTGATGAACATGGTAAAGCCTCTATTGTCTGTTACTTAGCTAAGGTCTTTAAATAAAAAGGTTAGCCATGCCAGACCTTGCTGGTTTATAAATAGCCCTTTAAGTTCATGAGGCAGAGGAGGTGGCTGCAGTGTTCCACTTGCTTGAAACATAAATGGGCACAAAAAGGGATCTGTAGGAAAGAAAAAGTACAAATAAAACAGGAAGTTTCCTCCTTTCTTCCCCCCCCGCTTTCGGCACAGGCTAGCGCCACTGATCAGTTTGCTGATACAATTTTCAAAATCTGCATTCTCTAATGAAAGGCAAATATCCCAAATATAGTGAGAAGTTGATTTGCTGCCAATTTGTATTTGTCCATGGCCAACTGCTTAATAAACTATGAAGCAGCAAAATTTCACGAGAGCCACTTGTTAACACAGCAGAACACCATTCTAGGGAGCCTGCAAGGGTGCTAAATAGCAGGAGCTTTCCCAGTGATTGGGCATCATTTCCTCCCTATACCTAGTCTAGCTTTTCAGATCAGGGGCCAGCCCAAAGAACAGGGCCTGTCTAACAACGCTGCTTAATGTACACAAGGTTGTTCTAGTACAGAGAACAGTTTTTCCACAGATGTTAAAAAGCCCTAGTTATAACCACAGTCTTTAATCCAGTGCCCCTTTGGTCGTGTCTAATTCCCTGTATTTTGCTATTACACTTGCAGAATTAGCAGCAGCAAAGATGTAATGACATTTCCTTGCCTCTCCTTCACCCTGCAAGGAGGACTCTTTTGACTGTTCCCATTTACTTTGTGGGATCTGTAGGGTTACAAGAGGCAATTTGCCAACTGTTTCTCAGCAGTAGCAAACGTATGATGAAATAAAGTTTTCGGATATCTTAAAAAAGTTGCTTATTCACTGCTGTAATTTTTCCCAAAAATAAAATCTAATAACAATTAAAAAACCCCACACGGCCCATGATTTCAAATAAATTCTTGCCTGCGGTTCAAACCAAAATAAATGATTTTTTTAAAAATAGAAGAAGAAATGGCCACCTCCTTCCTCCAAAACCTTTTCTAAAAGGTGTTCATGGAGGAAATCAGCTTATCAGTGTGTTGGCAAGTTTTGAGAAAGTTCATACATCATTAAGAATCTAAAATGGAAAAAAAATAAAATAAATCAATAAATCAGCTACTTTACCAAGCAATTGCTTCTACCCCTGGATGCAATTTAAATAATTAAACAACCTTTGGCAGCAAACAGAATTACACTGCAAGCATTTTGTTATGGAGCCAATTTCAGCTGGAGGATCATTGGTACCAGAGCAAAATGCTTTGCAACAGGTAAAAAGGGGCGTTAGCCCTTGTTTAACTAGATCGGAAGGAAACAGGTGCTTGCACATCCAGAGTAGTTTGGACTTAGGTGCTGAACCAGCCTGCTTGCTGTTAGCCATTTCCAAACCTGAATCCTGTGGAAGAACTTAAGAAGGCAAGAGGATTTCACGATGATGTAACTCCCCAACTAAAATCAGATACATCCATAAAATCAGATACAACCCACCATTATTATTTGGCATAATCCCTGGTCAGTGCTTTATACAATGACAGCTTTCCCCATACGTCATGGGTCTGTCTTCATTTCAAGCATCAAAAAAGGCAAAAAACAAAATATTCTGAGTCACGACATTCTCATAGATGTATGCTACATTTTTCTCATCGTGATGAAGCATAAGGTCATGCCCGAGGCATGCTCTGCTTTGGAGAATGGCTCCCCCCTCCAACTCAAGATGAGGCAAAGACAAGTCTGATTTCCATAACCTGTCCGGACTCCCCAGTTGAAAGCAGTGGCCAGCTACTACGATAGAAAGACACGTCCCCGCAGATCTTCGCAGGACACAGCTGAGCCATGAGGCAGGAATTGGGCTGTTGTGTTTGATCAGGAAACATTCACATTCTCTGTAAGCTGGCTGCAATCCCACCAGCGATCTGAAGGGTTTTAAATTACCCTTTAACGTATATAAATTTAAAACAACCTACAGTACATCATCACCCAATAGAAATTTCCCCACTAGCACTGAAGAAGGCATCAAATGACTGGTTTTTTTGTTGTGTTTTGTTTTTAAATAAACTATAAATATCCCATGTTTTCCTTTGCTTTTTGGCAGTCCAAGGTGGAGTGTTTTTTGTTTGTTTGTTTTTAATTTTCTAAACACTTTTTGGCAGATTAAAAAGGCTTATGGCTTCTTAAGGCCAAGTAATGTATTTGAGGCCTAACTTGGTATCCTGTGGTAGAAGTAAATGTAGCCCAGGTCTTTGGGAGGTCGTTCTGAGGCACAGACTTTAAGGTCATTGTAGATCACCCATCTGAAAGGAAAACAGGAAGGTGAGCATCCTTCTGTGATGTCATGTAGTCCCTTGATACAGCGCTGAGACCGTACCAAGCCTTCCCAGATATCTTGGCCAAGAAACTGAGAAGTTAAATGTAAACGACGCAAGGGACAATAAAAACAATGAAAGGACCGAGGAAGCAGTCTTCTTCACAGGTCCACGAATTAGGAAAAGAGGGAGGACACAGGATGGTGAAAATGCAGACCAAACAGCATTCCCCATTGCTGGAGAAAAAGTTAATTTGTATTATGGAAACCCCAACACTACAAATACCCAATACAGTGAGGTTACTGGCATTTCAAGGACAAGAGAGTGGAGCTGGATACAACATATAAGCAAGCTATCCAGAGGCAGTAAGCAGATGAGTTAGTACTTTCCTTCTTTAACCTAAGATAAGCAAAGACCAGATTGAGCTCAACTCACAGAGTGCTCTCTGTACAATTGGAAAGGAAGGGCTATACATATAACAGATTCCCACTTCCATATCAGTCCAGTAGCCAGACCAGATTAGAGCAACCACAGCATGGACAAATACGTCAATTAAAAAGAAAACCGCCAAGTTGTCTGTCAGTCAATCTATAGGACAGTCATTATCTTCATGCCACCAAAAGGAACCACAGAAGGGGGTTGTCTGATAACACACACAAGGAATGCATGCCCCAATCTGCAAGGACACACACCATGCAGAAGGTGCCTGTCAGCCAGAAACCAATTCTTCCTTTCCTAAAACCACTTACCTGCCTTCCTTTTTCAGATGACAAACATAGTGACCACTCATCGTGGATGTTCCCATGTGACTGATGAATCCAAAGAGCTCATATCCTGCACAAGAAAAGGAAGATGATCAGTGTCAATCTTTCAATGCAACACAGAGCTAATGGACACATGTCTCTTTTAGCACAGATAAGCTTTGTCATGTCTAATTCACTCTCTGCATCCCAAAACAAACTTATTACGTGATCAACAGACTCCCACATTCATATGTATAACTTGTCTTCTCTGTCAAACAATAACACCACCCAGATAGATACAGGTCTGTGCCCAAAACAGTCTGAATACAGCTTACGCCTATGAGTATGACAAAAGTCAATGAAAGATAAAGTGGCTAGAGTGAAGGTATGGATTTCAGCCCTGTGTCACTCCACCTCGATGCCTCTTTGGCAAAGGCTAGCGGTTCACTCTACACGCAAATCAGCTAACGCTCATGAATGCGAAAGGTTGATCCCCTGTAAATCAAATGAAAGGGAGAGTCTACATCCTAGAACAGCCTTTGAAACTCAGTCCATGGCTCTTGGCTTGAACAGCTAATCATCTTCACAGTCCTGAAAATTTTGCAGAAGCCCTTGGATAGGAACAAGTGAAAGTTTCCAGCATAAAATACAGAATGCTATGACTTGGGAGTCCTGGAAGGGCTATTTTTTAAGATAATTAATGAAAAGACATCTGTGTTTTGCTCCACCTTCGCTTATACAGTGCAGTGTAAATGCCACCAAAGCAAAAAAGAACTGGACCTGGGAACGGTCTGAGCTTTGATGCAAAAATTGAGACCCTTTTCACAATGTCACAGCACATGATCAGAACTCCAGATTTCCAATAGCCTCACATACTCCAGAGTCTAATTATGCAGAAAATCTTCACTGTTGTCACCCTACAATTCTGCTGTGCAAATATAATCCACCTTGCTCATGACATTAGGATAAACTGGGCTGCCCTTTACAGTGGTAACATTTCTAACTGTTGCAGGGAAATAAATGCCCTTATTAAAAAACTATAATAGAATCAGAAGGATATTTGATGCGTTTAGACAATTTTAAAAAGATGTATTACAGCAAAGGTAGACTGAAGGACAGAGGGAAAAGGGGCATCGACCATACACATGACAGCTACTAGCTAGGGTCACTGAAGTCCTTTAGCAGGAGAAATACTAATTGCTCCTCAGTATCCTAAGATGAGCACTGTGCTCATCTTTACTGTGTGTAAATCGGGGCTTTTTAGATAG
The DNA here is from genome assembly GCF_052110815.1 of Crocodylus siamensis. Taxonomy (NCBI): domain Eukaryota; kingdom Metazoa; phylum Chordata; order Crocodylia; family Crocodylidae; genus Crocodylus; species Crocodylus siamensis. The sequence goes on along the minus strand of NC_143400.1, from coordinate 89,484,294 downwards.
AGGATTGTTCGTTGCCTACTTAACGTTCTTTGGCTTCTGTACAAGAGCTCCATCTTGTGGTTTACTTAGCTCCATTACTTCTGAGAATAACGACATCCTTGGAGGAGACCCATTACAGAAAAAAAATCGATTAAGTAGCACACGGGTATATTATATGTAGGGTAACAAAACCTCTTAAATGGATTATCATATTTATATACGTCAACCAAAACTTCTGGCAGACTTCAGGAGTGAAGCTGCTCGAGCTGTTTGTAACAGCAGCAGAATCCTAAGTTTGACTGGCTTTTAGGCAACTCATTTCTCCAGGCTTGGACTTTTAATTATTTTCCTTTCTGAGACCAAAAGGAGGAAAATTAGAACAGCCAGGATGCAGACACACAACGTGTTTCCAGTAGTATAACTTGCCTTTTCCACACTGTAAAGATAGAGCAGACATACAACACCCAGCTCTGTATTGGTGGAAATCACTGCCCTGGGCAAAGTTAACCTTTGGAGTGTAAGCAGTGGCTGTATAAGTTACGGCAGTGGATGGGTCACGTCTGCAACTCAACTCAGTTTTACCCCCAGCATACCTGCCCTTTGCTCAATGCAAGTAGGTCATTATTGGTTTTCTTGCTATCCAATCCAATGGTGAGACACCATAATAGCACCTACTGTAGGCAGCTGCATATTTAAACAGTTTTCGGTCTCGTCTTATGCCTGGTGTAACTGTGCCGTGTGCCTGTACCCAAACAATCCTTTTGCTACGATGATGGGATATTTTGGTTCAGTGAAGTTATGCAGCGATCCAGGGGGAATAAGTTTCCCATGAAGTGGCACTCTGTTCCAACCAATTCAAAAAGGGATTGGACAATTTTTTGGAGGAAAGGTGTTGATGTAGCTATTGAGAGTCAGGGCCCCCCACCCCCCAATCAGAACTTCCTAGACCTTAAATGCTGCAGCCTGCAAGTGGGAAAGGGGCAGGTCACATACCCTGCTCACTCTCCCCTTCAGCATCCATTATCTGCCACTACATGATAGGATGCTGGGCAAGCTAGACTTACAATCTGACCCAGTAAGTGGAAGTTCTTATGGTCTTATGACAAACCAATCCCAATACAAGATCACATGGCTTATTGTAGTCAACCAGACAGATCCTAAGAGGTCTACCTGAATTTTCCTGCCCTTTTTGGAGGCAGAATCCAACCTTTTCCAAGTCCCTGCCTACAAAAGCAAATCTAAACCAGAAAACTACAGTATCCTTACAACAGTGCAACCCCTGTGCCATTTTACTCCTAAACTGCGAAACTAAGACTCAGAAGAAATAATATGGTTTGCCAGAGCTACACACAACTCAGTGGCACAGACAGGACCTAAAAGTAAGTTGTTGGGACCCCATGCTAACCATGTGGTGAAAGAGAAGGAGGAGTTCTAGGAACACATCCATGAACTAGCAAGGAAAACTTACTTCCAGACCCATCTCTGACCCTGGGCCCCTCTGAACCTGCCTCTGCGAGGATGTTGGCATTAGCATTATTCTCCATATACATCACATCTGAAGCTGTCTCGCTCTCTTCCTCAGGCTCAGGGTGACTGAAGATCCAGTCCAGTGCACGCTCCAAATTATTATTCTGGCAGTCAAATGAGCAAAACGTCAGTCATTAGCACTCTCGCTAGCATTGCAACTGCTGTACACACACTGATCCTTAAGTAAGCGGAGCACGTTCAGTAGCATTTGGTCCGTTTGAGCAACACAAGCTGCCTCTATGAAGATGCATATTCAGCAGGCACTCTGCAAGTCTCCTGACCTCAGTCTATAATTGGATTCATTTAATGCTTAATGATTCCCTGCAGCATCATCAGTACCACACTTGCTGAATGATGCCATGCTCAGAGTTGTATCTGGTGTTGCTAGTAATGACAAGGGGCTGCACTATACAGGACATCAGCGTTCATTTACATGCACAGGCTTTTAAAGTCGTATTTGATGCACAACATGGCTCTATTGGTCATATAAATCATTACAGTAGTTAGCTGGAGCCAGTGTTAAGTGCATTATTTCTCCCTAGTCCTCCATAAAGAAATGGTGGGGGCTGGGATCACTGTCCAAATAAATGCTTTAAAGTAAATTCAGCTCACACCTTTCTGTCCTTTTGAAAATCAACATGATAGTAATATGTAAACCTTTGTTCAAACAAAAGTTACCCCTTATCCAGTTATGTGCAGGGCAGTTACAAAAGCCCCCCAGTTACATATTTTGTTAGTTCAGGTAACCATCTCAATTGCAAGAAGCCTGGGGCAGGAGGGACTGTCCTGTGTTTATACAGAGCCTACAATGGGGGCCTAGCCCATGGCCAGGGGTCCTGGGAACAACTGGAATTAGAAATTATAGGTATATATGAAGAGGCAGGGAACAGAAACAGAAAAAGGAAGAGTGTTTCCTCCAGGACCCAGAATGAGCCCTTTCCTCCCCTTATGGCCAGGGTCCTTTGGCGGCACCAAGACCCCTTGTCCCTAGACAACTGTAGATCACAGACAGGTGACTAGGATTGTAACCCTCCTAAAAACACCCCAGAGGGGGGGAGTTCATAGGGGGGCTCATAAAATACTCTCAAGCACCCAACATGAAAAAGCCATGTTTTCCTTACCTTCCCCCTTGGGGTTACATTAAAATGAGCATCCATCCAAAACTTATATGCCCTTCCCTTCCCATCACTTATCTTGGGAGTTAACCTTGCCTGAAGCATGCCATCTCCTTGTTCCTCACCCACTGCCAAATCTGAATTCCTCCATATGCATGCTTCAAAGGTTTCCCTACCTTCACATGCTAAAAAAAAACTTAGAAGTTCTTCCGATAAACCAGGGAACTCACTGTTGCCTTTAGTGCCTGAATAGCTACATTCCTCTGGAAGCCCATGGAGACGACAATAGCTACCATCTCTTCTGGAGGTTGGTTATCTAACCCAATGACCCCTAAACCAGCTGCTCCAGTGGCAGCAACTCCTCCAAAACCAGGTATAATGAGCGGCTCGGCAAAGTCTGGAACAGACAAACATTTATCAGTTAACTTTTTTTCTTCGTGGAACCGGCAAAGCCATCAATCAACATGCCAGAGTCAAGAAGAGCCATTGTACTGGTGTGGAATTCATTTCAATGGGCAGAACGCATGCACGATTCTCCCCTGTAGGCCCACCAGGAGCAACTCAGCATAGAGCATGAAACCACTGCAGCCAGGCTGCAAGGGTGTGAACCCACATAATACTGAAGCCAAATGAGCAACCCAGGATCAACCCATAGTTGCCATAAACATGGCTGAATCCCCAGCTCTAGACACATGCAAAGAGCAACAGACCCTCCATGGTTTCCAGCATCAGCTTCTCTATTATTAGCGGCTGGATACTTCTGGTTCAACTGGGGTCTGCTGTGCATTCTCCAGGCAACAGGTGCCCCATAAATGTTCAATTGAATGGGGTTGTGTGTCAGGCTTACAGCAACAGTTTACACCAACATGGCAACAGATTAGGAAAAGGCCAGGTTTGTGTTCGCTGGTTGTTATGGGGACATCGGTTATTTTTTTCCACCAAATTGGCACAATACGTACTGACCCAAGCGAGATGCACAGCAGAACAAAAACCACATCCACACCCTTGAGATTACTGACCTGGTTCTTCCATGTGTGCAATGATCCAGTTGAAAGCCACCTCTGCACCCAAGTTGCCAGTATAATAAACAGCTTTCCGACATGCTTCCAGTGGGAAGCCCATCTCCGCTAGTTGCATCACTGAAGAATCATCGATATCTGGCACTACAAGAAAATATGCTCCAGCATAAAAGGTCAAACCAAGCTTTATCCTATAGGGTGTTGTATATTCTGTCAGATGGCATACATCACTTCCATTGTATTAACACTGCAGTAAACAATGCATTTAAAAAACAAAGTCTGGGCAAAGCACTATACCAGTAATTAGAGATTTACTTGTAAACTTTGATCTTAATAATTTACACACTAGCCTTTATTCTGAGGAGGCACTGTATTTACAGGAACCAGGATCACTCACCACTGATGTGCCAACCCCTCTGGGCCCTTTAATTTCAGGCATTAATGTCAGGGGTGCCTGGAACATCAATTCAGTGAGGAGCACAGTGCTGATACAATAGTTTAATTGTAAATAAAAGTGCAGCTATAACCACTCTCACTAATATAACCTTCCATATAGAAATGACTGTGCTCTTTGGTCATCTTGTCTGCATAGATATTGGTTAACAATTTCCAACCTAGTAAATATTAATCAACACATTACTTAGCTCCCTGTTGTAGACTATGGAGAAACTCCCACTAAGGTCAACAGGAGAAAGACTGGGGTTGTCCAGGGTTGGCTCAAGGTCTCCCACTTAACCTGCTACTTAAGATGTTGAGATTGCTTATACAAGTCCTCCAAACTGGAGTGAATTTCGCCATGTAAGGAAGGCAGTTTGTTGCTCACGCTCCTTAGATATTTGTTCAATATGAATGCCTCACTTATTCCTTGTTGTTGAAGAAGCCTTAACATCAACTTCAACGTGCTTTCCATCTAGCCCTATATATACACCCTATATATACACACACACACTTGAAAAGCGAATGCAAAGTTTATCCAAATGGCTGCTGATAAGCAGGAATCCTGGTTTTCCCTGATAAACAGTCGCAAATTCTCTGATACGAAAAGTCACAAATTCTCTGATAAAGACCCAAAAATCCATGGTTAAAATGAAAGGCCCCTCACTCCCTCCCCACAAACACCCTGGTCCTGCTGGTGCCCCTCACTCCTCCCCCACAGCCCCCTGGCCCTGCTCGTGCCCCTCACCCAGCCCTGGTTTTGTCCCTTGCCCCCTGTCTTCTTTTAAGCGGATGTTAAAAGAAACACAACCCCAAATAGATATATAAATGCACATGGGAAAAAACTCCATGAGTATCTATGCAATGCCCACTCCCTGAACTATACAGCATGTTGATTTCTTTGAACATTTGAAACAGCAACACAAGGTGATAAGCAGAAAAATGAGATACATACGCTCCATGAAATGGTTCATCATGTGATCTGGAAATTGAGAAAGCAAAATAAGGGGAAAAAATGAGTCTACAAGAAGTTCCACATGGGAGGGAGAAAAAGGACCAATCTCATTGTTTGCAAAAGCATTTGATCTCATTATTAAAGGCAGCGTACACATGCTGCTGGAAGGACACAAAAGTAACCCACTAAGTTAGCATTCAGCGTCCACAGTACCATAAATTAATAGTGAATGGGTTGATTGCTGACCTTGGCCCATTAAAAAGTGGGAACACCATGACTGCTGTGAATAAAGTTTCACCAAATTGAACAATTTATTTGCTCAAAATATTTTGTATGCACTTAGAAATAGGCATTTTTAACTGAAAACCTATATAAATCCTATAAACATAAGGCTGGAGGAAGAAAGGTATGGTTAGGCAACAATAACTTTAGGAAGTTTTACTCCTCCCTGTGCAAGTTAAAAGCCAGGAGCAGCTAAAACTTAATTTAGCACTGATATCTTCCCTGAATTGAGATGCCAGGCCAGTAATATTTTTCATCTCCTTCCTAGACCTTCTGAAAACTCACTTGATCTCCAAAGTTGATACAACAGCCAACCTCTTGACCAATGCTGGGAGTTGAAGCAAAGAGGTTCCAAAGAAACTAGCTCCATAGATATGGACAGATTGAGGGATAAAGTCAGGCATAGCTAATATTATGTAGAAAAGTCTAGGTATGGGTTATACATCCTGTCACTAACTACAACTCTCTCCAAGCATCTTTTTGGATGCAGCTTGTTTTTATAGACTACAGAGTCTCAGGCAGAGAAACTGGATCTTTCTGAATATAAATGTGTGCATGGACAGTGCCCAGCACAGTATACACCACAGTCTTATAGACAGGGGCTGGGACAGGGAGAGACCAAAAGAGCTAAAATGAGTCAGTAGCAGCTTTCTGTGGTTTTATTTTCATTGTAAAAACCAGAGCCACAAGCAACTGACAGCTCCAAAGTTAGCCTTCCAAAATGAAAAACACAAGTTTCAAAGAAGCCCAAAAACCCCGAGTAAAGCATCTTCAGAGGGGGAACAAAATTAAAAACACTATTGGCCTGCATGTTTCTGCAGCCTCTAGTCTTATACCAAAATACACACAGGGATTGGTTTTCTTCCATATTTAAAGCACTCACTGCAGTAAAAACACTTGGCTTAATATCCAAGTAAATAAATAATCCAATTACGGAACGAGAACAGCTGCATTGTTCTGGCAACTCATTAAATATTGAAGCATCAGAGCTCAAGCCACCATAAAGAAAATTTCAGTCATCCGTGTCCAAGGTCAGAGGATAACCAAATGACGTTAATACTATAAAGTATTTCACCGTCTCAAAGCAGGGAGAAAGTTAGCTCTAAGGTTCCTGGTACTAACATCTTCTAATAGAAAAGGATTGTTTCAGCATCACGTTGTGTTAAACATGTGTGGTAGTTTGAATGTTACAGCTGAGCTAACCAAGAGCCTGACTGATGTTCTGCTCTACGTTTGTACAGTCCCAGCACAGTAAAGCCTCTGATTAGGATTTTTATGCTCTACTGCAACACAAATAAAAAATTGTAATTCTTGCTGTTTGGAATGAGCAAGCAGAGGATTTCAGACTAGTACAGTGGGAGAGCTGTTCTCTTTAGTAGCGCTGTTCTCCTCTGCATTAACCGCACTCGTGCCATAGATGAAGGCATCCAGTTTGAAGTGTACCACACCTCCTGAAGTACAACCACCACCCATTTTTGGCATCATCCAAGCCAATGGATGGCCTGGGATTGAAGAGCTGAGCAGCCCTTCAAAAAATGAGAGGCTGAGATCCTACAGCAAGAACTCTACTGCACAACTTCAGTATTAAGCTTCTTAGGAGATCAGAACCTTCAAGACACTGATAGGCAAAGATCAGATAGCCTAAAACCATTCAGGCATAGTTACATCAAGGCTAACTTTAAATAATAATTAGCACAACTCTTGCAGGATTGTGTCCTCCAAACACAAGAAATATCTGGTTAGAGTCCCACTCGGCTTCTGGCACCAACCATGGGTCCCATCATAGCTGGCTGAGATGACATTATTTATTTCGGGCCCTGGACTATTTAAGTACAATGTTTTGATGATACTAAAAAAAGGACCCTGATCTCAAAGGCTGCATCTGGCCTCATGTATCTTCTGGGGCAGGGAGGAGCTTTTCAGGATGCACGTGGACCCCGATCCGTGACGGGAACTTCTAAGGTGCTATTACAATACAAATGATTCTACTACTGATACCAAGGGATACAGGGCAAATGATGGAGTCAGCTGGGAACCTAGCCACTTAATGTCCTAGAGCAGACTTACTTATCTAGGAGTAATTTACTTCTACATGCCTTAAAAAGTTTTAAGCAGGAATAAGAATACAACCTGCTGCAAAGGTGAAAAATGGGAACTGAAATGTTCATTTATTCTACTGCAAAGAATGTGACCCCCCCAGGTAAAGGCTTCTTAAGAGGTGCTAAGGCAGCAGCCATGGCATGATTTCCAATCAATCGACTGAAGCCGTGGATGGTCTGCACCGCTGAATAATGCGTGAGCACTGGCTTAGCTTGCTACTATATGCACCCTAAATCCAGGTACCAGATCACACTTTGTGTGAACTGCTGGAGCACGGCAGGCAAAACGCACCTTCAAAAGCACCAGTAGAGAAGTGAAGCAAAAGAGACTAACTAGTCTGGCAAAGGAAAGGGGGGCACTTGGAGGGTTCCCGCTGACAGAGGAAAGTACCTTTGGGGTCGTCAGGGATGACAATGGGTGGAGCAATGTCTGGAAGTTCCTCTTCTCCTGGCTGGAGGCCTGTGGCACGGAGGTGATTGATGTCTAGTAGGTCTGGCATGTCTATGGAAACATCTGCACATAGAGAGACAAAGCTTATGAATGCCTTCCAGCATGTTGAATGTCACATGCTGCGGTGAAGGGAACCCGACACAAGCCACAAATATGATTATTTTCCTTGAAGCAGTTAATTGATGGGTCCATCATCTTTGTTATGAAAAATGACTTCTTATTCTGCAAACCAGGGATTCTGTTGAGCTCAACGAGGAAAGGAGAGGCCACTGAATTTTATTACAAATGTGAGACTCAAACCAGGTTTTCACTGAGCTCAACAAAGTACCCACGTCTTTTAGAAGAACCTGAACTGAATGGGGAGGAGGAAGGCATGCGAGAGACATACCAAGCTTCTTGGGTATCCAGTCCAGACCAAAGGTGAACTTCTTTATCTGCACAACCAAGTACTCAGGAAACGAAGCAAAACAAGATGTTCTGGGAAACACAAGAAAGTTAGGTCATCAGGACACAAACTGCAGTGCCTGAGCCATGCTCACACAAATTGTTTCTGGCTTGAAAGAGGTTGGCAGCATTAGATCTCCTGCATTCTCCCAAGCAAAAGTGAATCCCACAAGATCCAGTGCATATTTAAACCACAAAGATTAAGGTTCAGTGGCAATGGTTGCTTTCCTGACATGGAAACTAGTTCAATATTGATCCTTTGTCTTCTTTCTGAACCGCCACAGAAAGATCAACAGGAGTTCTGCAAGAAGTAAGGTGCTGGGATGGGACCCCATGAACTAACCTATACTTACATTCAAGACTCATTCAAACTGTCTTTATGCTGAATGCTGGGAGTTAAATATTCAGTGCTATATGTGGGAACTTACATGAGCAGTTCCTTTAAATAAGAATCACATGACTAAATGCGTAGGGCATTAGGTGGAATGTGCAGCTGATCAAGAGCACAGTAGTATTTTTATTTTTCAAATGGTATTATCTTTAAGGTCAGCAACACTGGCTATCAAGAAATAACCTTTCTACAAGGCATACAACCCCCCCAAAATCTGCGATGACATCTGCTATTAACATCCAAATAAAAGGTCATTCCTCAGGCTAAGCAAATATGACCTATTTATTTACCATTCGGTGGATCATCACAGCCCTCGGTGGGGTAGATTTGTGTTGACCTGCACATTTTATATTATGTGCTCCACCACTATCCCACTCTACCTTCAGCTGCATCACCATCTTTTTCCCATGTGTGTCACATTGGTTTTTAATATGGAACTGCCCACTTACTTAACTCCTGCAGATTTTGCTTGAAGGGCACTGCTCCAGAAGTCATCTACGTTGTTCGGTTCAGAAAAGGCCTGCAGACACGCGCTAAATGGGATCCTGGCACGGACAAGCTCTGGTGGCGGTCTCCTAGCAGCTTCTGCCTCTCTCCTCTTCAGTTCATAGGCAATTAATTCATCTGAGAAATACACAGGATGCTGATGGCAAAATGAACAATGCGCTTCTGATGCATCTTTCATTAGTCTTATTTTTCACAAGCTTTTAAAATCCAAAACCTTGCTTGGGAAAAATAAACTTTTACATGGATCTGACTCAGTTCAGAGGACATCAAGGCTACATCAGGCTCACAGCCCAGAATTGTAGTTAGCATGCCTAAATCACAGTGAGGACAGAGCGGTACAAACATGTGGAGACAAACGACTACATTTTTCATGGCAGGATCTTTATTTCCATGCAAACAACTATGCTCTGTTGGCTTCATCAGCTCATTCTGATGCAGCAAACCACTGCTGGTCTATGCCTCCACTGGACCTTTCTTAATTAGTTGCTGTTGGATGGCAGTGTTTATCATGTTGATGCTGGACAGGTAATGAAATACATGGAATACATAACATTATAAATGCTGCTATAGGAATAAGATGCCTTTAAAAAACAAAAACAAAAAGCGGTGCCAGTTACTAAGGAGTATGGCACATTTTCCATCACTTAATCCTCAAATCAGGGTTGAATGGCTTTCTAAAATACTTGCTCCAGTTCAGCTGCTCATTATAGGCCCCATGTGGGGATCAGAGTGGAATTCTATGGTCTGTTTTAATAAGATCAGGCTACGTGATGATAACATCCCCTTCCAGCTTTAAGGTCTATTAAATCTAGGTACTGCAATGGGAAGAGTGGAGACAGAAAAACCAAAACATATTTTACTGACCCAGGATGAGTTTCTCCATTAATGCCCCTTTATTCCCACATCAAGTCTACCCTTCTGGACTTTCCTAACCTTGTCTCAGCCTACCAAACTGATCCAGTAACCTATCACCAGGGATCCTGGTTTTCTCGGATTTAAAAGAAAACAAAAACAAAGCCAATTTTCAGTTTAAAAGAAATAATCCCAAATCCACATTTTGCCACAATTAAAATTAAATACCACTACATGTACCATCTATGTATTGGTAGTGTTTCATTTAAAAACACAGAAAAATGTGGATTTGGGGTTACTTTTTTTTTTAACTGAAAATTAGGGATTTCTTTGAAATTGGAGAAAAGCAGAATCCCTGCCCATCACTAGTCCAATTCCCACCTTTGGCTCTACCAGTGATCCTAGCCCTGCACCTCCATACATACCCGCAGGCTTGCTCCCACAGGACAACCCCTGTTATAATGGACACAATTGCCACATACCTTTATTCCTTTTAAGATTTGCCTCTGCCATGATATCCATGAAACGCAGCCACTGTGCTTGGTTCAACAGATGACACAAACCATTCATTGTCCTTCCTTTCACTCTCTGTAAGACCTGTCACTAACAACGTAGCACCAGTGCATCTGTACGTATGCTGTGTCCCACCTTCCAGACTCTCAGTTTGTACCTTAAAACCACAAGCGCTTTCCTGTACTTGCAGGCTGCCCAGTCCAGCAGGGGCCCTGATCCCAACTGGGACATTCTAATGTGAAAGCATACTACTCCAAGTAGATGCAAGTGTGCACAGAACATGCCCACCGAAGCGGCAGGGTGGAGCCAGCACCACTGCTACAGAGCCAGGCTGAGGCCATGCTCCATGTCCCAGGCTGCAGCCCGGATCAGACTTGCAGGTGTGGAGCAAGGGTAAGTGATATGGGGAGGGGTGGCTGGGGAAGAAGGATGGAGGCTGTGGAAGTGAAGAAGTGATGTGGGGGGAGATGGGGGAAGGGGGTCAGGGATGGGAAGAAGCAGGGGGTGCAGAGGTGGCGGGGGTCCAGGCAGCAGCTGACCCCATGGTTGGGGTCAGGGTTGGAGCCACAGCAGCTGCCTCCCTGCCCCTTTCCCTGGCCTCATACTCAATTCCAAGATAAGGGGCTTCTCTCGTCTCCATGTTAAAACTGAGGGGGACGACGACCTCATCTTGGAATCAGAGTAAATCTGGCATTTCTCAATGATAAAACCCATTTGTTTTATTCTCCTAGGAGGCAAATTAAAACAGGTTTCAACAGATCAGCCAACCTGAGCTCTGGATGCCTCTTCCTATTGGGGCACTCTCCCCAGGCACTGGAAATACTCAACCATATTTGACTCCTGGTTTTACCTCTGTTGCTTCCAACACACCCAGGGGCATGATGTTACATCCACCTTCATCTGTTCCCGATTGCTGGTTTTAGAAAGGCGGCAGCCACCAGCTGCCCCCAGCATGTTTCAGTCCTTACCTTTGTTTGTTGCTGCCTCCATAGCCACCGGCAGTTGCATGATATAGTCAACCCTCTCTGTGTACCGGACTTTCCGGGACTGGCAGCACTGCGTACGTTCTTCCACCAGGAACCGAAAAACATCGCTGGGGTTTTCCGAACCAACAGGGTTTCTCTGAAGGGAAGAGTTGATCCAATCACTTGAGCACAGTGACAGTAAATCCACATTTTTAGAGTCCAGGGGAGCTAGCTGTTTAAGAGTCATCATCCCTGTCCCATGACCTCGCATCTGAAGACACCCCCCACTTGCATGGAACCCGCTGAGATGCTGCAGTCCGGGAGGCTTCCCATGGACAAAAGTGTCTGCCCGCTCAGAGCAACTTACAGGATGGGAACCCACCTCTAGACAGGATTTACTGAATGAACAGAAGGGCCAGGAAGGCGGCAGCTTATCAAAGCGAGGGCTCTATTATGGGCTATGGAAAATCCTCTGCACCAGTGTCAAAACAGTAGCAACTTCTTGTCAATTATCCAGCCGAGAGTACCTTAGAAATAATACACCTCCTCTCCGCTCATGTTAATTGTCTGTTATCAGGCTTGCACAGAAAGATAGCTATAAATGAGGCCTGTAATCAGTGCATGGGATTTGGATCAGAATAACTTCATCCAGAGTGTAGCACGTGAATGAGCCCCCTTAATGCATATGAGAGAAGGCAGAGAATTGGTTGTCTTCTCTGTAAATCTCCCACTTCACTGCCTCCCGGACAGAATTAGCATTCACAATATTGACTCTTTTGCAGTGCGCTAGATTGTAGCTCAATGGCAGTGACATTTTATGTTCAAATAATCTGCTACTAAACTGACATAGTGCTTTCAGCCTGGCAGTTCTTCCTGCTGTAATGATTCGATAGCATGCACCAGGGATTTGGAAGGGAGCTGGGCATGGTGATTTATTTGCTTCAGAAGAGGATGCAAAGGTGGAACAACAACAACATCTGGTCCATTTAATATTCACAGGCAGCCTTGGCCGTTGTAAATATATGGACATGTAATTCTACACTGAGTAACAGCTGAAAGAGAGAATCACATTTGTTTATAACACTTACAGCTTGTTAAATGATGCTTAACCTGCTTATACCTAATGAGGCTGTACTGACATTTTTGGCTGGGTGACTGCATGAGACAGTAAAGATGGGGGAAAATGTCTTGGTTTAGAAACCAATGCAGTTAAAATTGGTACAGTTCGCTCAAGTAGCCAAGGCCTTGAATAGTATGTTAAGATACACTCAGACCACATCATGACCCAATTCTCATCCCCTAACAGAAGAAGAGATCAACAGAAGAAATAATAAGCACACTCTCACCTCTACAAGATTTATAAGGTGCAGGAAAAGCTCCTGTGCGTCTTGCTGTCTATTGGAGGAAAATTCAGGGTGCCCCTTACTTATCAAAGCCTTAAACATTCGAGGAGAAATCCCGTTGTGCTGAGGCTAAAAACAAGTGAAAGAAATGTTTTTCAGAAGCATTGCTTCACGTTGCTCAGAATTACACACTGGCTTGCGACGGGTCAAGTTAAGTTGCAAAGAGTCACGGGAAATAAGCCGTCACAGCAAGCAATTCATAATTCACTGTCCAGAAACTTGACTGACACAGAACATAAGCTGACTAAGAGCGCTCTGTATCTTTTTAGGACATCAAAGCACTTGAATTTAAACCACTGAAAAAGATCCAGAAATAAGCAGTAGACACCAGCCCTGCCTTACAACCTTTGCTCTGCCGGGCTGAGCCCCTGGAGAGCTGCTCTAAGTTGTCTTGTAGCCGTGCTACAAGAAGCAACACGTGGAAGGTGTAAATGCACCTTGTGCCCCGCTGAATTGCGTGCTCAGTCACCTGCGTACACGCCAGCTGCCCTGCCCTGCATAGTGGACAACCAGACTGGCTGCAGCAAGGACTATTTGTAGCAAGTTGTCACAGTTCACACTGTGTGATATGAAAAGTGCATCGGCACCCAAAGGGGTTGTGTACCCTGCATTTTTGTGCTGAGTTATGTGGGGTGCATGGGGAGAGGAGCACAACAACCCCCTTTTTCTGGCTTCGAGAATCTGTAGCAGTCGTGACCGGGCACAAGAGAGCGAAAATAAGTACAAAAGAGTACAAAAATAAGTACATTCCCAGGGAATCCTCTATTCCCTGATTTTCTAATGTTTCAGTAAAGGATTGTCTGGAAGAAGACATGGCTGCAACCTACCAGCTCACCAGGCCTTTTCCCAATGCATATAGATATTTGATAATGTTGATTATCAAATTACTTCTTTGATCAACTGGGGGTTGTCTTTGGATACCAAAATACTCCAACTTACACCTCCAATTCGGGTCTTGGCTTTGCTGTGTCAGCAATATTAGAGAGGTAGTAGCACCAGTTAAGTTAAGGCTGTACCTGGATTTCTCTTAAAACTAATGAAAAAGACTATAAACACACAGTTTCTTGGGTATACAGCAATATTTTAAAAATGATTCACATAATTCGTAAATGACTGATTTTTTACAGCATGTTGCAGAGAAAACATAGTTGGAGATGTATAATGACTGGTTTTAGCAGAGCCATATCACTACATTTTGTCTAGCACCTGTCATTTCCTTCTTCCTCCAATAACTAAAGTACTTTAAAATATTTAGCTTTTACAACACTTTGAAAATCAAATCTTCAACCAAGAACTGTTCTTTGGGCAAAATTTCCCAAAGGCAGCCCTTGTCAAATGCAAGGAAAGAACAACTGGAAGCCCAGCACAAATCCTCAGGAGTCTGTCAAGGAAGGACTTTAACTCGCTGTATACAAGCGCTGCTCAAATCTGTGACTGCAGCATTCAATCCCGAGCCAGTTACTCTGATACCAGCCAGCCTGCAAATACTATGGCTTGCAACAGACCCCTCCCAGCCCTGATGTACACGTTATGTCCCCTGGCCTGAACCACATTGTTGTCATGATAAAAGATGGATCTCACTTTTTAAATATTGTTTCACCAATGGGACAGTGGGCTCTAGACACTAGCTTACATCCATCCCAAGTGGGTTATAACAGTTTTGGAAGAGTCAGAAGCTAGGGGTGGCCAAAGTGTGACAAGTGCCACGTGCAGAGGCTGCCCGTGCCACATGTGGCACATGGCTGATCAGAGAGGGGAGAGGCAGAACAGCAGCAGACAGGGCAGGAAGCAGAAGGCAGAGCAAGAGGTCAGGCAGGGAGCAGAGAGCAAAGTAGTTAGCAGAGAGCAAAGCTGCAGATTGGGCAGAGGAAGGGGATCAGGGTGGCACTCAGGGAGGGTGTGGGACTAATTTGTGGCAGACCTGCCAAAAAAGTTGGCCCCCACTGCTTTAAATTATGGGCATGCACAACAGCTCCAGCAGCAACAAGAACATTACTGTGTTGACACGATGCAACGTTTTGCCAGAATCTCAGGAACTCCTTGCTCAAGTGATTTCAAATTTGCCCCACAAACCCAACCATGGGACTCCATACTGTACAGCAATTTTCAAGGCCATCCAAGCCAGGATGGGTATTTTAGAGCACTTAGAAAACTTAACTGTAGAGCGGCAAACCCATTCCCATCATCTCTATAGTGATGTTAGCCCCAAAGTATGAAAACAGAAGTGGCATGAAATACAATGCACATAAACCACATTTTTAATAAAGGAAGCTGTCACTCAGGAGGCCTAATTCTGATCTCTGTTTCATTAATGTAAGCCAGAACTAATCTCCACTTAGATCCATGGAAATCAACAGCAGGCTCTCAGTTGTTAAGGCTTGTTCAGCTGCTGGCAGTATGGCTGTGAGACTGTCATGCTGAGCTGCTCTTTAAGAACTTCTGTAAACATCCAGAGACTTGATAGTGATGGGATGAGTAGATGTGCTGGGGCTTTCTGAATTCTGGGTTATAGCATATCAGTGACCTTAACTGCCCTGCATCAAAGGGGGAGGGGAGATTCAAAACTGGAACTTGGGCTACTGTACACCCAGCACTCTTCTCAGCCAGAAGCAAGCACCCTGCCTGGCAGCCGCCGGGCTCACCCAGATTATTAAGGCACTGGATTTGGAACTGAGCCCTGTTTCCATTTAAATGCACCTTTGATTCAACTATTTGAGCAGGAACAACAGCAATGTGCAATGCACAGCACTCTCCAAATGAGGATCGCACACATACAGAAAGTCCTTTCCTCCGTGAGGGCAGCTTGATCAACGTGATCCAAAAAACAAGAATAGTAGCAATGTCCTGAACTTAAAAAAAAACGCAATCAGCTCCTAGCTGGTGACCCATGGGGACTTGGAGCCTCACTTCATTTTTACAATCAAGCGCCGCTCTTCCTATACTGTTTTATTGTGGTGGAAAGAAGATTTTAGCACCACAGAACTTGGCATATATATAGAAGCCTGAGCATACTTTCCTTATCAGCAGTTGCAAGACAGTTTAGCTAAATATAGACTAAACTGGACCACTGAAGGTCTCACATGAGTGCCTTGACAGGCGGCACCCACTGACATCAGTAAGGGATGGATTCCCAAAGTCCTGGGCTGTTAAAGAATCATTTGCACTTGGCAAAAAGTGTGAAGTGAACACAAAGCAAGCTTCATGTCACCCCCTGCCCGCCCCAAGCAACACAACACTTAAAAGGTGCGGCTGAAAATCCCAACACGTGCTACAAAAAACTCTGGAGAGTACAACGTGCACTGTGCTCTACTTGCATTTTTCCAAAAATCTCCCACCACTGCAATGTTATCCAGACAGCTCCACCAGACAGAGGGACGGTGGAAAATGTCCACCCTGGCATTTTCAGAATAGCACGAAAGATTCGAGCGGGTGAAAAACATTCCACCCGACACCACGTTTCGAGTTGCTGTGGCAAGAAGACAAGTGCGGTGTGCAAAAAACTACAATGTTACTTAAGCTAACTTATGAGCAATGCTACATATTCTTGTGGTGACAGTAGATGGAGCCCTTCCCTTAGTGCAGGGCTGTCCAAATTTTAAGTGGCTGGGGGCAACATGTTGGAGAGGCCACAGGGCTGTATACCACGTGCGCACAGGACCCCCCCTTCCTGGCATCATGCGTTTGGGCAAGCTCACCTTCACCCTGCGGTGCGCACAATGCCCTGCCTCACTTTGGCTGCCCAGCTGCAGGTCCCTGCACTGCATGGGCACTCCAGATGGCCAGCTCCTCTGGTGCTGCTGGTCGCACCATACTGTCCTGCCCTGCCCCCTGTGATGAAGACATCAAGCAGAAGCTGGAGGAAGGAGCAGGACACCACGGCTGCTGCAAAGCAGTTCATCAATGTACTTGCTCAGGATTGGAGCATCTGAATAGGAGCGGGGGTGTTCGTGGCTGTCACAGCTGGGCCACATCTGCCATGGGGCAGACACTGCTAGTCACTATCAACACGAATCCGAAGAGAGTCTCCTAAAAGCCTTTCCCTTCATTTCTCAGCCTTTGTGACGTATTCATCTTAGCTCTTAACTTTGCAGGAAACACGAGCAAGGTTCGGCAGAATTTCTATAACCCGAGTCAACCACGGCGCAAAGCTGCTCGTTCAGAGGAAGCATCCGCGGAAGCAGGGGTACAGAACACGCAGGCGGCTCCCGCATCCCCGAGACTCCATCTTTGTCTAAAAATCGGTTCACTGCAAAAGTCCCTCCCCGACAGTCTCGTTTCAGGAGGGAGAAATCTTTGCATCAAGAACGTAGGGCGCACGAGGGCAGAGGAAATGCAGGTTTCCATGGCAACTGTCACTCGGCTCCTGTGACACAAGCGTGTCCCGCTTCTGTTGTTCCTAAAAATACATCTGGCAAATTCATCAGACATGCCTCTTCCAAGGAGGCAAGTTCCTCTCCGGATACAGTATCCACAATGCTCATTGCAAGTTGACCTTTCGTTTCTAAACATCCCAACCTCCGGGGCATCGGGTTTGGGTCCCTGTGCTGGGCTGGGCTGGGGGTAACAAAAGTCGGCACAGACACAGACAAGCCAGACCCAAAGGCAACCATTATGCCAAAGTAAACTGTGTATACAGGAGCACAAATACAAAGCCGTCACGTGTGCGTGGCCAGACAGCAGCTGCACTTCCATGACAACTAACAGATTACTTCCAGGACACAAAAGACTCTCCCAAGGATTCCCGGTAGCACTGAACTGAAAGGTGAGGAACCCCAGTTAATGATACTCTTGCTCTCTCAAGGCAGAGGAAAGATGAGCTGCAAAAGAGCAGCCCGGGGAGGAGAGGAGACTGCATTGCCTATAGCCAGGGCTCCAGAAGTAGCAGCCGGTAATGTCCAGAGCACAGCGAGCTGAAAGGGGGCACAAGTTTGCCATGGAGCAGCTGACATGCAGTAATTGTCTGTGAGTCCATTTTCAATCCACAATAAGTGAAAGCTAAGCCAGAGCAGTCTTTGATGAAACAGGGCCAAATTACCATGACTTAGCTTTTACTTACCATAGGATAAGAATGGGCACATAGAAAGCTACTGCAGGTCAGCTGCTCTGTGCTAAGTTTGCCGCCTCTTTTTTAGGTCCCTGTGATTTCTCTGCTTGTTCAGACCCTAAGAGAATGGGGTAGTTAACATGCCCCCAAGCCTAATTCCAAATCTTAGTTCAGCACCAGATTTGGAGCTAAATTTCGAAGACTAGACCTATGGCCCAAAGCACACTGAACGGATCCAGATCATGCTGGGACAAAAAGTGTTAAACCTGGAAATGCATCTCCACCACTCCCACAGTAACTACACTCCACAACAGAACCATTATTTTTCCTGGATCTTACATCCGCAACCTCAAGTGTAATACATCTCATCCATTGCACTAAATGCCCTGATGGAAAATATGTACAAGAAAACAAACAACTGCGTACCAGAATGAACACACACCGAAAATCTATCAAAGGCAAAAATACTCAATTACCTGTGAGGGTACACCTCTCACAAGACAACTACTCTCTCTCCAATCCTCAAAGGGAATTTACAGAACACTTTTCATAGACGAACCTATGAACTTCACTTCTTCAACCTACTGGATACAAAAAATCATGGACTAAATACAGGCATTGGATTTATGGCACATTATAACCTGCCTGCCATCTGATAACCGCAGACCTGCATTTTTCATATTGGCTTCTGTTCTACCCAGGACAGCACACAAAGCACCAGCAAACTCTCCCTATGCCTGAAGAAGGGTGTTTGTGCCCAAAAGCTTGCAAAGAACACATTTTTCCAAGTATTTAGTTGGTCTAATAAAAGATATTACATCTACCCAAAGAACCTTGTCTGCCTATGTTCTTAAACCGACATGGCTACAGCCAACAACCCTAAAGTCACCAACAAGAGTCAAAAAGCCCCCACATTCTTCCCCCACAAATTGAACACGGAGCTTTAAACCTGAATGTCATCATCCAGGGTCCCTTTATAGAACAAAGGGCAACTATAGCATGTTGTGCAAGACCCCAGTGCTCACAAAGCAACTCCATTCAGGGCAGAAGGGCTTCAGAGACTGCCTGGGAGACAATTGCTGATGGCAGCCCAGCTTGAATTACTCCTTAGCTGTTAATAACCCACTTGGGATGGATGTTATAACCTGCTTGATTATAGACTGTCTATTTAATTAGATAGACAGTCTAAAATATTAGGTAGACAACTGCTGATGCCAGCCCAGCTTGAATTACTTCTTAGCTGTTAATGCAGTATAAAACTAACTGAATGATAGAAAACCTTCAAAAGAATGACCAGTGCAGCCCAAAATGTCTAACTCTGCTAAGATCCTATGGCCCACAATGTACAGGAGGTGGCTTTGTGATCTCTTATGGCCTTAAAATCTGTCCCACTATGAATCCTCAAGAATTAGCATTTGCACAAAGTAAAATAATATAGCACTCAAACAGCAAACAGCAATTCCCACAGGTC
Organism: Crocodylus siamensis; assembly: GCF_052110815.1. Taxonomy (NCBI): domain Eukaryota; kingdom Metazoa; phylum Chordata; order Crocodylia; family Crocodylidae; genus Crocodylus; species Crocodylus siamensis. Next base: position 89,464,842 of record NC_143400.1, on the reverse strand, counting down.
CAACCCGGCGCTGTAACTTCAGGCAAGGAATTCTGACCTCCCCAAACTCATTCTCACTTTTCATCTCGAAAGTGCACTCCAGAGTAGCAGTTGTCACTATGCACTTGTAGAGGAGGAAGCTCCATTAACAGAATTAACCCCTTAATTGCTAGGCACCAGACCACACCCATGAAGCTTACTCACGCAAGAACTAGGCCTTACATCTCTTGGTCAAAACTGATCCTTTATATTGCTATCAGGGGCTCAGAGGATACGCCAGAAGTTAGATGGGCTTTCTGATGGCTGCGTGAATGAGAGCAGAGTCATTCATTGTTTAAGGAGACAAACGTACGGATAAATGAGAGCGCAGATCAGCAGAGCAGCAATACCGATGGCAGGTGGCTGAGGCCAACGGCAAGCGAATGGCAAAAGCAGCAGTAGTTAATGCAGCATTAGAAAGTGGCCCAACATTCGTGCTACAACAGGAGGATGCAGGAACAGAAATTAGGGAGCTAAGGAGGACAACATAGGACTTCAGGCAAAATCTCTCTGTTGCTGCAGAATTGTTGCAATGTACAGCCCTGCTGTTTGCAAAACTGAAAGGCCACTTCCTCCCTATAAGCTCTCATTAATAGAGACAGATGGAAGCTACATCACACAGCTAGGGAAAGACGCCTCTTCCCACCACTCTTCTGTTCTTCATATATTACGGATTTGTTCTCATCCACAGCCCTATGTGACTGCTTTTCTTTTAGAGAAAAACTGTCCCCCTGTGATGGCATGTCTGGCTAGCCCCTCACGAGGAAGGAGTTGTTGGGCTGGGTTGGCCCTACCCCTCCAGTATTCTTGCTACCAATGCCAAGTCAGAAGGAGTGGTATCAAAAAAAGGGGGAGTCAGACTCAGAGAGGGGAGGACTCTCAGTGCTGACCGAGCCTGGCTCCTGGTCAGACATCCTCTGAGGAGTAAGCCTCGTGGATTCCCAGGTCAGTGCGGGCGCCTGGGCAGATTGTAGCACGGGGACCAGGGAGCCACCCTGGTATCTATTTATACCTCCACCCCACACAAAGCTGATACGAGGTCTCTTTCGTATTAAAAATGATTCACAGTCTAAATATTAATAAGAATCCCTTGAAACATCAAGGGAACCAAGAGAAAGGGCTAGTCAAACCCACTTACGTTCCTGTGACTGCCAGTTGGCTTACTGCAATCCTGCAAGTGAAAGAAGGCAGCTGTACAGAGATGAAAGTCTCCCGCACAACTCCATCTTCTTGTGTTCGCCATACTGGAATGCCTCCCAGCTCCACGAAAATCAGTGGGAGTTTTGCCATCGATCACTTTGGAGACAGCTCCTTTGCATCTTTAAGCTTTCATTTTGGACTACAGCCAGCTTGAGAAGTTCACTCCCCAACATTTAGGGCTCTCTAGTCTAAATAACCACTTTTTGGCCCTTGGTGCATCTCTACCTCTGGTTTGTGTGTGCGGCAGGAGCAGCAGAATCCCTTCCAGGCAGAACCGCGGGGCCCTTTAAAACTTGCACAAATAGGTCCTGACTAACAGATTCCTGCCCAGCAGCTTATGCATGACACCTTGCTAAACATCCCACGCTGGATCCAGCTGAACCCCCACGCTCTCCAGTGCCCATCACCTGTTCCCTCGTCTCACGGCTTCACTTTTACCTAGTTATCAGGCTGCATATGCTCAGTCAAATACCTTGTGTTCTTCTTTCATCACCTGTTCAATAAGCTCAGATTTCATTGGTGGCTTAGAGTACTGGCCTGAAAGGAGGCCGTGTCCTAATTTAACCCTGTAGGGAAAGGGGAAAAACAAACAAACAGAAAAGACAAAAGAGATTTTCCTCCAGGCTTGGAGAAGAAAGAGTGACTGCAACTTTAAGCGCTTGAGAAAATTTTGACGCCTACAATTAGCGAGGCTGGAATATATAGCTAAGCATGCCCCGACCCGTGATCTCACTCCCCAACCCCTACCAAGATACTAGCTCTCCCCTCTATTTATAGCCATTTTGCTCTGGTACCTTCATGGCTGCATTATTCAGATTATTCTGGCTAGAAATGGTTAATAATAGCAACATGGCCACTTACATCTGTGTGTTGAAATCTTGCGTTGGATCGAGAGGCGAGTAGTCGAATATTCTAGGAAGGTTTCCCACGTACCTGGGTGGTGAGGACAAAGAGAAGCACACAAAGGTTATAGCTGGCTTTCCTGGAGCGTCCTCTGCTCAGATATCTGGTTACCTGACTGGCTGTACTGCAGGCATACTTCAGTGACACCTTTCTCTCTTGGGAGAGCTCAGTAGTGACAAAGTTTATAAGTCCCCCACAGCAGGGGTGTTTCTGTCAGGATGAAATTGTAAAGTTTTGCTTTCCTACCTAGAGAGGAAAAGGGTGCCAGGAGCTTCCAAACAAACCTTAAAGTCCCACCCCAGGTACTAGTCTTGAATTTGGGGTCCTAGTCTTGTCTCCGACACAAACCTTGCATGTGAGCTTTGGGAAAATCATTTAATCCGTGTCTTGGCTCCTCATCTGTAAAAGGGGCTCAGTTGTGACTCCCAACCTCACAGGGCTGGTGTGAGAAAAACTGTCCTAATGATTGACAGGTTACTGGGGCCCAGTTTCAGAAGAGCAAGACAGATTCACCCATCTATTGTCAATAAGCTCTAAGGAATACCTTAGACCAGGGATACTCAAACCCTGGCCCAAAGACCAGATTTGGCCTGCAGAGCTGTGTCATGTTGCCATTCCCCTGCTGCCAAATTTCTGCATTCATGGGGAACTCCATGGGCCAGATAACATGGCCTTGCATACTATATCGATGTGCAGGACCCAGCAGAGCTAGTGCTTGACTCTGGTGTGCAGGGATGGGCAGAAGCAGTGTGGGACCGATCAGGGCATGAGGGGCCCAATCTAGATGCACGGGGCCTAATTCTGGCACCAGGGACCCAACCCAGCCTACGGATTAGCCCCATGCAGGGCCAAAAGGTAAGGCACCACTGTTAGACCATTCAGTGCTGCCTCAGCCAGCCACAATCTCCATCAGAGTATTACTTTATTTGTCATGAACCATGAGGGTACAATTGAGAGCATATGTCCATTCATCCTCATCCATCTTCTACCCTTAAAAATCTCTGCTACTTCCTTTATACCAAATGTTTCTATTAGGTCCAACAATCACACTGCTGACAACAATCTCTTAGGAAGTCCATCCTGACAGAGACAGAAAAGTTAGCATAAGCGTCCGGACATGAAAGACTTAATAAATCTACAGATACCGCTCCATATGGCTGAGTAAACAAACAAAAACCAAATTCCCCCCACATTCTTTTCCAGAAGACAACTGTTACATGAAACCTGGGAAGATTTCCAAGATCTGAATGTGCCACTTTCAAAATGCACACTACTTCTGCTGGACTATAAAGGAACCCTCTAAAGTGTTATCATCACTCATGTACAATTATAAGGTCGCTGTCCTTGGAATGCCAAGTATTTTGCTCTCGTTAATAGCTACGAGGTATTTTTGATCAATCCCATGGAAAAAATCTCAAATAAATACAAAACAATAATATTAATTTATCAATTACCAGGACAAAATGATTAAACAATCTATTTTTACAACTCAGATTCCCTTTTTTTCCATCCAGAAATTGCTCGAGCTCATAAGGTACCTCTCTCTCTCTCTCACACTTTGTAAAACTTGTCTTAATTTATATTTGTATTGTTAATATGCTATAATATTCCTAGAATGCTTAGAATTTTTCTGGGTTAAGTGTATTTATACCAGTATAGTTTATTCCCATATGAAAAGAAAAATAAGCCCTCCCTCTTCCCTACTTGTATAGCCATATCCATGCTAATAGGTACAACTCCATGGGTTAAACAATTTCTCATAAAAAGAACCAAGTGCTGCAAAATCTTTGGGCAGACTAGGCTAAAGTTTGCAAGTTCAAGAGTGATCTCTGGGCAGGGTAGCCAATGCAAATACTTTATCAGTTAATCTGTCACTGAACTGGATGGAAGAACCTGCTTGCACTGAGGGTGCAATATTGAAACAGCACTCAGATTACAAAAATAAGAAACCATGACCATGCAGCCTGTGCAAAACCACTCCTGGGAATTACTTACGCTCGCTGAAACTCAGGGATGCTGAAAATGGCCTGCATGACAGCGTTGATGTAGCAGCTATTTCCCAGGTTCTTCATGCCTGTGTATCCTGGGCCATACATGGGTTTGAGCTTCATGCCAGATTCCTGAATTACCTCCCACTCAGAGACTCTTGGCTTGATGTCGTTATCTCTTAGACTGTTCTCTGTCTGAATGCAAAGGGACTGTGTTGCATTTTTTTAAATAAAGCAGCAATTACAGGGCATTAGTTACAAACCAATGTTAATTTTCTAACAGGGGAAAGCCCAACCGGAAAAGGAAAGAAAAAGGTCCCAACCCTAAAGAACAAGCTTCTGGATCAAAATGTCAGCTATTGAAGCACATTGGTTAATCTCAGCTCATGAAGATATAACCAACCTAGTTTGGAAACTGCAAAGAGTATGGCTATAGTAGCATACCCTGAGCATCTAGACTACTAGTAGAACCTGAGGCAGCTAGGGGCCATCACCATCAGCTGTAGGCATGGCAGTGTAATCACAACCTTAGGTCACAGCTCAAGGGGGTTTCTCTAGGTCAGATTGGAGCAATCCAATGTTATGGTCCTGAAGACACTACTCTGACACACCTATGCAAGCACAGCCACAGCTCACTACACTAAACGGTTATTAGCAGTAGATTACTCATGCATAGGCATTTTACTAGGAGGTCCAAAGTCAAGGAGTTAAATCCTGACCCCTCTGAAATGACTGAGACATGTACTGCATGCTTATTAGGGTTTTTTATTCCTAAGGAGGAACACTGACAGCTTAATGGTGTCTTTCATAAATGTGGGCATTTGTACACATGATGGTCGTCATGATGTACATGTGACAAAAATGTACCGTGTGTGGCTTAATGCTGTCACACATTACACATGCACCAGTTCTGGGGTTTTTAAATGACTCTGCGTTGTTGCAAATGAAACTACATCTGGATGTAGCTTAGTTTGCAACGTTGCAAAGTGCAATGATACAGCTGTCAGCTCATTCCCCGACCACGGGAGAGGCAGGCAGGCAGGCACGCAAGAAAAAAAAAGATTGGGCTCCTTGCCACTCCTGCCTTCAGCAGGTGCCTGGTTGCCACAGGCACCTGCTGAAGGCAGAAGTGGCAAGGGGCCCAATCCTATATTTCTCCCCCTGCCCCCCCAACCTGGGGGACGAGTTGCCAGCAGGCTCCAGTCCTTCCCTTCACAGCAGCAACACCCCCTGGGGCTGCCCAGGCAGGCTGCTCTCTCAACTCAGATGCATCACCCAGCCAGATCCAATTCTTCCCTGAGTCTGCTGGAGCTTCCAATGCCTTATGCACTACCCCGTCACTTTACCGCCACCTGGAACCCCCCAGGAATAGCCCATTCCCAGGCAGTCCCAGGTGATGGGGAGAGTGCACAGGGCACTGGAAGCCCCAGAGGGCTTGGGGAAGAGTTGGATCTGGCTGGGTGCTGCCTCTGAGGTGGGGCAGGGCCCACCTGCTAGCAGCCTGCTCGGGCAGTCTTGGGGGGTGCTGCCACTGCTGAGGGAAGGACCCAGGTTACCTGCATCTCAGAGGCCGTTTGTCCTGCCAGCAACACATCCCCTGACTGCAGAAGAGGCAAGCAGACTCTGCAGAAAAAAGACGATCAGGCATCCCGCTGCTTCTGCCTTCAGCAGGCAAATGCTGGAAACAGTGGAGGTCCTGATCCTTCCCCCCACCCACCGGCAGAGCCTGCCCATGGCCGGGGGCAGCCCTGAACTGCGGGGGCCCCCAGTTCTTCCCTCCACCACAGTGGTGCCCCCAGGACCACCCAGGCAGCCTGCCAACAGGCAGGCGTTGTCCCACTCGAAGGCAGCACCCAGCCTGATCCAACTCTTCCCTGAGTCCACCCAGGGAGCAGCACCCGGTGGGCTTCCAGCGGGTGGGCTCAGGGAAAACTTGGATTGGGCCAGATGCTGCCTCCGAACTAGCAGCCCACCTGGGTGGCCCGAAGGGGTGCTGCCGCAGCAGAAGAAAGGACTGGGGCCCCTTGCAGCTCAGGGGCTGCTCGGCTACCCCGGGCTGCAGGTAGGCTCTGGCTTGTGAAAAGGAGGAGGGAAAAAAAGGATCACGCCCCTCGCCATAACAGTGACAGAAGCCCCTATATTGAAATGGTGGGTTTCAATTAAAAACCCACCACTTCAACTTAGGGGGCATAAAATAAAATCTTGGGGATTAAGCACTCATTACATGTACAAGCGCCCTAAGGCTCCTATCCAATGGTATCAACAAGGTTTTAGTGTTAGACCTGAGAAGATATTTAAAATTTAACTCTTCACTTATCATTTATACAGTTTATTGCCCGTTTTCTTTTGCCTGGACAACGGACATGGACTAATCCATTTCTTTCTCGTTCATAGTTTTCAATCCACCTCATTTTCGGTTTTTTGTGCATTACTACAAGATTGAGTTGGCAAACAAAAAATGGTCTTATTTAGCATCTTCCATTCATCTGTAATATCCATGCAAACACGGTGGGCACCATCATACCCATTTTACAGAGGGTGAAACTGAGGCATGGAGAAGGGAAGTGGCATATCAAAGGTCACTTACCAGCAGCTCAGTGACAGAGCTGGAAACCCCATGCTCTTGAGGCCAGCCTACTGTGCCCTCTCCAAACAACACTGCCTCCTCGGCCAGGAGGGAAACATATTTCTTTTGTATAATAACCTCTTTCTATCAGGAGTCCCCAGCTTTATGGACCCATTTCCATTTGTCTTACGTTTAATCCCTTCTGTTGTTAACAAAATGCAATTTTGAGGCCATATTCGGTTTATTTTTTTAATTACCTTTGTCTCATCCATTTGTTTCACTTACCTGTAGTGGATTTAGGCTTTTTACCCTTAAAATTGCATGTGCCACAGGACTGTTGCTCATAAACTAGCTGCTGAGCACAGTTAAATATTCTCAATATTCATCTCCCTTATTTAGCAGAGCCTTTTAGCTTTGTGGCAAGTGATGCACAAAACTCTGCAAGGTAAGTGTGCAAACTACAGACCAGAAGGGAGCCCTAGCAAAGGCAAATCCCAGATCCTGAAGTTACACAAAATGATTCCTTGCAGCCCAGGGCACAAACATGGCTCAGGTGACAGTATTCTTCCCAAAGCTAAATACTATTTGAACAACAGTACACAGCAATCACATGTACACAAGCTTAAGGAATCCCATTTTTCACTGATATGGTGTCTGCCCCGTCCCATCCCGTCCCCTGCCCCCAACACCCCAAGTAGAACAGTGAGACTGAAGAACAAGGGTATTTCCTACCCCTTGCATCTGGAGCATGTCAATCCCGAAGTGTGCCAAGTGCTTTGCCACGTGTGGATCTAAAACTGCCTCCTCCTCCTCAAAGGAATAGACATCTATAAAAACAGAAAGAAGCAGATGTGATGACACACAACGTTAGCCTCGGTTTTGTTTACCAACAAAACGCTCCCAGAATAGTACTGCCAAAGACGGCAGTATCATTATTCTCTCTGGGTTGGTATATGACATACAGAAATGAGTAAATGCACAACTGTAAAAGCTGGGAAGTGTCTGATCCTCTCCAAACATATCCTCAAAGTATATATAGCGTATAGGTTTGATCCTTTTCAAATACATACCTTGAGAGTAACAGCCCAACACCCTCTGCTCCTGTCAAATAGCCTCCAAATCTCCCCCAAACACAATATACCAAACAAATACCAAACACCATATAACCCTGTCTTAAGAACAAATGCAAAACCTATCAACATATATCCACGGCTACCAAAATCACGACAATGAAACCATTAGAAATCCATGGAGCCTGTAGATGTCTATCATGGGATGTGGTACACCTCGTTCAATGTATGAAATGCCCTCCCGGAAGCTACGTGGGTGAAACTAAACAGGCCTGACACTCCAGACTAAAGTCTCACAGGAAGGAGTTGGGCAGAAGGTAGGTCATGGTAGCACCTTAGAGACTGTTTCAAAGGGGCATGAGCTTTTGTAGGTGACAGCCTACTTGGCTCTGTGAAAAGTGTTCTTCCACAGGTGTTTGGGTGTCTTGGTCCTTTATCTCTTTTCTTGCCAAGTCCTTTCATAGCATCTGACAATCACTCCAGTTTTGACCTCATAGTCCTCTTACTCAAGAGAAATCTACAAAAGTTTGCACAAGACAGGCCTGGAAACAAAAAATATCCGTAACTTTACTAGACACTAAACATGAACTAGACATAAGAGGAGGGTTTCATAACACATAATCTAACCGGTGGGTCTTCTAACCGCTCTGTACCCCACAGGTAATCACGACCCTTTTCTCTCCTGAATGGTCTTGATCTTTTACATAATTAGGTTACCTGTTCAATTGCACTTCTGCTTTGAAGCTACTTCTGATTGCTTCTTTTTGTTCCTAGTCTCCAACCCTGTTTTCTTTTACATATGGAGTTAAATACAAGCCATCATTTTTTCTGTTACTTAGCTTAAGCTGTACCTCTTTCTTTCCCAGACCTGAGGAAGGACAGTTTACGCCTGAAAGTCTATCTAACATCTCTCCCAACTATGGTCTAATAAACTATGGTCCAATAACAGTTGGTTTAATAAAAATACCACTGTAAATTAAAGCCCCTTGCTTTTCACATATTTCCTGGATCATTACAGCTACAACAATATCTAGTTCTATTAAAGGCTGTCAGGTTATACTACTTCTGCACTGAGGAGAGAAAGTCCCATCACTTTTCTTTTGCACTAGGCGATTACTCCTTGGACACCCAACAAGGCTGCACCAGAATTTCCTTCTCTGATTCTTTCTCCTCCTCCTCCTTGGAAACCAGCAGGGGTAGGAGAGAAGGGTGCAAGCCCCATGGGCTTAAGTTTCCCCTAGATGGGTGACATTGCTGCCCTGGTTGGTTATCACACAGCAGAACTCAAGTCAAGAAGGGAAACAAAGCTTGCTTAGCAAGAACGCTTTCTTGTCAAAACAGAAACCACCAAGGTTGAGGGGAGGCCTGAAAGAAAGGAAGGGCCCAGTGTTCAGTGTTTGCCGGGAAAGATGAAACCTGCTCTGATCAACTAAATGAGGTAACAGATGTGAGAGATGCTGTAGCCAGACTTTAAGGACAAGGCCTCTGTCCCCTCCTTGCTCCAAACAGGGGTGGCTACTTTCTTCAAGTCCCTCCCTGGAGTCTGAAAGGACTTGGCATGGCTTCCCAGTCCTTGCTGACAACCACCTGCTAGAATCCTCTCTCCACCTTTCCCTCCCCTCCATTTCCTTGCACTTCCCCACGCTGGTCTTCATCCACAGGCACACGCATCTCCCACTGTGAGGCAATATCTGACCCCTGCCTGATGGAGGGACAAGAACCGGTAGCAACAGAACAAGTCCCATCAGAAGCACAAAGCTAAGGGACAGGAGGGCAAGACCCCAGAAGACAAGGAGAAAAAAAAAGTATTTCATATCAGATGTCTCCTTTCCAAACAACGTCCAACCCTGTCATCCCCCTAACAGTCATAAAACAGCTCCCCTCCTCAGCACAGTGTCATCTGGCTACCTGCATGAAGCCTTTGCAACCGGCCAGTCCTCCCAGAGAGTTTAGACACCTGCGGCTTGGACGTGCGTTGACCCCACTGGAATTTGTGCCTGAGCATTGGGCTCTAGTCGGTACTGTGTCTTCATAGTAGTGACACCTCTCAAACTCCGGAGTAGGGTTGTCAAGATACAGTGTCAGAGGCTGATTAATTTAACATTCCCACTATTCGCATGAGTCATGGGTGACCCCACCTGTATTCATGTGGATGCAACATGTCCCTCTGTTGAAACTCCACAGCGAGCTAGCATTAGTAGCTGAGAAGAAATGACAGCTTCATCAAGACAGGGGTTCACAGCATTCCCATCCCCTTACACTGAGGTCAGAGTCCAGGCCAAACACCACGCAAAGCTCAAATACATCAATGTATCGTGGGTAACTGCCTTTTACACGGAAGTGGGGTTTTTCTTTTCCCCCAGCTCAGACAATGGAAGAGCGAGGCAGGGCGAGATCACGCCGAACAGGAGAAATGGAACAGAGATGTGCGAGGCAATCTTTGCTCAAACCCAGATCCCGTTTCCCGAGCTTTAACACTTTCAGCTCTGTGGCTGCCAATTTAAAATTATAGCGACATCTTTTTTTTATAGAGAATAAAGGAGGGAGACGGAGAAGGGATTCATTTATTTACAAAATGCAGACCAGTAAAAATCAGAGGGGGGGAAAAGAGAGGCTCTGAATTCTGAAACATACTCGTATACATGATCACAGTAGATTCAAGACATACACCGGTCAGAACAATATTACTGCAGCAAAAGAAAACTGGGTTCACAGGAGCTGGTGAGGTAGGAGCAGGGAATAACAAGCAGCATAAACAGAGGTGTTTGCAGCAAGGAAAGGAAAGATGCTGGTCCATGGCAAGGACTGATGCCCCTACTCCTTTTCCTGTGGTACCCAGAGGGTTTGATGCCCTACTGGCTGCAGATGCAGCCGTCCATTCCAAGGCTGGGGTTGAGAGGCAGAGAGGGCAAAAGGCTGGACCCGTTGAGCTGTAAGGTCAACTATGAAACTAAGCCAAAGCACCCACGAAGCCACTCACTCAATTAATCTGTGCTGAAGAAAACATGCTACTTCTAGCCACTGTGCCTGCAGCCAGATTAGGGAAGCACAGCAGCATGATGAAGAAAAGGGGACCCAGATGCCTTGTCACGAGAGCTAAAGAAGGAGACAGCCACATCTGTCAAAACATACAGGAATTAGAGAAGCCCAGACAAGAAGAGTTCATGGAAGTGATTGCATTTAAGGCCCCAGGCTGAGATTTAAAAGATTTGGGGTGATCCCTGGCCCTGCCGCAGAATTATCATCTGACCTGTGCTGTAAACAGGGCATATAAAGTTACCTCTCCCACAGACATCTCATGACATTTGCTGGTAGCCGCACCAGTTTTGAGCCCTCTGAAAAACACTAGAAGCCCTGCTGTATATCTGCACAAAGACATGAGAAATCCCTTTTGTCCTTCTGCATGTGCTTCTTGCATCACTGAGACCCAAGAGGAAGCAGTCACTGCAGTGCCACTACCTACCACCCTGCAGCGGTGGGCAAGGAGGGGTGGAAGCCACGGCTGAGCTCCCCAGCAGTGCTGTAAAGGGGCAGTACAGCACCAGGACGGACTTCTTATTCCTCTGACTCTCTGCCTCCCTCTCTCAGGAAGGAGCTGGCTCTCCCTCTCAATGTGATTTCTGCTCTGTGTTGTGCCCCATTACTCAGGTGGGATTGGAAGGCTACAGGCCAGTCCTTAAGTGGTGTATTATTTAGCACCGACTGCTAATTAAGCAGCATGTAGGGAGGAAGGAGCCTTTTCTCCAGGAAAAGCAGAGCTGACTTTAGATGGAACAGGAACAAAGACCTGTGCAGACCAGCTGCTACCCCCTCACTGGAAAAAAAAAAAAAAGGATGACTGTCTGTCCTCTGTTACCAGAGAAGCCATGTAAGAGAGGAGGTGGAGGGCAGAAGGACAACAGCTACCGGAAGCCAGACTGTGGCTTAAAGAGCCCTCAATAACCCAGCGAAACAAGACCTTCTTTCAAGACTGTACAGCAGATGCAGCTGAGACCTGCTAAAGGAAAGATTATGACAACCTTCTACATCCAAGTCTTTAAAAGCACTGACCTCCCAAGTTCAGATATAAAAGCGAATCTTGCATCCAGGAATCGAGCGTTAATGCAATAGCAAGTAAAGTCAGGCCCTCAGCAGGTGCAGCTGAGTGACACTCAGAGGAGGTATACATAGATGAATTCAAGAGAAAGCTGAGAATTAAATAGAAAGTAAGGGTCTTATAAATCAAACCCCTCTGATGTGCTAAGCAAGGTGCAAATGCACCAGCTGTGATAGGAAACAGCTGGTGGAAAGCCATTTCTCACCTCACCCATACAGCCATGAGCACTGAAAATCAAGTTTGAATGCAAAAATCATATTCCCCGTTTACATTTTCTCCTGTAGTATGGCAAGAAAACAGAATCTCTGCCTAAGTCTTCTCACTCCACATTATTTCAACATGCTTAATCCTCACATATCAGAATCCTCACCACAGCAACACCCTGGAAAGACACACAGAGAAAACAATGACACTTATCCTTCCTTTTGATGACCTTAAAGCACGTTATATAACATGCATAAGCCTCATATCAGGTCCGCATACTCCATGAGTATTCAAGAACAAGAGCTTATGGGTTTGATGCAGGGATCACTTGCAACATTTTATGCTTTGTGCTATGCAAGAGACCAGATTTGATGCCCCTTACAATCCCTTACAAACTATTAAATTATTATTATTGCAAGACACACAATTTGCAGAAGAAAAGAAACTGATTACTGGGAGATCAAGACCTATCAAAAAGGGAGGAGGGTCATCCTCATATTCCATGTATGGAAAAAAATTCAAGAATTGGGTAGATATAAATGTGCCATTTGGACCATCATGGCTACAATGTCACTCTTGCACTATCATACATTGGAAGATATTGAAATCCAATGCTTACAATGGAAAATCCACAATCTAATAAAAAAAGAAGCCAGACCATATAGTAACATCTTCCCCTAAGCCTGTGCAAGAAACATAATTATCCCAAGGAGATTCATGATCTGCAACCCTCTAGCTAACATACAACACCACAAATGCAACACAGCTAGGCAGGAGAATTTCAGAAAAGCTAAGAAACCATCTTCACCTAAACTACTTCAAAAGGGATCAACTTGAACAGCAAGATGAAAGGTAAGAATGACTTTCCTCCCTTTTTATAGGCCTTGATCTCCCAGTAATCAGCTGCTTCTCTTCTGTTAATTGGGTGTCTCTTTCCTCTGACAACTTCTTTCACTCCCCTCCTACAACTTTTTTTTTTTTAAACTATGCTACGCTTGGCTTGTTCTGGTCAGATCCCAATTATACAATTGGTCCAATAAGAGCTATCACCCTAAGAAATCCTTGCCTCTCACATAATTTGGGGACCATCATGGCTAAACCATAACTCTTACACTACCATATATTATTGCTTTTTAACAGAAAGGGAAGCCAAGCTGGACAGAAGTGAGTGGGTGGCCCTGGGCTGCACAATAACTACGATCCTAAATTTCTCAAACCCCAAGTCCATTCTCTTTCACCACAAGACAAAACGATTCTCAGCAGCAAAGGTTCCATGTTTAATCATATCATCTCAGGACTAAAAACAAGAAATTGAAACACAGCAGTATTTGCTGCAAAGCAATGCTCTCTCTAGATGGATTTTCCCCATGTTACAGAGTTTTAGGATATTCTTCTATTTTTTTTATTTCCATCTCACCAAGTTTTCCCAATACTTAAATCATATATACTACAAATCCAGCTACTCCAGCATGGACAATATGTACAAATAATACAGCTCTTCGGTGGTAGAAGACCTTATGGTATGCATGGTATATTTTGGTTTTGCTGGAGCTGAGCACAAATCCACCCAGTGACCTACCTGCGCCATCAGGAGTGATGGTTCCTAGCTTCACCGCTAATGGATATCCCATCTCTTTGTAGTGTTCCAGAGCATGCCCATTTCCCCCACTGCCATCAAAAAACCATTTTCCACACAGCACTGAGCCATCCGTCAGGTTCAACCAGAGATTCTCCCGCAGGTCACACTTTGAGCATTTCCAGCCACTGAAAAGGACAAGTATTGAAAATAAGGCAGGAGAAACAGATCAGTGCTGCAGCCCGCAACACCGATACGTGACTCAAATAAAAGCTCTCCCATCTGCCAGAGGTATCCCACAGCTGGAGGTAATCCCACAGCTGGAACAAGCAACCAGCACAGCCCCCCAGGCTTGCAAGTCACGAGGCAAGCCCTTCACTCCAAAGAGCACACCGTCTCCTCACCTGGGGGGGATCCGAACGCCATTATCTAACTGTACAAGTGATTTGGCATGTTTAGATACTTGTAGTTCTTCTTCCCAGGAATCAGGGTCCTGCTTTCGGTAGGGAGATTTGGAGCTGAGAAGAGCATCGCAAGCTATTGTCACCTGGAAGAGAAGCCAGAAAAGCACCAGTCAAACTCAAAAACTAATCTGCGTGTGACAGGTGTTATGGTATAACACTGAAAAGGTCTGAGAACTAAGCAGGCCACTGTCGGCTTCCTTGCTGCCAACTCTACCCCCTAACTAATGCTAGCCTCATTCTGTGGAAACCCGAAGGGCAGTTACTACTCATACCTTGTTAGGAGTCTGGCCAAATCTTAGGTCCAAAATCAGCAAGGCAGTTAAGCACATGTATAACAGAAATCAATATAGTGCTATACAATATGCAGGAGCATTTTCCTGCTAGCCATAACAATTTTTTCCATAGTGCCAGAGACTTCTTCCTATAGCCACACTATGAGATGAAGCTAAGTGTAGACTGTCTAACCCAGGGGTAGCAATTATTTCAGGCAGAGGGCCACTTACTGAGTTTTGGCAAGCCATCGAGGGCCACATGACAGGAAGCCAGGGGCAGATAAATATTATTTTTCTAAATTTTTTAGGGGCCCCGCAGGCTGGATAGAATGGCCTGGTGGGCTGCATCTGGCCCATGGGCCACATTTTGCCCACCTCTGGTCTAACCTCTTCTTTTTAAACACAAGAGAAATGCTGATGATATTTGGGGGGGGGGGTATGTCAATGAAAACAGCTTGCTTTAAATATTTGCTGTAGACTTCCCAACAATTGCAGCACGGTGATAACTTACAAGGATCAGAAAGCAAAATTCACAAGTCTGTTTTTATCATTGAAGCCGAGAGAAATGAAAAAGACGAGCCAACATCATTAATCATGCGAATTAATTGTTAGAAGTGAAAGTCTATTTAATATATCTACTGATATTATTAGTAGCATGAATTAGAATACATCTGAATTTAAAGGAAAGATTAGATTTTAATTTTATGGCAAACCCCGAAATAAAAAACTGGCTATAAGTTATCTTCCAGTTTAAGTGCTATATATTTTGACCCCAACCCAATGGGATTGCTAATGAGATTAGGAATTAAGCAGACTGGGTGTTTCCCTTTGGCTCAAGTTTTTTAGTTTTGGATTTTGGGTTCTGGATATGTACCCTGCCAAATGAATGGCAATGAAGTCAGTAGGAGGTGAAGGTGCTCAGAGCCTCTGGAAAAAGTGGGCCCCTGGTGTCTCAAGCTGGGCATTTAAAAACCAGAGGTCACACTTCAAAATATTTGGGCCTTCTTTTTAGGAGTGCAGATAACATGACAACTAAAACACAGGTGCATTAACAGGAAAGTTGATACTAGGAATGACTCAATACATATGTATAAAGTACTGGGAGGGGCAGGAGGTGGAGATGTTGCCCTTTCCGTCTTATTAACAGTAACTTTCCTTATCTTAGAGGATCTACTCAAGTAAAAGGACTTGGCACTTCTGCAATAGATTAACTTTCCTCCTGTTTCCTTTAACACCTTCTCTAAGGGGCTCTTCCTACCAGAAATCCCAGGAAATCCTAGACCTTAATCTGAAGGCATATTCTCTCCTCTTTTACCACATTCCTGGCCACACAGGACATCAATCTTAACCCACGCTGATTCTCCAAGCCTGTAATCCTTTATCTGTAGCTTCCCCAAGGTCTCCCATCCACACAGGATACTGCAGGGTTTTTCCAAAAGAAAACAAATATGATCTATCCAGATTCCCCTTCCTCTCCACTACACCTTCACCCATTACTAATGCCAAGCTCCTCCGCACGCTCTAATCGCTCAGCTTCTCACAGCAACCCCTCCACCACCACCTGCATTCACTTGCCCACCCACTCATCCCCCTTGCAGCACCGGGAGACCTCATCTCCCGTGAGGCTCGGAAACCAGTCCAATGACCCCCACACTGCCCTGCGTACCGCTACACCCCATCCTCTCCAAATCCACTGAATGCATCATCTATACACAGGCTTGACTTTGGCACCACTACCCACCTCTCAAACTGCTCGCTCTAGCTACCTATTCCTAGTGAAATCACATCTCCCAGCGCTTCCTTCTCTCTCTTGTTTGGATAGAATTGTTCATACATCCCTTTGCAACATCTTTGCTTCCCTGGCCTTGTATCCTTCATCCTGTCCAAACAAGAACAGTCCCCGAGAGCCACCTGACCCCTATACCTACTCCTCTGAATCCATCTACTGGCTGCCCCTTCTTCTCCAACTCATCGCCTTCTAGCTCCTTGTCCCTGATTTCAAGAGACAGCTGAGCACTGTCTCTCCCCATTTCAACAGTGGTATAAGTAGGGGTAGGTGAAAGGCGCACCCACCCAGATGCCAAGTTAGAAAGAGTATCAGAATCACCCCCCACACCCAGGGTCTGCACCCCAGCAGCAGACCCATGCCAGAAACTTCAAACCAGGCCCCAGCTGCTGCTTTAAGATACAACAACCAGGGCAGATGGGCTTTATAGTGAAGGTGGCAGCAGCTCAGCCAGGAACGGTTAGGAGTTCCCAGCATGGGCAAGACAGCTGCCCCCTCCGCTGCCCCCACTCTCAAGCTGTATTCCTCCCTTCGGAAGTGCAAGAGCAGCATGAGGATGAAGTTTATAACAAGAACTGATATTAGGAATATAGGGAACCATAAATACCTAAAACCAATAGGGGAAGGAGTAAAGTAAATGTGGTTTTTTTTAAAAAAGCAGCAAAGATAAACCAGGAGAAGATGTGGCTAGAGGATAGAAAAGCAGTGAAGATAAAAGTACATAGACAGCAATTTTTAAATGTTTCTCTCTTCCTCAATATTCTGGGCAGGGGGTGAAAAAAAATCCTTTCAATAAAGCCCCATTCAAGAAAACCAAACCCAATCTCCATAAAAAGGAACTGGGGGTCAATTCCTGTTCCACAGTCGATAGCACACACTCACTGACCAGTGCTGGTAACTCTTCTATGTTTGGTAATGAGATTTCATAATGATCTGGAAATATAACAAGCTTGGCTTCATCTTCATATTCATAATCATCATTGTTTAAATCACCATTTGTTTCTAGATCTGCAAAAAAAAAAAAAAAAAAAAGAGAGAGAGAGAGCACGCATTAGGCAATAATCAAGTGATAGGGAAACAAAAAAAACCCTCTGAAATTTGACAAGATGAGCCAGGGAACAAAATATCCCTCAAACTAATCCTCGTTCACAACTAAATCACCACTGGCCTCTCTGTGAACATCACCCATCACTGCAGTTACAGGCCCAGCCCTTTGGGAAGCAACTCACAAGATTTAGCTCAGTGGTTTTGGGGTGGTTCATTAAGAACAAGAATATGATGTTCTGCTCCCACCTGTTATCCAGCGTCTCAAGACATTTTGCAAACACTAGGACCCTGTGTACGTAGTTGTGTTGTCCCAGTTATATCAATACAGTTATACCAATCTGATCTGCAGGTGGACACTTGTTCCAGTAGAGAGGATTTTTTGTTTTGTTTTGTGTTTCTTTTTATAAAATAGATTTATATCTATATCTATAGATATATAGATAAATCTATATTGTAAGCTAAACTGGAGAAAATGCACTCATATACTGAAACAGGGTGGTATACTAGTATACCTACATCACTTACACCCACACAATCCACTGGACCAATACCAAATTTCCCCCAGTAAACAAGGCCTTCCAGTCTCACCCCATTCCCCATGTAAATACGATTATTACCATGAGGAAGGTGTAGCAGAGAGAAGTTAAGGGTCAGCTTCTCAGAAGCTGCACTGCCCATTAGCAGCACCTGTGGAGCTGCACTGCTCAACCTCTTTGATAATGAAGCCTGACATTTTCCTGTTGCAACACCCGCCTCCAAGATGGAAGTGCGCAAACACAGCAAGCCTTTTTTGGAAAAGTTGACTATGCAATGTGTCTAAGACCCCCCACCACAACCAAGTGGAGAACTTAATGGTAGCAAGACATTTTAGCACAGTGAAGTAACTTTGTAACCCTGAAAGATAAATGTACAATAAAAGCAGCTGATGTGTAGTCCAGTGTTGCCATGGAGGCTCTTTGGATGATATGTTCAGCCGTCAGTGACCTAAGAATAGGAATGAGAAAACTTCGAGATTCACAGACGTGAAGTCCCAAGTGGCAGTGGTGGTAGAGCAAGCAGAAAGCCCAAGACAAAAAGATGGAGAGCCCAGTTTACCAAGAGATTTCTGTTAAGTTTGGGTGCATATTTTGTATTGCGCCTTTTATTTTTCTTCCCCTTATACTAGGCACATTTTACAAGGCAATATAAAAAGGGAACAAGAGGAAGGAGGGAGCTAAGTAAAAAGCACGGGTCCATTGCCGTCGATGAGCTTCAACAAAGTAGGCTCCATCAACACATGCTTCTACGGATTACAATGAGTCACCTCAAGGAGAAAGTTTGGCCAAATAAGGCTGCATTAGCTGCTGCTGACCCAGGGTGGTCCGAATGTGTCCCCAAAATACACACACAGGATTACTTTGCTATTTGATGCTAAACAAGCACTGGTAACAACTACCAAACACGTGAAATGCAAGAAACATCCAGTGTATACCATGGGCAGGGTGAAGATAAAAGGTGCCAGGGATACATCACCAAGACATTTAGCCAAACTTATCTACAAAACAGCTACAGCATGGATGGCATCACTGAGTTTTACCCAAACATGCCTCAACTGGACCTGTAAGGCTCCATTCAGTCCTTGAGCTCTCAGCTGTGGTTGCCAATAAGGGAGGAAGGGAAGGGCAGGACATCTAGAGCCAATTGCTGTTCCAGTGATGTGAACCCTTGTCCAGCAGGCACTGGCCCAGCCCTCCCAACATACTTCACATAGGCTGAAAACAGCCAGGAAAAGCTTTTAGTCATCTGCTATTTGAGCGATCTAAGGAAAACACTGTCCTGCGTTGGACTCCGAGCCACATCATCCTCACAATAACCCTCCCACACTGCAGTGTAACACAGGCCACGCAGTCACCTTGCTACCACCAGGGCTGCTTTAACACTCCCTGTTACTAACCTGCATTTTGTTGTCATGATACTATATTTATTAATGAATCCAATCCATCAAATAACAGATTTGACATGCAAAAAAAAATACCTAAGCCCCCAGCAATATACACAAAGGCAAACTTTAATCTTCTATATCAGCAGTGCTACCACAATCCAAATCAACACCCACAGAAATCTTGTGCTCCCTTCCTCTCCTCTCCCCCAGTCGCCAACAGTCCCCCAATGTTTCTGTCAACACCAAACCGCTGCATTTCTTCATCTCTATATAATAATTCATCCCTTCCTTTTCCCTGGAACTGCATAACACTGATCTCATTCCCTTTCCCTTATCTCTGCTTTTGATTTTGAAATTTATCCTAAATTTATTCTGAAGTGTTCACTCATAGAAGTTGCACTTCAATATTCAAAAAGTTTCCCATATGTTCTGGTTTGGAAGCAGGAAAAGATTTCTTTCTAAGCAAACGCCAATAATTTCCACCAGATTTCCAAGTGAACATCATTTTGCTTTCTCCTGTGTACAACACTGACTCACTAAGACAACTTTTCCATTACTAAGACAACTTTTTTTCAAACTTTTTGAAACCAGTTATAATTCTAGGGCTGTCAGTCCTCTTCCAGGCTTTTGCAATTGTAATTCGTGCAGCCGCTAGAGGATGAGCAATCACTTCCTTATGACACTTATTGAACCTTCCTGAGAACTCTGCATCATATAAGAACACTAAGGGGTTCGTCAGTGGTTGGTATCCTATTATTTCCCTCACCATGTCTCCACCTTTCTTCCAAAACGGTTTAATTCTTGTACAGTCTTCCCAACCCACTCCAATATTGGCCTGTTCCTATAGCATAAATGCATTTAATTTTAAAGTGGGGTGAGATAATTATAGGATGTTTAAATTGTTTTCTTTTATTATTGTGTAAATGAATGCAAAGACCGTTTTTCCAGATGGTCTCCCATTCTTCAGTATGAATTCCCGATCCAATGTTGTCCGCCCCATCTTGCACTAACCTGTATTTTAAGAGTAAATCTATTGATTTAACCATGTTGCTAAAACACCGATCACCTCTACTGAATAACAACGCTAACCCAAGTGACCTCAAGCCATCGACACAAGATGACAAAGCAGAGAAGCTACATATAGACAATTTCCAAGAAAATGACAGTGCCCAGCACCAAAGCAAAGCAAAAGCAGCTTAAACACAGAGCACCTTTAAGTGACTCCATATTTGTTCTGCCAAGCGGATAAAATACCTAAAAGCTCAACACAGCTGGGGAAAGCTCATCATGACAAACTTGAAACAGCCACCAGAGGGTGCTGAAAGATGGTTTAGTTTGATCACGACCTGTGTCTTTAGATAGTTGTAAGGATCTGCAACACACTGCATTGTATCTTCACAATACAAGCAGCTGGGGCAAGCAGTCTCCCTAGTTTTAATGATCTGCCATATAAAAACAGCAATGACACAGCTGTTCTAGATGCAAGAAACAGAGGCATACAAGGAGCCATTTCATATAACAGTAGATAGATGATAGGGACTCCACTGCTGCTGACCTGAGATGGATTTGAACTGCTGATCTAGAGATGAAAGACTTGGTATCCCATTAGCAATTAATCCCCTGCCAAGTAAAGTAATGATGCACTTAAGAGTACCCTGCCATTTTAGCCACTGTGAACATGGGGTGCTGGGGATGTTCAATTTACCTGCTGATGCTCATATGCCACTTTGATGATTACAAGACCAAAACCTTACGTTCTCTTAGTAAAACTGCCTCATGTCTGACAGCCTGATCTTGTCCAGCATCACAACTGAAAGGAAAAAAAAACCAATCCAACATGCACAAAGTGAAATCCTTGTTAACAAGAGAACAAGGCTTTAACTGGTTGTCCCACTCTGATAAACACCGTCATTAAACTGGCCGTTTCTCTCCCAATGCATCTCTTCCTGGTGGACAAGATTTACAAAAATGGTCAAAGATTTTTTTTTTTTTTTTTAATGACTATACCTTTAAAGGGACTGGGGTCAAATTGAAAGCCCTTAGGAATATGGGATGGGAAGAAACCTCCTGGGTCATCACTCCATTCCCTTCCTATTGTGGGCAACCATGTTACATAATCCCTTCCACAAACTTTCAGCCAGGCCCTTCCAAGGTGTCAGGCTGGATACCCCAAACCAACAGCCACTGCTGCAAAACTTGGCTTTTGTTCATTCAGAGCCACAGCTGCTTTGCTTTGTGACAAAAAAACATTTCCCCCTACATCTCATTCCCATTAACAGCCGCAGGAAACAGGCAGGCTCCTACGTAACAAAATCCTCCACCGTGTATTACCAAGAGGCAACGGGGTTAAGTGTAATTAATGGAAGGACTCAACTTCCAAATTCATTATTCATGGGAATCATGCGCAGACACACAAGGCCCCAGGTTTAGCTTGCTGGGCCAGCAATAGTAAAAATAGATGCGTCTTCTCTGGTAAATGGAGGGAACTGGATTGAAACAACCAGCATGGACTGCTGCCAACACACTTTTCCACCAAAGTCACCTCTTGGATGAGGGTCCCTTTGATGTACCACGAGCGTAGAAACCTCGTGCACTAATGTGGTGACCTTACCGCCAAGGTCTCAGCCTACCATCAGGCCAGTGACTTATTTTAAAGAGCTGATATGTTGGTGGAGAGTAGACACAGGACCGTCTATTTCCCTTCTAAGGGAAACAAGGGGCTAAAAGCTTTTCAGCGCTCGGTCAGGGTCAGAATTAAACAATGCAGTCACTAACGGAGTGCCCACCGGTCACAACTGCTGTGCTGGGAGGAGAGGATGACAGGAAAAGCAAAATAACCCATGCACTAAAGAGAGGCCAGGCCAGGACTGTTATTTTGGGCATGCCGTCAGCTGGGTAAATTTACCCCGGTGTTCGTCTGGACCAGCACAGGGGTGTTGTTGCAGCAACAGCGAGAAGTGCCCTGCCGCTGGCTGACTGACAACAGCAGCTGGAGGTGCCCGGGGGCTGTAAGTGAACCCGCTGGAGGGGAAGAGAGGGACGAACGCTCGAGCAGACATGCTCAGATCAGATTTAGATGAGTTACCAACCGAATGCACTAATAATAGTGCTATAATGAGATTCCACTCAGGGCCCCAAACAGGATGTCAAGCGTGTATGTGGATATGCCTGGGCGAGGGAGACAGAGAGGAGCTCTCTCAAGAAACAAACCGAGGAGGTTGCATCCAATTTTGAAGACCTAAAGAATAGTTTCAGACATCTGCCTCACTTAGGGTTTGAACTTGGTTTACTAACGGGAATGAGAAACCCCAAGCTGATTTGAACGGTGGAGAACCAAACCCTGGAACCCTTCTCCTCTACTGCTCCCAGGTTACCTGGAACAAAGATCTCACCTTCAGACATATCTAAAGCACCAAGCTCCCCTGTACAATTATACATACAAAAAAACCAAGACACAGAGAGATATACACTTGACAAGCCATAGCACTCCCTTATTTGGCAAAAGGAAAGACAACTGCAGCATGTGTAAGACTTTCCAACACTTCTTTGTAGGTTCAGCTGTACCATTAACTGGATAATAATACATCCCTTTACATCGGGGCAGGCAATTATTTTGGGCGGAGGGCTGCTTACTGAGTTTTGGCAAGCCATCAAGGGCCGTATGACAGGCAGCCAGGGGCAGATAAATATTTATTTTCTAAATTTGGGGGGGCGCCTGCAGGCCAGATAGAACGGTCTAGCGGGCCATACCCAGCCCGCGGGCCACATTTTGCCCACCTCTGCTTTACATCTTCAAAGCACTGTCTTTATTATGAAGTATGTGCCCCAGTTGATTACCACATTAAGTAAGATCATAATCATTCATTACTGCCGCTCCTGCTGCGCAATAAGTTTTTCTTCATGATCATAAGTTCATTAGGCAAGGAAATACAAGCCATCCACTTGGGGGGAGCTATGTATTACTAAACTGATATTAGATGTGGTGCTATAAACTGTTCTGCTACAAAAAAGTTCCTCTTTCAAGCAGGAATGTTTTGGGGGTGGATTTGCCATTTTTGTGGTACTACAGCCTGTTACTTTTCACTAGCTACTGTCTGTTCGCGTTTCTGCACTTCACTCAAGCTTGGACAAAAATGTGAAAAATGACAGTTTCACCTGCTTTTTAGTCAGCTTCCCATCTAGTGCACCTGAGCTGACACAGCTCATTGTGAACTTAAGTACAATAGTTACAGAGAAGTAATTAAATCCCTTCCCCATGAACTCTTTTATTCACAAAACTGCGTGTGTATTTCTTGCATGGACACTTCAACAAACACAGCACAAATGCTAAACCAGAACCTACTGACCCGAACCCCTTTAAGAAGCTACCAACATTGCAAAATAGACAAAGATATCCTCGCTGGAAAGCGGGCCCAAGCATGTTGTGCCTGCAAGGTATGAGAACCGTCTGGAGACCTGGAAACTAGGGGCGCGTGAAGTGGGCCGTATTCGATTTGGATTCGGATTACTGTCCCGATTTGATTCAGCTGAACCTGAAGATTCGATTCTGATTCAGAGAATCAGTGATTTGAACATCTACATACCTCGAGGTACCATACACGGCTCACGAATGCTGCGATGCTGGAGAGGATGGATCTTCCCATGGGAGCACAGGGCCCCCAACCCCCTCCCCGCCACATGCTCGGCAGCGGACCCAGAAGTGGACCGGAAGTACTCCACTTTGCAGTCCACTTCAAATACTTCACTGCAGACCACTTCTGATCTACTTTGAACACTTCACAGTAGGTCTCATTTTAATGGGTACGAGAAGTGTGCAACTGGGTACCTGTGTGCAACTACGCTTCTTGATGGCAGTGCAGACATCACTTTAGAGAACCAATGTGGATACCAAGCACTCTTGCAGAAAGCTGGAACTTGCTCACCACTGCGGCTCGTTCAGAGGCTTGGAGAAGAGGGGCCACGTCAAGTTTGGTGCTTCGGATTTATTTTTATTTTTTATCATTTTTTTCTTCGTTTCCAGTTTGTTCTTGGGGTAGCAGGTACACTGGAACATGTGGGAAGAGCTTTGAAAGATGTTTTCCTAATACAGAGGAGGGGGATTAATATCCCCAATAGCCTTATATCAAAGAGGATTATACGTAGCAATGCAACAACTGCCTAAACTGGATTGACTCTGTTCATAAAGCCAGCCTCTCGGGGCAGCAGGGACTCGCTCGCAGACGCACCTCAAAACACTGTGATCTCAGAGCAATACATTGCTTCCCCATAAGTTCTGACTTGTTAAGAATATAATCTCTCTATGGACCCCCAGTCAAACAGGAACATTGACAATGATTGAATATGGCGAAGTGCTTTAAGGTGCTGAGTGTCAAGGGGTTCTCGGCATTTCTATACAAGGCCATTAAAATGAGACCAAGCAGCGAGGGCTGTGCAGAGTGCCCTGGAAGAGCATGCAGCCCAGAGAAGAGCAAAACCTCCAGAAACCTCCAATCTGCCTGATCCTGAAGTAGCAGTGGCAGTTTAAAGGACCAGATTCATCCCTGACAAAATGCCACTGACTCAGAAATGGATAGGCAGGAAAACCTATTAGTTAGAAACCCCACGCTGGCTTCACCCTCATAGGAGCAGAGTCAGGCGGAGTCAGTGTCAGGGCAGAATTTAAAGAAGGGACAGGACTCGGTCCTGTTTAAGCAGACTGCAAAGGCTCCTGACTCAGCATCAGCGACCCTATGAAACATGCCCATGAAGCCCAGCAACGGCAGCCTCAGAAGTATGCAGTAAATCCACAACAACATAGCTTGGCCCCGTATTTCTCAGAGCATTTTCATGTGTCTTGTTGCTCACGCACATTGCTAGCGCTGCAAAGCCACCGCTCCCTTACTGCCTGCTCTCTCCGGGAGGCTTCCGCGGCTGCTTTGCAATCGCTGCGCGTTAACTGAAAATTATTTTCAATGCAAACGAGGAAGAGGCATTAAAGCCTACTCCTGCTGACTAACTTCTCGCTAACAACATCTTCCTCTTATTACCAGAGTGTCAGTGGCGTGTGCCCTTTCACTCACTCTCCCTTTCTTTTCTCCGAGCACTCGGTGCCACGCTTACTCCAACATGAAATAAAAAAACACTGAATTGATCACAATCTCTCAAGGCCTCTCAACGACACAGTCCACATAGCAAAGCAACTCCAAGGGGATGGCAGGCTATTGTTCCCCCCACCTCCACCACAAGAGTGGAAATGACCTATGAAAACGTTTAACCCCTTCACCACTGAAAGAGCGTGCTGTGTTAGGCCATTTCAGTTGTGGTCACGCGGTCCAGGGAAAGGGGAAAAAAAAATAAAAATAAATAAGGAATTGCAAAAGACACTAGAGGCAACAAAAGGGTTAGAGTGGAGGTGTGTGCGCGCGGTGCCTTAAGCTTCCTCAAATCATCCAAAAATCAACTGATTTCAAAGAATATGGGGTTTAACAAGAGAGAATGAGAAGAGAGAAATCCCTAAGCCATTTCGTTCTCTCTCTTTCACGTTCTAGTACTCGTTAGAATAGGGAAATGTATCAGGCATATACAAATGTTATTAAACGACTAGCTGAAACCCACAAAACATCTGGGATTAAATATTTATTGCAAAAGTATTTCTTTAAATACAGGATTTTTAGCTGTCCTTTGACCGAATACTTTCACGGAATCAACACTTCTCACCCTCGAGAAGGCTACGTAAAGCTGCCCATGTGTCAACACGGGCTTAGGAATATAAATACATATTTTGTCAGAAGTCTGATCTTGTGACTTGTTCCTAGTCATAGAATAAGAGGGCCCTTGTACATGTGAAGTTGCCCCTTTGAGTGGTTTAATTGCTCTTTTTAATGATTTAATTGCGTAACTGTGTACACGGTTGGCGGCATGTTATGAATACATTTTGTCACAGCGAACACATTCGGCGTCAGATTTCAATTTAAATGATTTTTGTTAATGTTCCAAACTAGAACACGTCCCATGCATTTTAGTTTGCTACACAACAAAATTACAGTGTTATTCCTCCCATGTACAAGGGCCCTATCCAGAGAAGGTGGCGGGGACAGTGCATGGGGTGCTGGAAGCCTGGGCATACTCAGGCAGTGCCCCGTGCGCCATCCCGCCTCCTTCTCCACCTGCCAGCACACCCAACCGTCCTCATGCCGCCTTTCTGGGGCAGCCAGCCATCCCCTGAGCTAGGGGGACCCCAGTGCTTCCCTCTGCAGCGGCAGTACCCCCCGGGCAGCACCCACCGGTTGGCACCCTGCCATTCCACTGAAGGGAATGGGGCTACACCCGTGAACAACGACAGGCGAGCACGGACCCCGGGCCCCAAGCTGGTTCTCTGTAAGCCACCAGGTCACAGTAACATTTCAGAGAAATGAGATGGTGCACCTAAAGTAGGCACATAAAGGAGACCCGATTCCAAGAGATATATAATCAGCTGCAAGGTTACTGTATATAATAATATTGTGCATAATAGTCCTATTCCAACAGATATATAATAAGCTACAAGGTTAAAATGCCAAATACAGTCTGAAGATCATTGATTACTGCAAGAATAAAAATAAAATGTCATTGTTTCATTCCGAACAATTCAAACAAACTAAAAAAAAGAAATCCCACCTAAAACACCAAGCCAGAGACAAGAGCGGGTTGAAAGTCAACACACACACGCATCAGGGCTAGACACAAGGACCATGTGAAAATAGCTACTTACGATACCTAAAAATAGCTTCCCATTACTCCTTTTTGGTAAGGCTCCACCTGCAGCCCCTGTTACCTTCTGGAAGAGAAGGAAAAAGACACAGTTAAAACTCCAAGCAGGAGAAAGAGGAACCAAACCGCCCAAAACCTTGTTCTGCCACCCCCTGACAAGGAAAGGAGATACCAGTGTGGGCATGGCAGGTGTCTGGGAGAAGGAGGCAGGTACAAGGTTAAACCTGGTGAAAGGTGCCAGACTGTCACAAAATAGGCAGAGCAGGGGCAGTGGCCATGCCAGTTCCTTCATACCCCTCTGCCAGTGGAGCTCACCCTGATCTGGTGGAACCACCTTCATGGAGTGAGAAAGGCCACTCTCTAGGTCTATTTACTCATCTCCATCCATACAGGAGGATACGAAGTCTGTCCAATTTGGTAGCAGTGATGGTGGCACGCCTGTCCCTTAAGGGACCATCATATAGACTCCAATACCATCTGATGGCAACCTTGTTCATTAATGACTGGGGTGGATCGGAAAGGACAAGTCTGACACAAACAGCTCTGCCTCTCACTACCGATAACGTGGGCCACCCGTCCACTTCATTCCACTACCCAAAATTAAATGATTTCCCTGAATCTGAGACTGCTCCCACCGAAGTCCCTGGAAGTGACCCCCATGGAGCAAAACTTGTGACAGATCAATTATTTTTATTTGTGACATGGCAAAAAAAACGAACATCAGAGCCAGGTAATTCCAGCAACTGAACAGATTTCGATTTCAGGTCATGATTTTCCCAATCCAAAGAGCCTCAACATGTTCTGTAAAGCAATGGAGAAAATACTGGCAGCAGGGCAAACACCACATGTTGCTTTTTCCAAACTGTTCAAAATCAGGCACCATTAAACCAAACCATGAAAACAATTTTGGTAGCTATTATGCCACCATATTATAATTTCATGCTGCTTTAAGCGTGGGGAGAAAGATTTGTTGCACTATTTTTTTTTTCAATAAAATTGGTAGATGACAGGTGGAAAGGGACCGGCCAAGAATCTATCACCCTTGGGAAAGTTTGTGTTGGTCTCTGTTGCTTAGGTGAAGAGTTCACATATTTTGGGTGGTTCCCTTCACCATGTAAATAAAGCTTCTGCCAAAGCAATTGGCTAGATTCATCAATATGATTTTGCAAAGAACAGACGCCAACTATATTTCATGGCCGCATTTAATACAAACCTACTGCTCAGATTTATTAATCCCATAGGTAGCTGGAGTAGCTCCTTTTCTCCGAAAAGTAAAATTACAAGCCCACATGCATAGCACCTTTTCCTGTTAAAAAGGTCATCTTTGATCACCTACAGATAGAAGTAAATGATACACTACGGATTGCTGCCCCCCCCCACATATGCCACAACTTCACAGCTTTAAGAACACATTTCATCTCAATGGCTCCAGCACAAAACTGGGAAGCTGGGACAGGGCTCCACTGACTCCACATGTGACCATGAGCGAGTCATTCACTTAGGCCAAAAAGTTTTCAAGAGCAGCCACTCATCTTGGGCGTCACCACTTTGGCTGCCTAAGTCAAAACATCTCAGTCTGGACATCCAAGGAGCTTAATACAGGCTGCTCCCTTAACTTGGACCAGAGTTGCAAACACTCAGTACTTCTGGAAAATCAGGCCTGGAAAATTTACACATTGGTTTTCCCACCCGTGGGACTGGAGTGAGAACTCTCTGCAACCCAGAAAGGATATAGTGAGCAGTCATTACTGTATTTTCTAGCATAACGCATGCCTCCAAATAAAACATGCACCTTCTTTTTGGAAGACAGGACATTAAAAAACAAAGTATGGTCCCCATACCACGACCAGTTATGGTCGTGTGACATAGAATAAGAGAGTGTCCAAGAAGTGTGGCATCGCAGGAGATGGTCAAGGCAAGGCAGTCAACAGCAGGAACTTCAATAAGTCTTAACATGAGTGCCACGTCCTCTCCACGTTAGCTGAACTATTTATTTGATAATGCTACAAACTGCACAGCTGTGGAAGGCACATAGCTACCTGTTTATCTGTGCTCTTTAACAGGGTTCCTCACCATGTGTTATGTGAACACCAACCATGGCTGCAAATCTTATGCTTTTCTGCATCAGTTTCATGCTCTACAGGGCTTAGGGCAGCAACAGCGCCAAGCTGAAAACACTGCATGCATCATACCGTTGCTTTGTGTGGTACTGTTGACACAGGCAAGGCTGGCAGCAAGTGGCTTAATTCCAAATGACTGCTAAAAAATTCAGTTTTATTAAGTCAGCTAGTATTGTGACCATAGGACCAGCGTGCACACATGCGTTTGTGAGGATGCTGTAGTAGAAGTCTCCAAGCAGACCCAGCTTTGGCATAAATTGTCCGGCTCCATTGGAGTCTATGGATGTGCCCTTGCTCATTCATCCAGCTATGCCGGGACACGAGGGATGCTTACCATATTTACTTGAGGTTTCCCCTTCTAACATGGGGGGGAGCTCCTCATCTTAGAATCAAGTACAAGGGTGGGGG
Source organism: Crocodylus siamensis (assembly GCF_052110815.1). NCBI lineage: Eukaryota > Metazoa > Chordata > Crocodylia > Crocodylidae > Crocodylus > Crocodylus siamensis. Next base: position 89,435,475 of record NC_143400.1, on the reverse strand, counting down.
GACAGCAGCTGCTGTGCATGGGGCTCCAGCCCCTATTTGGGGTCAAGGCTGTAGTTGCAGCTGCTGTCTGTCCCTCCACCAGCCAGCACCCCTGCAAGCCATCTCCCCCCTCCCACCGATCTTCCCCATCAATGCAGCCTCTGCCTCCCACCTCCCCTTTTCCTTCCCCCCACCCTTGCCCTTTGCCCTTGCTTTGTGCTGGCAGGCTCCATCCATGCTGCAGCCTGGAGCACTGAACACATCCCTAGCCCAACCCTGTAGCAGCAGTGTGCAGCCCACAAGGCTGCTACAAGGGTTGGGTGAGGGCCATGTTCTGTGCCCCAGGATAGACCAGGGATGAAGTCTGCCAGCAAAGAACAAGGGTAAAAGCTGGGAAGCATGGAGGCAGCAGAAGCTGGGAAGAAGAAAAGGGAGCTGAGGCAGAGGGGAAAGGGGCCTGAGGCTGCAGGAGGAAGGCAGGGAACAGATGTAGCAGGGGGCAGGCACAAACAGGGGGCAAGCTGCTTAACTTCCCCATACCACCTACTCTGCCCCACCTTGCAGTGGTGGCAGGGGATGAATTCAAGATGACCCTCAAGTAACTAGATTCTATATACAAAAAAATAACAAATTTATATATATTTTCCATGTACTGAATCCAGTTATTTGGGGGGGGGGTCTTAAATTTGGGTAAATACTGCATTTCAGACACTTCAGGAAGCAGGTAGAGATTTCATGCTGTATCCTGCATGGATGATGTCAATATAACCACAGGCAAGAATAGCAGCCTAGCCAAAAGGACCCCAAATCAGTACACTCAGTGCCTCAAGGCTTTCCTGTCATATACACTGCCAAGCACTTGGTATTTGAATACCCAGGAATCAGCACCACGTCCTTTATAAAAGCTATTCAGCTGAAGTCCTGATGGTTTGCACTTCTCTGTGAACTGCTCATTAAAAGCCCTGAACATGGGCAGACTTGAGCACAGGGGAAACTTGGAATCTTTTCAGACCTCAAGACAAACACATCTGTAAGCTTGTGTAGACAAATATAATCAAGTAACTGCGTCTTTTATGGTTCCAATTAATTCACTTAATTACTGTTGGTGTCCTAATGCCAAACAATTTGCACAGTAACACAGAGAGACCTGTGAAATGATGATGGTGTCCAGCAAATGTTAAATCAGGCGAGCAGTCCAAATCACTATAGCTAAAGCTTTGGAGACAAATTCAAGCAAGCATATACGCACACAAAATAAATCGGAACTTCAGGACCCTGTTCTAGACATCCAATCTTTTCCAAAGAAACAGTAATGCTATTATACTGGATATTTCTGTAGCCTCTCTCATCCAAAAGGATTCCAATGTATGTTACAAATTGCAAAATTTATTCAGTGACCTATGGAGTGAAATATAATATCCACAAGCACAGCAAGTCAGGTGGAGAGAAGTAGAAATCATGTTTGCTGATCAAACTCTTTGAACGGTTTTACCATAGCAGGACACAAACACCTGGGTTTGAATTTAAGCATGGCACACGGGCTAATATTTCTCACTGTGTATTTAAAAAAAAAATGGACCCTGGGAATTTTTTAATTCCTCAAATGATCCAGACTTCAACAAGACAGTCACTTGTACTCACTTTTACCTTCTAGAAATCGTGGTTCATATCCTCACCAAGACCCCTATGCTGGGAGTTTTGGAGGCCTCATTTTAATCCCAGTTTGTTCTTGTATTTTCAAGCACTTTGGCAAGACCAGTAAACTCCAATGACCATGATAAGCAGGCTTAGAGGTAAGGGGCGAGTTGCACTGGCAGATGCATGTGAAAACCTAAATCACCAAAAGTACTATATTCACTCACCAGAACATTTGCTTGATCCAAACCAGTCCAGCAGGGGTAGGTTGCAATAAAACAATGTCAGGGAAATGAAGCCACTGCATGCAGATGCCAAATGCAGCCATGCAGCAGATACCAAACAAATACACATGAATATACAAAGGAGATCAGCCTTCAGGAATCAGGGAAGTGCAGATAATATGAAACATGCGCGTGCACATGTGCTTGCATGCACGCACATGTGTATAAAAGACTCCACTTTAAACAAGGGCTCAGTCACAGCTACGGTATACGTGGATTCATTTGCACTTAAAGCCTTTGCGGCAAGAGCTACTCTTGGTAAATTCCTGCCATCTTGCTCTGAAATCACAAGAAAACCTCTGTCCTCAGCAGATTCCAGCCATATCTGAACGAGAACAAGTAAACAGACACCAAAGGCTGGGTTTTCAAAAAGGCATTTTAGGTAACTAAAGATGCACATGGGCACTTAGCAAAATCAGTGGCAGGTGCCTTAAATATGACTCAGATGTCTATGTGAACCTGTTGGTACACAACACAATACCTTTAAAAGTATGGCCTCTGGTGGGTTGGGATCCAGCCCAGAATCAAAACAGCAGGGTTGGATTTGGATCCAAGGGTATGAAATCAATACCCATCCAGCCCAATATTTGAAAAGGGCCACATCTGACATTGCAGGTTTGGCCCCTCTCCAAGAAATGGGGGTGGTGCGCATGTCCTAGGAACTTCCCAACAAAGCTGGTTTGAAAGCTGCAAATCTCACCTCTATCACGTGTCGTTTCAGATGCATATATGCACACTGTCCTGTTTTCCGATAATGCCTTTCAACATGTTCCCGTCCAAATCCCAGAAACGTGTTCATGCACACGTAGAGACCTCCTTCAGAATCCTGCAAGGAATTGCAGAAAGCAGTTACCATACAGGAAGAACCGGACAGACAGAAAGACAGCAGCAAACACAGAAAGTTCTGTGCACCTCCCATGGAAGCATTAGCAATTATTGTATTGCCACCTTATCGCTGTATGACGTACAGAGTTATGCTCATTCTAAAAATCCACCATGCCATATAGCAAGGGTTGATCAATGCTACAGGAACCTGTCCCAAAGGTCTAGCGAGGGTGTAAAAATGGAGTCCAGTAAGTCTTGAAAAACTCCTACTTTGAGAACAGAAAACTCAACCTGGAAAATATGTATTATGGGGGCTGCCAAGTCAACAGAACAACAGAGTCTAAGCTTTCTTTTAAAATAATATATAGCATTTCTAGCTTTCTGGCTACAAACAAAATGGGAAGGATACAAACAGATCAACCGCTCCAGTGCTGTGGCTGTTGGTCACTGCTGTTCTAAGTGGTTCCAATTGAAATTCAAGCAAGTTTCTAGCCCATTTCACTGCTCCTATTCAGAACTCTGTGGGGACCAGGCAAATCATCAAGAATCAGCTCCAGTTTTACACAACTTCTGACTACAAAAAAAACAAAACAGAGGCAGGCGACTGCTCTATCCACGGAATAATGGAACATAAAACTAGGAAGTGATACTGGGCACACCTATACGAGACACTAAGGGTGCAATAGGCCAATTCTACTGCACATTAGCATGGCAGGCAAAAACCGTGCGACTGCACAGTAGAATTAGTCTACTGCACATCAGCGTTACAAAAAGTGTGAGCTTTAGTATTACAGGTACTAAACATAATGTGCAGTAACTACAGTACATTAATGCACGTGTAGACATGCCCACTCTCAGTGCTGATGGGAAAATATTGAAGTGCAGATAAAGAAAGGTCTCGGCGTCTTCCTTTCTCAGCTGCAAGCTCTCTCAGCAAGGCGCTACTCCAGTATCTCACGGCTATCAGACCCCTTTCCAACGGTGCCTCTGGCTAGTGGGTGCTGGATACATTTTCCAAGCCCTTTCGGATAGAGCGCTGCTCTCTTTACAAGGTGCAGAACAAAGAAAGGGCCTCCCAGAAGCACGGTGGGCTTTCATCTTACATGTTCATGCTCTTGGAGAGTACAAGGCATTTCCCCTTCAATTCTCCAGTAACTGCTAGTTATTACATGGCTTTTCTCAGCACACGACTTGCATGGAGTAGAAGTAAGTGGGCAGACAGGTTTTCATAGAGTACCTCCTAATGCCAACCAGAATGAGGCAGACATACTGCTAGCATGTTAACCAAGCTGTTATACATCAATGCTGTTATAGGCGCACGCACCTTTGCTCCCAGACATTGTGGGTGAAATCCTGGCTAGTCTCCCAATGATTTCCCTGGGGCCAGGATTACATCCTGTACTTTTTCCTTCCTCTGACCTTACCCCCACCTTTTTCGTGTAGCACGAGTCCCTGCCCTACTTTGTGGCTGTCTCATGATCCTGATTTTCTGAAGGGAAACCCATCACAATAATCTTGGCTCAAAGATTAACCTGAACGTGAAAAGGACTATACAAAAGCGTAACCTTTTAGTCATGAGCATCCCAGCCAAGATCCCTTATGCTAGGCATGTATCTGAAGAGACAGCCCTTGCCCCAAAGAGCTTGCAGTCTAAATAGACAAAATGGAAGAATGGCAGGAAAAGGCCATCCCTTGCCTCTTCTCCTTATATCCTTTATGATTTCCACAGCCCTCCCTCAAAAATGAAGGCCAGGCCCTGCTTCCAAGAGCCCTGTGGATAGCCAGCCTTATGCTAAAAGAAAGACATTATTCGACTTTTCATTTCACAGATGGAGAAATTATACACAGGGAGATTAAGAGATTTGTCCAAAACAAATAAATGAGTCTATAGCAGAAGGAGAATTGAACCCAAATCCCTCAAGTCTGAGTTTACCCAGGCCACCCTTTTTCTGCATCCCTTCAGGTAACACTTTATACTCAACACTGATATAGTCAATGCTGCTGGTTTTGTAGGCACAGATGCACATTAGGATTGATAAAGCAAATCCTGAGTGCATGTTTCTCTTGGGGATGGCTGGGGGTGGAATGTGCTTTCTACATGCGACTTCACACGTGCAAAGGGAAATACAAAGCCATGCCATGTTATCAGGGCATCCTTCCTAAGTGAGAAAGAGAAGGCAGCATGGCCCAAGTCACAGCCTGCTGCCCTTTTGCTTAAATTTTACTTTGTCACAGTTGCTGTAGCCACAGACACTGCTCCACAATGAACAGTGCATGGCTGTAGTGAGCTTTGCACGTGCAAGACGAAGTGAGACAAAACCTTTTATAGACACATGTACAGACCATAATCCCAACTATTTGCCAAAGGCCAACCACATCACATGGTAGCCACACGCATCACATACTGCTTCACCACTTATACACCAGTTCCCCTTGTAGGAGGTATTACTGGAGAGCCTGAAGGGCCCTGGAGCACTTATGGTCTGGTCTTGCAAACTCAAACAGTCCCTCTTCATCTAATGAGTCCAATTAATAGCAAGGGGACTATTTACAAAGGACTGATTACATTAGAAAGGGTTGTGAATTGGGTCTTATACACGTACAGCACCATTGCAATGCTCCTACTTCTTCAGTAGCAGGTAGAAACTGGTGACCAAAAGACTGCAACGCAGCGATAGTAGAAGGGAGAGGAGCATAGGGAAGACAGAATAGAAAAAAATGTTACATTTTATTCAAGAACCAGGTATAATAAACCTTACTATGGGGAAGTAATGCCATTCTGGGGATTTTTTGGTGGGTTATTTTTCTTTAAAGCATAACCAGAACAGATAACCCTTTGCTTTTTCAGGTTCATTTGAGTCACACAGCAAAATCTTGCTTTACTTACCTCAAATGGCTGACCTGACCTTTCTAAGATTCAAATTCCCACTTGGGGTGAGGGCAAGAAGGTCTAGGTCATTCAAACCTACAATCAGATCACCAGGTCATTCAGACCTTCAGCACCTAGACATTACAGTGAGGCAGGCAGAAGTCATACCTTTCAATTATTCCATAAAAGCCTTGCCTCGGCTTTATTTATAATCCTCTTGCATTAGCTAGACATTTTCTTTAAAAACCCAACCTCATCACACTTTAAATGATCAAGACCTAAGAAGCAAGGTGAACCAATGAGGACAGCACAGATGCTCACTTTAAAATCCTATATATGTTTTAGGGTCAGAATGGATGATCCACTCTTACCACCAGCTAACCACAGTTCCACTGAATTTTTCAGAGAAGCACAAAGATTTTTGCAATAGTTTCATAGTAATGAAGCAATGTAAATACAAAAGCCAGATGATTTACATAGCATCATTCCCGGTCTCTTTTCTTTTCTGCCTACTCTCTAACTAGTACGTTCTCCGGAGAAGGCAAGTTTGTTTCCTGTTTAAAGGGAGCATGGGGGCGGTCAGTCTAAATAAAAATATATCCCACTGTCAATCCATAGGCGTTTCCAGAACTTTGTTTACAATTGTGTTTTCTTGGTGACCACTTCTCTCTTTTCCAAGGTGACTCCATGAGCACACTCAACCCTTCCTGATAAGCAGGGTATGGCAACCATTTGACATTTTCAGGCTACGGGCTAAATGTGGAAGCTGCATATGGTTGCTCACAGAAGAGCTATTTCTCCTGGGAGAAAGCAGCAGGTGAGCTATTCACTCACACAATCTGGAAAGACGGTGACACCATGTTCAAAAGTCTACAGGGTAACAAGCTGGGTAGCAAAACCATGCACGTGGTGGGGACTACAGTAATGGTTCAAGAAAGGTCCCAGACTTTCTTGATCCATGGACCAACGTCAACCCTCAAAATTTCTCAGGGACCACTATGCACGCTTACCAAACTCTTAAATGAACACTATGAAGGAGATGTAAATGAAAATCAGTCTTAGGCTGTGAAAGGGGTATTCCTCTCTGCCAAACACCCAACATGGAAGACAGCTCCCCCATCTCCCCTTCAGACACCTATATTTCCTCTTTCACTTCCAAACACTTTCTACCCAGGAAAGCAATTCCTTCACAACATCCCCCTTCACACACAAGAAGGGGTCCTGTCACTTTGAATCCTGCTCCTTAAATAGGAATTTCACCTAGGAATGAAACCCATCTCTGCACAACCCACCACCCGATATAGCACGGGTGGGCAAAATGCGGCCCGCCAGGCCATTCTATCCAGCCCGCGGGGCCCCTAAAAAATTGAGAAAATTAATATTTATCTGCCCCTGGCTGCCTCAATGGCTTGCCAAAACTCAGTACGCACCCCTTTGCCCAAAATAATTGCCCACCCCTGCAATATAGGGAGCTGCAGCAATCTTCCAACAATTCCGGACACAAACTTCCACCCCAAAACACCGAGAGAGAGTGGCTGACCACCGATCTGTCCTGGCACCCTGCTGAGTAATGCATGCATCCCAGTAACAGTGCTGCATGGGTGGGAAGGTCTGAAGGGAGGAAGCATTTGCTAAATTCAACCGATCCACCCCATCTAATGATAAATGACTGCTATGGGAAATACGTCCATTTGCTGGTTGCAAGATAGGTATGGATCACTCCACTTACTTTGCAAAGTGGCAAACTGAGGTACGGTGAAATCACGTGGCCATTTAGTCCTGACCTCTCTAACCCCGCATCTTTAAACGGGAGAGAAAATGTGAATCCTCTTGCCAGTTTACATGGAGGTAGCAGCTACAGCAAGGCAGAGGCTTTCCCATCCTGGAGGGAGGCACATCCCTGCTCTAAGGAGCAGACATTATAGGAAAATTATCTTGTATCATTTCTTTAGGAAGGTTTTTGTGCTCGTGTTGAGCCCAGGGGTACAACTTCTGGGCTGGGAATCCACAGAGGTAGATAGTTAAAGTATGATGGAGATACTTTCCCCTCAAAGTTGTGGGAAAATGGAGCAAAATGTTAGTAGGGGGAGAACTGGCAAGTATAAAACACCCGCCTAGGAGGAAGCAGAGTGAGAGTAACATCTCATTTCACATACATGAGGCACCAGATGTTCATGCCTAAAAGCCATTACTGACCTGATCTGGATTTGAACTGGCGACCTTTATCCTATTACCAATCCCTGAGCTGTGTAGGCCCTTGGGGAAATCTAGGGCTTAACATTTTTATTCCCTGATACAGCTAGGATAATAATGGATTTATAACGGCCTGTGGCTATGATATGCAGGTCTCATGGCAAACAGTCGGATTTGGACACAAACTGTGAAAGATGGCGATTTATTTTATATCTACACCACGTAGTATTAAAACTTCCTAAAATTTATCACTGGAGGAAGGAGAATGCCTAACCTAATATTCATGACTGCCATTAATTTTGTCACCTATAGAGGAATAGTAGTTCCTCTCGCATATCTGACTGCTATTCCCTGCCAAACCCCTGGCTTTAATGAGGCTTGTATCACTGACTTCTAACACAAGGGTGCTCCAGCTCCAGCCCGCAGCCCGAATGCAGCCTGGGGAGGCTTGAATTTGAACTGCAGGGCTCCATACCCATCAGAAAGTTTGATGGCAGGAGAAAAGGGGCAGCTAATACCGCCACCCTCCCTGCTGCCAAAATCCCAAGGCCAATGTGGCAGGCTGGAGCTGTCCCTTTCCTCTTGCGAAGCCAAGTCATGCTCCCTTCCCCTGCATTGGTGCACTGAGGTTGGCCATGCCCCTTCCTCCCTCCCAGGAGTTGGGCTATGCCCCTTTTTCCCCAGCATGCCCAGGTTGCGGCTGAGCCAGGCCCCCTTCCTCTTCCTCCCCTCCACTGCGCCAGGCCAACCTCCCTTTCCTCGCGTGGCTGGATCAAAGCTGGGCTTCCCATCCATCCCCTCCATGAGGCTGGATGGGGCCTGCCGCCCACACCCCAGGGACCAGATTGGGTCCACCGGATGGGCTCTACCCACCCAACCCTGCAGAGAAAAACATTTGAGCACAACTGTTCTAGCGGAAGTGAGATTGTCCCCCGAGAAATGACAACCAAAGGGAACATTTTAGGGTTTTATTCAAACTCTAGCCAGGTCTGTGGCTGGTCATCAACTTGTGTTGCAGCCAAGCCAAAGACTCTTCACCGCACAATTCAAATCCAATTTTTAATATATCTGGAAGAATCAAAGGCAAATTCCTAAAGCACGTTTGCAAACGTGGAAAACCACATTGGAGTTTAACAAAAAGACATTCTGCTTATTTTAGCACCTTTGAAAAAGTTAAAATGGCAGAAGCTCCAGCATATAATATTCCTCTGAAAAATACACATTATGTTACAAAAGGAAACAAAAAGCAAACTGGTACCTTTCATGTACCATTGTTGCACAGAGGAACAAAGGGACTGTCACAGTGACTGAATACAAGAGCATTCGAAGACTATCCTAGCACAATAAAAAGCCACCTCCAGGCTCCCCAGTATATCGGTAACTTGCATTTTGCCTACATTTAAACTAGGCACTGGATAGCAAAACTCTGGTTTATTATAAAGAGATACCAATACAAACTCCAAGCTTGACACAAGATCAACCTTTTGGACTCAAAGGAAGATAGGAAGGAATGCATGAGGAAAAGGGACACAGGCCTGCCAAGGGGGACAAAAGGGGAAAGGCAAGATGCTGGAGAGGTGAAAAACCAAGAGGACAAACAGAAGACAAGGTGACAGAGGAGGACTCAAGCAAATAGAGGGAAGAAGGGAAAACCTTGCAGAAAGGCAGGGGAAAGAGATGTTATGAACTACTGGAATGGCGGCAGGAAAATGGATATGAATGTGAACACAGTCAAAAAGGACAGGAGAATACCAGTTGGAAAAGGATAGAGAAAAATTAAATTAAATTATAAAAAAAAAAAAAAATCACATGAGAACAATAAGGACAGACCTTGCAGCCGCTGGCCTGGTAGCTACCGCTACGAAACAAAATTCCCCATGTGTGGTTTTAAACAGAGTCGCCATTTTATCACATCTTGAAACATGAGTATACAAAACGATGAGTGGCAGGGAGACGTCAGATCACAAACTTCTGTTCTCCCCGTTTCATACGAGAAGAGCAAGAGGACATGCGAGTCGCCCAAAATATTCATATTGTCATTGATTTCATCACATCCAGAGAAATCACAGTTATCCCTCATAGATCAGCATGTGCTTCCCTGCCAAAGCCTGAAGTCACCGGCATTCGCGGGTGCTGTGTCACAGACCTCTGTAGAAGAAAGATTTGTCCCCGCGCAGAAATGCCAACCAAGTGGATCCAGACTGAGCACCAATGAAGGAAATACTTTGCCACTCAGACCACAAGTAGCCTGTGGGACTCATTGCCATAAAATGTTACGGAGATCAAGAGCTTAGCAGGATTCAAAGGATCAGGTCTTTCTATGGGTCAACATATATGGTTACAATATTCCAAAAAACCAGCCCAGGGCTTTGGCAGGACCAGAAAGTCTCACGCCCCAGGACCTAAACCAACTTCTAACTCTCGTAGGTGAAAAGAAAACTTCCCTCAGAGCAGAATATTTTATCACTGCCTCCTAATGGCTTTGTGTACGTCCTCTGCCACTGCTGAAGACAGTGAACTAGAAGGACCAGAAGTCAGAGGCAGGGTGGCAATTGTTCTATGCCATTTGCAAGAGGCTATTTGTGCTAATCATACTAAAATTTAACCTGCCACCAGTCTAAAATGTAGAATTATACTCGTCACCTGCTTTCATAAAACAAAGCTGCCCAGGGCTTCCCCTGGGGCGTTACGGAGCAGCACGTGTCATTCTGACGCAACGGGTTTGGACACGTCCACGGCAAGCGTGGCTTCAGCGTTACTCAGTAGTTCCAAGAGCTGTGGCGAAATGCCGGGCTAGCAGCTGCAGCTCCGGCACCGCTTAGGGGAGCCGCGGGCTTTGCGGAGTTGTGCGAGCGCGCGGCTTGTGGGGCGGGATTGAGGTAGCTCTTAGCCGCCCTCGAGGTTCGCCGAGTTGGCACAAGTAGACGACTTAGAGTAAGTTGTTAGTGTCTCTTAATCTATAGGGTGCCCGTTGGTTCACGAGGTCCCAGAGCCAGCCCTTGCGTTCCAGCAGTGGAGCTAGTCCAAAGCTAGGTGCGGCTGCCGGCTCCTCAAGTCCCAGAACTGGTCAACGGCTCATGAATGGGAAATAAAAAGCAATACTGTAACACGGCGAATCGTCGTCAGTTGTCGGATTTCTGAGGCCTTTGTTTTCGCTGGGGTACGCCCAGGCGGGGAGGCTGAGAACCGGTCTGCGGGGTGATCAGGCCCACAGAGTTTTCCAGTTGTCGTCTCTGCTGCTTCTTGCTTTTTTGCCTCTTTTATAGATGTTTGTTGGACTGCCTCTACGACACTAACTATCATATATAGAGATAGGATAATTTTCTTTTACATAATTATTGCTAGGCAGACTTTCTACATAAGTTTCATTTTTGCAGAAATGACACTTCTAGATAAGAAATGAAATTTACAGAATGCACATGTGTAGCTTAATGCCAGTGGAGAAAAGTACAAAGCGTTCACTTTGATTAACAGTCGACTTCAAGGTTACATAAATGTGAGAGTGCCGCGCAGCAGTTATACAGAAAAGGAAAAATAATATAAAGTCTTTGCTAAAAACTATAAGATAGTTACAAGAGCAAGACAAACGTTGATCCACAGGAATTTGTGACCTAGGAGCAGAAAAATATATACAGCCACGGGATCCAACATACAACAGTCCTCTTATGGATGGCATCAGATGTTTGCTGCACTACAAGATATGTGAAGCTCGCCGGCAATTTAATCCATATCGGTGATGCAGTTGATGGCTGTTTTACCTAGCTTTACCCCAAATACTTAGAAGGGAATTATAACATAGGCAATGTAAGGATCCAGGTGGTGCAGTCACCTACCCTGGAGGTTTTCAAGAGACCAGATGGTCATCTCACTGGGATCACCTAGCCCCAGTTGTCTTCCTGCCTAGAGCAGGGGGAGCTGGACCCGATGGTCCGCAAGGTCCCTTCCAGCCCCTAACAATTGATGAATCTATGAATCAAAGAGGATCTAGTTCTCCTATTTGAACTAGTGTGTATGTGATCCTTATATGGTTTGCAAACTTTGAGAAACTGGATGTAGCACTGACCATCTGGTTAACTCCAATGTCAAAGTGTCCTGTGAACCAGCAAAGAAAACATCTGCCAGTCAAGTCATAAACTTCAATAATCTTTTTTGGGAGCAATAAAAAACCCCCTACTGTGTCCCATCCCCAGACTAAAGATAAGCAGCAGTCCCAGAACAAAGATTGCTGTTCATTCCAGCCTGCCACATGCCACCAAGCAGTTCAATGAATTCCAACATAGAGAAAAACACATTGCTTTCCAGCTCAGCCAGAATCATTCCTGGAATAATATCCAAGATTTAAACTCTAGGAATTTGTTTGTGCTGCTGCCCTCTTATTTAAAAAAGCCTGCATCTTTTGTTGAAACGCTGACACAACAGGGGACGTGAACAAATTTGCTGCTACAGAGTTACACAGATTGTGGTCGCTGATGCCACGCGCAGTAAAGACTTCAGGTTTCACTGCACCGTCTGATAAACAACAGGGCATTGGCGCAGCTGAGCCCTTTGGGACCTGTCCTAACACAACCGTTACAGAGCTTCCCAACTCACAAAAATTAAGGCAGCAATAGCCACATAAGAAGCTGTTGTCAGCAGCTAGGTTTCCAGCCGCACTGAAGCCAAGCTTTATGCTGCTCCCGTGTCTTCCTGAAACCCACTGACCTGCGATCACACAATCTGTGCCAGATTGTTACAAGAGTTCACCCAAATGAAGACCCAGCGTTCACAGAATGTACGTCTCAGTTATATAAAAGTCTGCACCTAAGACCTGATCCTCCAATTTCAGTCCCCTTTCCAGAAGTCCTCTCCCCCACTGCCGTGCCTGACTTAACACAGGTCGCAAGCTCTTTAGGGCAAAACGACTGCCTTTTCTTTAATCACATTGCATACGGCGAACCTATAGCTCTCCATAAAAATGCTAGAGAGAGCAGAGATGGTTTAAACATAGCTTCCTCCCAAACAACACAATACCAACCCCAGCTGCCAACAAAGGAAGAGACGTCACACGTGACAAACTGATGGAAATTTGGCACAAGACACCCCAATCACATGTACGCAGGGACAACGGTCAGCAGAGGAGACTGAACGCTGGCACGCCAGAGTGGAAACTACGGGCTGCTGTCTCTCAAGTTATGAGAAAGCAAGAGGTTATTCCATGTACTGGGCCAGTCGCTAGAGGCAGGCGTGCATACTGCTATAGCGGTCTTCCTTCCTTTCAGAAGTCCGGCTTTACAGAAACCGAACCACAACGGGACAAACTGAGCCTCTGTAGCAGCTAAACAGAATTAATTAAAAGACACGAAAAAGGGGCACTTCCTAATTAATCAGCTACCTTCGGAGCAAGCATGGAGCCTTCTGCGGCTCGCTGCAGAGAACGTCACTTGGGCTGCTGAGTGTACGGAGCCCCATGTCACTTGGGCTTCTGTGGAGTTACTCAGACATTAGCCTGCTAGATGTTGTCAGACCTGGAAAGCAGATTTTAGAGTTCAGGCCGTACCCAACTGGTTTATTTTAGGGTTTGTCCTAAATGGGAAAACATCTGGAATGGCCGCCTCGTATCCATACCCACGCTTCTGAAGCAACAGCATTCTTGAACACACAAGAAAAATCCCAGTGCTCTCAGATTTTCAGAGGAAGTAGGATTTACACCCCGAGGAACAAAACAGTGGTGGTGTGTGCAGTCTGCTCCTCTTTATGACAAATAACCACCATCTCCCATCTAATACAGCAGTGATACTTGATCATCTTTCTGTCAAATTTGCAAAGTTCTGTGTGATGCCACAGGTTCAAGCTCACAACCACCTCAGTAGGGCATCATTATTCCCGCTGCAGAAACTACAATCGCAGACAGAGCTTAAATAACTTGCCCAAGATCGCACCACAAGTGCATGGCAGAACTCAGATTTTCTGACTCTAGCCTTCATCCATTAACCCACTTTCCTTTCTAGCCAGGACAGCCAGCAAGATACGGTTCCAAAATGCCTAGGACATTTATTTGCTTGGGAATGCAAAAGCTTGGGGGTGAAATTTGCACGGGACAGTACTATGGTGTTAATGCGATCTACTATAAAAATAAAATTTGCTATTCAAGGGCCAGAACAGAACGGCTTGCAAAACAGCTGGTTTTAAACAAATCTGCAGGGATTTGCGTTATAGTGACAAATGCAGGACTAAGAGCCAAACAGGGAGGACAAGAGGGTACAAGGAAATATTATGTAAGGTTGTAAATTACAGGGGAAAATAGATTACTTCCCAGGTTGAAAATGTAACTAGCAAACCACCAGATAAGAAACCCAAGAGGGTATTTTGATAAGGGTTCTCATTTGTTTTAATGCTCCAGAATCAAATCTACCTTCCTCTTCCAAAGACAGAATATACATCTAGACAAGTGCTGCATCCCCCCGGGGTATTGCAAGATCCTTTCAAGGGTGCCACACACCTCATGCAGAGAGCAGAGCTGGACTGAGAAGTGGCTATGGCAGGAGCAGGCCCTCCTGTCTGCCTTAGGTTTATGAGCTGAACCTAGGGCAAACTGAGCAGCATCCTGGTTGAGAAATGCTATTGTTGTACTGCCCCTGCTCAACTCAGATAAGCTTATCAGATAAACCTAGGGTAGGCAGGAGCGCTGGGGAGCCTTCACCTGGCAGCAGCAGCACCCCAGTGAGAACCACCAAGGTAAACTGAGGCAGCACAAAAGTGGCTTTTAATGGTGGTGCTGCTGAAGTCAGAAAAGTCCTGAAGGGGTGCCCTGAATTTAAAGACTGAGAACCACTGGCCCAGGCAAAACCCAATACACAGTAGTTCATGTATGCCAACCTACAAGAACACGTTGCCAAACCTATTTAATATAAAGTACGGTGCGGGAAACATTTTCCATTAACTATGATACACTTGCACACTTAGCTCACACATTTACATTGTGGAGAAAGCAATGAAGTGCTGCTGTCTTCAAACGTGTACGTGATTTTATGGGGTGCATTAGCTCAAACGGGTTTGATGACTAGTCAGAGCTAGGTTTAGAAATAACACCCAGAGAGCATTGTCCTTAATCACCCAACCATCCAAATACGAGAGAGGACACTGGAATAAATCTTCTGCCCAACGACGCTGAGGACTCGAACTGGACAACAGATACTAAGCCCAACTGGGCTCTCACTGCAGCTGCATGGGTACAAGCAACTTCAGCATTTGGCCACTCTGTATTTGCAAACTTGTACAACGAAGGAGTCTTATCATGGCATAACGTAAGATGGGTCTAAGCACTGGCCTAATGGCTCCCACTGAACGTAAGAGAACTTGGACACTTGGAAACTGTACCTCTATATTCCACTTACATACGTTTTCCTTTTAATATTCAGCCACCTGATATCTTTTTTCCATTTCATTTGTAATTTAGCAGCTTTGCCTGCCAGTTACGAGAAACTTTTTACTACAGTGTCTCGGAGGTCTTGACAGGTTACTAGATTCATTAATTACATGCTAGATCAAACAGAAAAAGTAGCAAGGGAACACTGGATCACATTGATTTCTGTTCCCTCCACTCCCGTTAAATATGTAATAATTCATTTCTTTGTTGTAGTATCTGATCTGGCCTTTTTAATCCATGGACATCCCGAAGCAGAGAGGGCTGCTGGGTGACACTTGAGATCTCAAGTGTATGGGTAAAAATAACCTGTCCTCAACAAGACATGACGAACACCAGACAGCTGAGTCACCTCTGAAACCCATTTGGATTCCCCAAATTAAAGTGAAATATCAAAGCCAAAAAAAAAATATGACTTAAGAGTTACAAAAAAAAAAAAAATCAGAATCACACAAACTTCCAAAGACTCAGGATTACAGACTTCATGCTTCCTTTTGATTTCTCTCTGGGCTAAGACACTTTAACTTGATGTCAATGCACAGTACTCGCCTTACCTGTGGAAAACTATATTAGAAGCACATTCAACTTCAGTGGTTTTAAAACAGCCGTTCACTTCCCTTACCTATCATCTAAGTGGAAGGATACAGTGCCTCACTGCTGATGTTTATAAGCAACGAAGAGAACAACCAAGACCCCAGATCCCGCAACTGAACCCAAAGAAGTATGTTGTTTTACAAAGGCGCAAGTCTCTACAATTGCAATATCAGGGCCCAACAAACGTGATAGCGTCAGAGGCCGTACACACCGAGCAGAGACCTGACAGCCAACTACACAAAAAAGGGATAAAAATGCAACTCTCCTGCCGGTTATAGCAATGCCCCTGCACAAAATGGAAGAGGTAAATCCCAGGTAGGGCCACGGTTTTTAAGGTGACCGGAGGCGTTATACCAAAGGCCAGACTACGGCGCGTCCCACTGACACAAAACATGTGAATGAGGACACGCGCCGCCCGTCGCCAGCTCTGCGGGAACGCAAAAACCCAGCAGCGACAGGGAGGGCAGAGGGCCCCTGGCAAACCGCCCCCACCCCCTCCGAAAACCGCTGGGTGCCTAGGATTTCTCGGGGTGGAAGAGGAGGCGAGAAGAGCCGGGGGGCACTCATCCCCTGCCGCCGCCTGCAAAATAAAACCAACCCCCAGCCTGGGAAACCCAAGGCCTGATGCCAGCTGCGAAGGGGGGCAGCGAGCGGGGACCTCCCCCCGCCTGCCCTCTGCAATGCCCCGAGGAGCGGAGCAGCCCCGGCTTGCCCTGCGGGGGGGGGGCACTCACGGGCGAGTCGTAGGAGAAGGCGCACTCCGCCTTGTAGACGCGGTCGCCGGCCTTGGGCACGCGGATCGTGGGCATGTAGGGCACCAGCATCTCGCCCAGGTCCGCCGCCGCCATCGGCGCATCCCGCCCGCCGCCCAGGAGCGCGGCGCGCTGCATGCTCCCGCCGCGCCTGCAGCCCGAGCCGGGCCGGGCCGGGCCGGGCCGGGCCGGGCAGGGAAGGGGGGGCGAGGCCGGCTGCTATTTTTAATCCAATGGCAGCAGGAGCCGCACCAGCTGCCGGGCCGGGGGCGGGGAGGTGCCCGCCGGGCCGAGCCGGAGTGACACCCGACTCCCCGCCCCGCCCGTGCCCGGCCCCGGCCCCGGCGCTAGGCCGCAGCTCCTCCGGGCTCGGGGCGTGCTCCCCTTTGCCAGCTCTCCCCTGGGTGGCCCCGAGACAAGCCTGGGGGGGCCCCCGCTCCCGCTGGGGGACAATCCCACCTCTCCACTAGTGCAGGGGTAAGAGGGCAGGCCAGCTCCAGAGGGGGGACGTTCTCGCCTCCAGGCTCCGAAAGCTGTTCGCCCGCGTCCTAAAATGAACTTTCCCCGCAGCCAGATGGATGCGCCCTTGAAAAGATCCCAGTATATACGCTGAAATGATGCGAGCAGAGGCCGCTGAACCCGCAGGATCGCAGGAGGATGGTGACGAGACCCCTTCTTGGCTTTAGAGGGCTTCGCGCCACCTCCTCAAATCTCGCCGCGGGGAATTTCGGCCAGATCACAAGATCAGGAATAAAGATTTCTCTCTCCCCCACCCCTCCTGTATCTTGGAGACACTGTTTTACAACCGTCTCATTGTCTCTGGACTGTGCTCAACTGCAGAGATTTCCTAAGGCAGTGGATCTCACGCAGGATGCCATGGCACCCTGGGGTGCCCCAAGACCTTTTAAGGGTGCTCCGGGGCTGCCACACGATGTTAGTGCTGTTAGGTGCAAAAAACACATTTCACGAGATAAAGCCAGAGATTTCAACTAGGAATCCAGAGCGTTAAAAACATTCCTACCTGTCGTGGCCTTTACGAGTTATTTGCAACAGGAAAATTGCTGGGGGGCTGTAGTAAAAAAACCAAGAGAAAAATAAGAGTCGCTATTGTCTGAGGAGTGCTTGGAGTCAAAAAAGACTGAGAACCACCGGTCTAAGGTATTATTATAATCTATTTGTTGAAAAGACTCCAACCTATATCATGGTCAAACTGCGGCAGGTGCTGGATGACCGACGGAGGACATGCAGGAAGCCTGTGGCACTGCTAGGATATGAACCCAGGCTTCCTGAGTCACAGGGTAGTGCTCTAGTCCAAGACCATACTTCCTTTTCTCTGGTTCATTTATGTTCTTCTCATGTTGGAAGGGATGTTGATGGGCTAAAGGATAGGGGGCCTCTGAAGACAGTAACTGGAGTGGAAAGAAGGGACTAGTGACAAATTGAAAAAAAAAAAATCTGAAAAATGCATCCAATTATTTCAGGGATTTTTGCAATTTGACACTGGTCGCTTCTTTCTGCTCTGGTCTACAAAGATACACGTTACATGGATCCTGCTGTTGTTACATGCAATTTACACTGAGGCCCTTGATGTAAACGCTTTGCTTACACTTTAAGGGATGAAGAAACAGAACTGTGAAAAGCTTCATGTGGAAGCAGCACTTAGGGTGAAATGCTTAATTTATAGCCTTTTAAGAAAGTTATCCCTAGCAGCACTGGAAATTGCATGTTAAATCCTGAGGACATAGTATAAACTCAGTAGAATTACTCTGGACCAGTGGTCCCCTACCTTGCTTGCTCATTGGCAACAACACTGAGCAAGCAGCATATTGTGGACTTGCACATTGCTCCTGCTGTTAACCTTAAACTTGTTACTTGCACCCATAGGAAGTTGACATCTTCCCTGTGAGCCAGTGGAGACCACTGCTCAGGACTTACCCGACAGCAGCATCTGTCCTGGTAGCAAAGGATCTGTTAGGTACCGGAGAAAGTGTCGAGGGTTCCAATAGAGGGACTTCTTTCAAACTGGGAAGGCTTATGAGCACATAACTCCTCTCTTGCTAATAGCACAGCATAACGGAAGGATATGAACAGAAGCCATTTAACCTGCAGGAAGATAACTGACAGATCACAAAGAGCTTGCTCTAAAGACCCCACTGGTTTTAGTGAGCAGCATTTGGCTGCAACAGAAAAAACAAACAAGGTTGTACTTATCTGAAATAGTCTACGAAGCATGGAAGAAGGAAGGTTATTATCATCAAAAGGGAATGAAAGAGGGTCACTTCTACTTAGGCTGGTAACAAAGGGTCAGAAACCCACGGGTCAGTAATCTAGATTCAATGTGTAGCAACCAGACCCTCAGGAAGTGCTACCCCCTAGTGGGAAGAATAATGCCTGCCAGGCTAAAAAAAAAAATGCCGCTTCACAGTAAGTACACTTTACAGTAATTTAAACTTGTGCAGTGCATCTGCAGCTCTGTACAATTCTGAAAATGTAAGATGGTGCAAGCACGTGTGCCCTTACGGTGCCAGAGTATATTTTTACAATTTAAAACAGCCATGGCTGCCCTAGGGTGTCACATCAGAGAGATGGAGTGATGAACATCTGTCATTGCACTGGGCGCTAACACGGAAAGGTTGACACCATACAGCCACTAGCACATCTGAGGCATTATTCAATTATCTATAATAATTTTTATCACCCGGCCATCTGAGCACAAAAAAATAATCGTCCTCGTGCCCAGCTCTTACAAATTCTGACCTATTTAAAATGATCTTTGCTCCCTCTCTTTGTTTCCCTCTTTCACATCACTCAAATCTGTTCTTTGGTGTTCGGTTAAAAACAAACAAAGAAACTAATCACACAACACCCACCCTTATTATCAGCATTGTAGTAGGGAACTCCGTGCTTGTTTTAGATATGATCTAATTTAACCTTTAGTTTAGGCATACTCTATATTCACTTATCGAATTTTCTCATTAGATGGTTGCTTGAATGAGACTTTAATGTAATTTTGGATTACAGTCAGCTTTTACATGCCACAAAGTGTTCCCTAATTACTTCTAGGCAAACTAGATGAAAAGTGTAAAGCTTTTATTGCTCCTGTAAATGCTTCCATTTTGAATTAAAACAATTAGTTATGTTCTTCAGGGATCCAATATGCTGAATATTTTCATCCATAAATACCCAGATTTGACTTGCTGACTGTTTTCTGAACATGTAGAATAAAACAACACCGCATGTATTATGCTCTTTTGGACTAATTTAGCACATGGGGAACAATCAGAAATATTCCTGAATGCTTTAAAAACAGACGTTTAAAAAATTAATTTAGAAGCTTTCCTAATCAAGCATCCAACAGTGTTGCACATTTGAATTATCAATTAGGTTTTTAAAATACAAGAGGCTGCATAACAGTAGCTCATTATGTTGTACAATTCTTGTACAAAGGATTCCTAGGTCTCATTTTCAGCTGTGTTCAAATTTGGGCACATCACTTCCCTTAATAAGAGTAGATCAATGTCAAGTCAACTGGGCCTGAGTCTGAACTATTAACTGTTGTGTATCAGTACAGCTCCCTGGACCTTGCCGCTTCTTCGTCAGCCATTGTTAAAGCTTTTATGGAAACCTCCATTAACTAGCTTCCTACTTTTCTCTCCTTTGTCCACAGACAGTTCAGTAGAAGTTGGAAGCTTCTCCCTTTTCATATGCTATTAGCATCTTCCTTTTTCCATTAATAAAAGCTGAATAACCTATCCATCATAGGGAATGCCCTTAGTTTTAATATTTGCCCATTTGGGTCCTTCAGCATGTGTAGCTTCAAAACCCACCATAAGTGTAAAACCCATTGGGGTGGGATTCTCCAAAAGCACCCAAAATGATTTAGGAACATAACCCTCAATAAAGTCAATGAGATTTGTGTTCCTTAATCCTTTTTCGTGCTTTTAAAACACTTTCTACTGGAGTTCCACTCCCACCTGACAGTATACGTATGGTCTTAATTTTGTCACTTGTCAACCATGAATAACATCCAATTCCCAGGAGCCTGTCAAAAGATTAACTGGATTCACAATTACTTTGAATGTAAAGTGTTAGTTGTGTATTGTAGATAATGGTGTCATTCTGTGTAGTAGAAGTACCCTGAAATATTAATGTATCTATTGAGCACTGAGTTCAATCCTTCCTAGATAAGGATGCTCTGTGCCCCAACTAAACTTAGTCTTGTTCGAACACATACAGTACAGACCATGATACAGGGGCTGAAGAGAATGGTTCACATTCTTGCTTAAAAATTAAAGAGCATCCTCCGCTCATTTCAAACACAAAGCATTTTTGAAAGGCACTGTAGCAGGAATATTTTACATGCAGTCTGAACCTAAAAGTAGTGCCAAGCCAAAGAGGTGTAGGGAGAAGTGAAAGAAAAAGTTAAAGCTAACAATTGGGTAGATACAAGTTAAACATAAAGGAAAAGAGTGGAATTGAGCTGTGCAGTCTTACAGATGACAATGGGAAGTCTGAAACAAGAGAACAAGAAGCAACTAATGAAGAGATCAAAAGAGGAAAGCAACACAGCCACACCAGAGAAGAAGAAAGATTACTAACAGAGATGTAAAGAGCGGGATCTGAAATGATAGAGAGTAAACCATAACAATCCACAATCAGGGTCTGAACACTGAGGAAAACGGAATAAAAAATAATATTACAAAAAAGATAAAAGTATAATGGGAAAGACAGAGTTGCCTATAGTGATGCAGATGGATCTATTGGATTTGAAATGTTCAGAAGAATTGCAGATATATTTTTAAATCATAAATTTACATCCCAATAAATTATTTCACCTATTAGGATTTCTGGCCTTGTATTTCAAAGATAGTTACTGTTCAAAAACAAGTGTTACAATTTAACAAGTTGTCACTTAAAACACTAAGTATTAGAATATAGACTAGATTGGGGTAGGCAACATTTTCTGGCAGGAGTGCTGAAAAACACAATGCCTACATTGGAAGGTGCCAAAGCGCCGGCATGCCAGAAAAACAAAACAAGGGCAGGAAACACATGGCAGGATGCCTTGCTTGTGCCCCTTGCCCCACACCCAAAGCCCCTGCCCCCCCAGCACAGGCTCTGTGACTGTCAGCAACTACCCCGGCTCTGGGTAGCCGCCAGAGCCCAGGCTGCTCCCAGCAGGGCTTGGAGCATCCCAGCTGCCTGCTGAAAGCAGCCTGGGCTCCCAGCTGGCAGCAGCTACCCAGAGCTGGGAGGCTGCAAACAGCTGTGCCGCGCTCCAGAGCCCAAACATCAGCTCTGTACCAGCGCATGCACATGCACCTCCGAGCAGGCAGTGGGGGAAGGGCCTGAGGCAGCAGAAGCCCAGTCTCTCCCCCACTCCCAGCACAGAGCTGGTGACTGGGCTCTGAAGCCCGGTGCAGCTGTTTGTAGCCAGCCTGGGCTCTGGGCAGCTGCAGCAAGCAGCCCTGGCATTAGCTCCATGCTGGCAATGACTGCGCATGCACCTCGGGGCAGACAGCAGGGCTCACAGCTGGGAGCAGCCCAGGCTCCATCGCTAGCAGCAGCTACAGCTACCCAGAGCCGGGGCCAGCCGTGGCAAGCCGACCAAAATGGCCTCACATGCCATGCTCAGCACACGTGCCGGGGGTTGCTAACCCCTAGACTAGATGGTTCAGGGAGCTGTAAATTGAAAATAGATCCTTTTGCTTCTCAGATGAATGTTACCAATCCAACTTAGGACAGGCAGGCTGTCCAGTGACCGCTGTGAAGTGAGTTGGCATCCTCTGGATAGATATAGATCAAAGCCAACATAGTACACTGACATCTTTGAGGAACAGACAAACCCAAAGCAACCGACAGAAGACTTCCTTTAAATTAACAGGTATAACAGCTGTTCATGATTTGCTCTCACAATTGGTCTACTTCATTAATAGGATTTTTTATTTAAGTCAACAAACAACAGGATATATATATATATACCTTACATCATTCAGTAACCATTTCTAGGAGCTCATTTGAACATTGAATTAACTACTTAAAAGTCAGGTAAGTTTTGATGAGACTGATCAACAAGGTTTTTATCACGAGTTGGATAATGATACCAGGGCCCATCTCCCCTCGCTCTCATTAGTTTGCGTGCCTCCGCCTCCTGCAGCCTACAAGAAACAAAAAATGAGTCACACTCCATGTGTATTATTTGCTACCATAAAATAGCCTATGGCTGGTTCTTCTTAACTTTCATATCAAAGAAGCTGTGCCCACTAGCACTGGTGCTGTATTTGGTCACATATACTCTACCAGACCACTGAAATTTATGCAAAATAAGCAATATTAAAAATATCAAGCCTAAACCTTAAACTGTTTTCAAGAAACCAACTAAGGAGTAATACAAAAAAATCCTTTGGTGAGATTTCTAAGCACAGCCTCCTTCCTAACCACAAACTGAAAACCTTACCTAATACCTTCTAGCCAAAAAGCTGGTAAGTCCAACATGAGGGCAGGAGGGCTTGATCAAAAACCTTAGTTCTTCTTCTGTTCCCAGTAACAGGTTGCCCAACAAGAGCAGCGTGAAGCTGCACAGGAATTGACAATGTCGCTGGTGCCAGGACTCCACATAGCACCCATGAATGTCCTCGTTTTTCTTGATCATACTGTGCAGCTGCTTGGCTAAGCCATGAGCATTAGGCACAGAATGTGCCCGTCTCCTGACTTAAGAGGACAGAGCTGTTATGGGTGGCATTTGGTTTCTGATTGAGACATTATAGTTGCAATCATTTACTATAACTAAAAAGTTCAATTCTGCATAAATGGACAGTGACAACCCTATGTTTGGTAGGAGAAATCTCTCATGTACTTTTGGATTTTTCATCAGTCATATGTAGCCATACATTCGATTTAAATGGAAAATTCTTCTACTTTATCCCAATTGCTATGATGGTTCTATTGCCTCTGTTAAAAAGCTAGTTCATACTACCCATCTGTTTTACCTGAGTTCAGCTTTGTGATATTCGATTTCAATCAAGCTCATCATTTTCTCATACTTCTTTTCAGGGGAGTCTACAACATAACAAGCCAACCATCTTGTTATAGGGTGCTGGAAAATATAGAAATGAAAATGTCAGACAATTCATATACTTACCACTTACGAAACACACATAGGTCAGAACCATCAGGAAATCTGACTGCAAGTGGTTGCAGTCCTACAAACATACCACTTAAATACTATGAGCAGTCAAACTGATTTCTGAGGGACTACTAACAACAGCATAGTCTAGAACATGAATGGCTCTTTGCAGAATCTGAGTCTCAGGAAAAAGAAAAGTCATCTGCTTGTCATTTTGCTGTTATCCAAGATCACATTTGCTTATCCTGCAGCAGGTTAATAGAAAGTAGAAAATAAATCAAGACCTAAGCAAACAATTGCTGAAACGGAATTACTCAAATGCTACCAAGATTTTATGAGCGCCAAACTTATTCCCATCACATACACTTTACCCAATACACTGCTTGCATATGAAGGTCTTTATGGAAATTTTCAAGCCAAGTGGCAACTGAAGTAGTCGCACAGAGATCTGTGCATTACTCTATTTGATCACTAAAGATCAATTCATAGATACATCAAGAAACCAATCAGTTTGAAAATAAATAACGTGCCAGGAACCAATAGAGATGCTTTCTGATGGGAGCTGTTTCCAGTTGTTTCTAGCTCCGAAATGTTTTGCGATACAGCACTTCGAACCACAGGTACTAGGAGTGCTGATTTCTGGCTATTTTAGGACTTGAGTGGGTAAAAAAAAAAAAAAAGTCATTTAAAATATATCTTGTTGGATGACCTGGAGCTCAAGAGGAAAGGGTGCTTCGCTGGGGACCAAACTACTTTTGATTACAGCTTAATGAGAGGCCTTTAGGTGCACAACTTCTTGTAATGCCTTGACAGACTTCCTTATGCATACAGGTTAGCTGCATCTATTTCTATTAGGATACCAAAAAACCCACAATTTCTATATGAGGACCCAGGATTTGCTGGACTGGACAGCAGATTAAGATAACAAAATTCAGCTACAACTGTACTGTACACTGGCAAGATCCTTCCAATGGAGTCCTAATCTCATTAGCATATCCAACATCTTCAGTACCTTCCACTAAACTGCTGTTATGATAAAAAGCATCACTGAAACAGACATATCCCTTTCAACGTTATACTCACTTTGAAGTATTCCCAGGGCTCTGGAGCATAACCTTCTGGAATCTCTGCAAGTTTAGCTTCACCTGCCAAGACAAGATGGAGAGAGGTTTAATATTATCAACTTATTAAAAGGAAAAACAACAACAAAAAACATTTTCTTTCCTTTAAATAATGATGACTAAACAAACATTTCATGCACACAGGACTTAAAGGACATCAATTAGAAATGCTCCCCATTAAAAAAAGAGAGAAAGCCAGAAGTAATACTAGGCAATATACAACACAAGAAGAAAAACTGACTATGCAAAAGGAGTGAAACTTTAGTGTAAAAAATATCTGTTCTCACAAACTAAACGATATGGAAAAAAATAAGAGGGAAAAAAAAATCTCTTTTAATTGAAACATTATTTAATTGAAACATTAATTACAGATCTAACCCAGTAAATGGCAGATCTTATGAAATTAAGAGGATCAAATAAAAGATCTGACGTGAACAATTACTGAGCTATAAAATACAAAAAACCTTCAAAATCAAACAAATGCAGAAGGAAATGCTGGGTCAGCTAAAGGCCACTCTTCTACAGGATATTTTTACTTATATCCACAGTTATCAAGCTAATTTTACTGGTCAGTCTTCTAAGAAGTCATCACTGGGAGACGATCCTGCACACCATCCCATCTGCTCCATTTTAGGTATTCAATACAAAGCTTAAGTATCCCAGAAGGGCTTACCAATGAAGATGTTGATATACGATACAAATAAAGCTGTTGGGATTCCAGTCAACAGTATATAGAATCGCTGTTTTGGTAGAGGAAAGGAAATGCACCAAATCAGTGACAGAAACACAGAACACCAGTATTCCCACAAACTTATTTCTTTAACAAGCCTCTCACCTGTATAGAAATACTAACATTGGAACTCCCTGTATGATTATAAAGATGGTTCACTTTTCAGTGCTTAATACTTCGTAGAAGTAGATAACTATGCACCCTAAATATGCTTCAAACCCCATGTGATGCAGGCAGTAATCTCTCTCTTATAGTCTAACTCTTGGAGGAACAGAGAAGCTTAGTGACTAGCCAAGGTCAAGTCGGTTTCAGAGCTGGAAATGCAACATCTAGTCCTCAGTCCTAATCTCCTATTCCAGCTCCTAGATCAGTGGTTCTCAACCTTTTTAGATACAAGGTGCTCCCTGGAAAATGCCAGTTCCTAGCTTTTACTCATTTCTTGATTAAGGAAAAACAACAGACCAATTCTGCTGCAAAGAACTCAGAAAAACCACAACAGGTCAGAATGTTTTTTTAACACTATGGATTCCTGTTTGAAATCCATAGTGTCCTAGACTACAGACAAGAAAGCCAGTCACTGAAAATGTAAATTGAGGCATCAAGCAGGGAGAGACAGGCTGGGTAGAAGGGGGATGTAGCAGGTAAAAGTGGAGAGGTACCTGGGGAGCCAAATGTCAGGCAGGTTATAGTGTGTCATAAATCCAATGTCTATATTAAGTCCATGAGTTTTTACATCTAGATCACTTCACACAGAGCCTTATATGTTGTTTTTACATTCCTCTCCCACAGAACTGCAATTGGAAGGGAACTTGGGGAAAGATCACAGTCACTGGCCAGCTACAGATGTCAATATCTTCCCCTTCTTCTCAGTTTGTTTGCTGCAAACCTGCCTTCTGAACCTCTGAATCTTTTCCGAATCGATTAGGATTCAATGATTCAGCTGCCAAATCAGGATGACTCTTCTCCGAATCAAATCAGTGACTGAAACTTTGCACAACCCTATTAATTAACTGTAATGACACATTAATTAAGGGTGCACCGATAAAGATGTTCTAGGTCAATACTGATAGCCAATTAGTAACCAACCATATCGGCCAATGCTGATCCAATAACTGATTTATTCCAGTTAACTTGGCAGGGTGAGGAGCAGGACAGAACCACAGGCGACTGATCCAGGGGGTGTAAAGTGGTGGGGGTGGCTTGCCACCACTGTGCACACCCCCAGGGGAGGCATGAGGTGGGGGGGTATGTGCTCTCTCAGATTTGCGAGCTGGGAGGATGCAGGCTGCCCGTTACAGGCTCGGGGCTCTCTGCTCTGCCCTCAGGAGCCACATGCTGCCTGTGCACTTGGCAACAATGGGGGCAATGAGTTGTGGCTCCCACTGCCAGGTGGGCAGGGGGCACGTGGGCAGCACTGGGCTCCCTGGGCAAAGGCAGTAGAGCAGAGAACCCTGAGCCCACAGCAGTCAGCTCACATCCGCCCTCACCCTGCTCAGCTCTGCTCCACTTAAAAGCATCTCCGAGTTTAAAAATGGTGGCAGCAGTGCTTGAACTAAAGTTAATTTAATGTGGGCTCAGAGCTCTCCATCCTGCTGCCTGTGCCCCAGGAGCCACATGCTGGCCACGCACCCTCAGCCTGCCTGGCAGCAGGGTTATAACTTACCACCCCCACTGCTGCTGGATGGACAGGGGGCACAAGCTGATGAAGGGCTCCCGAGGAAAAGGCAGCAGAAGCAGAGAGCCCCAAGCCCACAGTGAACAGCCTGCACCTGCCCTATACACAAATCTGAGCTGCACATGCCCCCCCCCGGGGGGGGGTCGTGAAGTGGTGGGGAGCCACCCCCCCCACCACTACACCTCGACAAGCTGCCTGTGGCTCCATCCTGCTCCCCACCCTGGCCCCAGGTCCCATGCACTGCCTTGGCTAGGCAGCAGCCCCACTTCCTCTCTCACCTTGGGGACCTCAATCTGCCCCCCTCCCCCACATTGGCCCTCACCTCCAGAGACTTAACCTGCAAACAGCTGCTCCCTGTGCTTCCTGGCTGTGCTCTGGGGCACATGCACATGTGCAGTTGCACACATGCACGCAGCGGCCCCTGCGTCGGGCTCCTGGAAGCCTCAAGCAGGACCCCTTAAAGGCTAGAATACTGCCCGCCTTCAAGGGGAAACCCGCCATTTCCTGAGGGAACCCAGGCATCTTGGGCACTGGCGCCACTGGGGAGAGGAAAGCCAGGTGTCCAGGACCCTGGCCAGAAGGTGTAATTATCAGTAAGCATTATTGATTACAACAGCCAAAAAAAGGAGATAGCCAATAATGTAAATTTCCCTTTTATTGGCACTGATCTGATAGGCAACCAATCTATCGGTGTTCCTCTAACAGTAAGTTTACTGAAATTAACTTAAAATACATTTTAACAGTACTGGGCCGGGGCCCACAGTGGCAATGGTGCCGGCTGGGGTCAGGCCTGCCGGCAGCACATGGCCAAGCCCAGGGTCTGCAGAGACAGTGGTGCCAGCTGGGGCTGCTGACGGCACGTGGCCAGCAGCGTGGGGTTGGGGCCAGGGGCTCTTACCTGGCTGAGGCTGGTGGTGTTCTGGGGCTGGGGTCCAGCGGTGGCAGGGGTCAGCAGCAGCACAAGGTTATTCCCAGGCGGCCATGTGCTGCCTAATCTGGGCGTGCCTCTTCCCACCCCTTGCCAATAAAAACCATGCGACGTGCCACGCTGGGCACGCGTGCCATCGGTTGCCGACACCTGATCTATACCGACACGCTATACATGCCTGCAGTCTAGGAAAATTCAAGGGAGTCAATTTAATTAACACGATGGACAGCCATCGCCACCACAAACACACGGCCACCATGACCTTTTTGCCTTGTCTTCCATTTGGCTTGTACCCCAAAGACACAAGGCCAGCAACTTTTTCCACATGGATAACGGTTAAAAGTCACCGAGGACCCTAGCCCCGATGAGTCCCACCGAGGGAATAATCATGTTCCCTCGCCATAAAATACAGCCAGCTATTTACAGATGAGACTTACATTACTCTGAGCCCCAACCGCCCCGACCTAAAATATAGATATATTTTAAAAACTCACCAGCAAGCGAAAAAAACGCTTGTCGTAGTAGGAGGACGGCCTGATATAAAACATCTTTTTCCCCTCGCTGCTATATCGCACCGGAGCTGCAAAACGAATTGGGGTCATAGCATCACAAACTTTCGCATTCGAGGGCCGGGCGCCGCAGGGGCGTCCGATGTGCGGCCCACACTGGGCCATGCCATGCGAGCCGCCCCCCTGCCCCTGCGGCTGCCGGCGAGGGAGCTAGGGGAGCCCTGGGCCTGCGTGGGCCTGCAGGGAGGAGGAACCCACCCCTCAATGTCAAGGTCACCCCGGGAAAGGTCACCCCCAGCCCGTACCACTGAGGCCGCCGGCATTGCCGGAGGGCAGGGGCGGACGGCCGCGGCCCAGCACCCAGCGCGCCCCCAGCGCCCCCGCAACCCGCCGGAGCAGGCTCATAGCCGCCATGCCTGACCCTGGCAGCAGGGCGGGGCCGTCGCTCGCTTAGTGCCGAGCAGGGCGAAGCCGCGGCGCCGCCATCTTGGAGCCGGGCACGTCCTCTGAGGGCACTCCTTCCGGGCGGCGCGGGGCATTGTGGAGCTGCAGGCTGGTGGCGTGAGGCATTGTGGGGGCTGGTGGAATGGCGGCGGCGGCGGCGGCTTCGCTGTACCGACACCTCACAGGTGCCCTGCGGGTGTCGGCGGCGCTGCGTGCCCTGCCGAGCCCCGGGTAGGCCTCGTCGGGTGCGGGGGCTCCTGGTGGGAGGCGGGACAGGGTGGCACGTGGTGCGTCCCATGCTTTACTCTCTTCCTTTGCAGTTCCGCCCTGAGCTCGCTGCCGCGGAGCGTCCCGCAGGGAGCGCGCAGGTGTCTGCACGCCACGTCGTGCTGCAGGGGGCTGGAAGAGTTTTTTGACGACGAGAAAAACTGGGGAGAATTGAGAGTGAAATCTGGTGAGGTGTATTCCAGCCTTTGATGTATTTCTGTCAACCAACATAGATGTTTGCGGGCTGGGTTTTAGGAGGTATTGGTAGGTGTTAACACCTTCCCCCCCCCCCCGTATAAATGCAGGATGGGAGTGAAATCTTTCAAGCCTTTATTTATATGGTGACAGACAGTTCGTAGCAGGCAGAGCTGTGTTTTTAATACAGGCGGTTCTCAGACTTGGGACACGATTGGTTCCTGGGAAACGCGTCAAAAGTCAAAATGTCGTAACTCAGAACCAATTTTCCCAAAGGAAACAATGTTATAAATGGGGGACTAGTTCCTGAACCGAGGCCTGATGCCCTATTTTTACCAAAAATAACCCAGAATTTTTGTACTCGATGAATTATAGATGAATAATGTAGCTACCTTCATGTATTTGTATTATAAAATATATATTGTAAATAGCAATCATTGATTTGGAAGGACTTCTTTGAGGAGATTTTGCTAGACTTTTTGACGGGTTCTTGCTGGAGTCTTCTCAGGAGTCTCATCTGCTTTCTTAAAGAAAGTGTCCAAGGAAGTTTTGGACAGATGTTCTCCAGGGAGATGGGTGACACAGAGACTTATTTGCTGGCGTGGCCTCGGATCAAGCGTTGTAAAGTTGAAACAGGGCGTCAATTTATAAACTTTATAAGTGTGAAATGTTGTAAGTTGAGGACTACCTGCATTGCACATAGAACTTTGTTAAGGAAGTAATGCTATCTCTAAAGCTGTTTTTTCTCCGTCTTTATATAGATGGTGCAGGTATTTTTTCTAACCTGCACTCTTTATATCGCTCTAACTCACGTTTGAGTATGGTCTCATAGTCCAGCTAAGGTTGGGTTTAATCCAACACTTTAAGGTTATCTGCAAGGAAAACCTGCAAAAGTTGGTGCCTGTAATTTGTCAGGTGGTACTAAACAAGCACGATCTGCAAGTAGAAGTGCATTCTTTTGGGAAGTGGAACTGTTGTCCATTAAGTAACTTTCTTATGGCTACTGTTTTTATAGGTGATGCTTGGAAAATAACGCAACTAAGAGGCAAGAGTAACGAAGACTTGCACAGACTTTGGTTAGTATGTCTTGGCAGGGTGCTTTGTACTTTTGGAATAAATATGCCCATTTTATCATGTTAACAACAAGGCTGTTTCTGCCACTAAACATAATCTCCCACTCAGTTGACTTGACTATACTGTTGTGTTCTTTGATTCAGGTATGTCCTGCTGAAAGAGAAAAACATGCTTTTAACTTTACAGCAAGAAGCAAAACGACAAAGCGTACCCATGCCAAGTCCAGAGCGATTAGAAAAGGTAATTTTTTCACATAAGCTAAAATAATCATAGCAAGTAAAATGTGTTGTGTGAAATATGCAGCACTTCCAGATCTCTGTGCAGTTCCCTGTATAATTTTAATAGGCTTTTCCATAAAAGAAAATCAGTAAAAAAAACCCAGTTATACACTTTGCCCGGGGCAGTAATATAAAATTTCATCTGAAGCTCTTCATCCTTCCTGTCTCTTCAGACAGTCTCTCCCCCTCCCTATCTTGCAATGTTTTTTTTTTAACAGGAGCTCACATTTTCTAAATATTTAGAACATGTGGGGGCTCTAAAACCATTAATTTGAATTTCACAGCAAGTTCTGTTTTTAATTTGCGTAGTCTCTACTAGTGCTAGGTAGACCCCTGTTCTGGCCTGTGTCTTCTGCATCCATCAGTCGCACCATCAGCATTTAGCAGCTCTGAACTGCAATGATACTTGCATAGAAGGGAGGTCTTGCAATTAAAGGGCTCATCGGGCCTTGTAGGGTGCTGTACAATACCAGTATATTAAGCCTTGTGCAGCAAAAGAAATTCTTAGAGCCTTGGGATAACTAAATAAGTGGAGTTCCCTCATCAGCAACAGTTTCCCAGATGGTTAAGATGCTGCCTTGGGCAGAAAGCATTCTAATAATCTTCCAAGTTGATGGAAGTAGAGACTATGGTAATAAGTTTGCTAGCTAGAAATGCTTCTGATGAGATGCAATGGTCTGGTTGTTTTCTGATCATCTAATAAGATCCCTAGAATTGCAAACCAGAGTAATTAACAACTCCATAAAAACCTGTGCTAGAAGCAGAAAGGACCTTTGCATATATTTCAGCTACTTCCTCCTAAGCAATGTCAACTCTCTGTTTAGACCCGGGTGGGCAAAATGCAGCCCACGGGCTGGATGCAGCCCACCAGACCATTCTATTCAGCCCACGGGGCCCCTAAAAAATTTAGAAAATTAATATTTATCTGCCCCTGGCTGCTTGTCATGTGGCCCTCAATGGCTTGCCAAAACTCAGTAAGCAGCCCGCAGCCCTCCGCCCAAAATAATTGCCTCCCCCTGGTTTAGACTGAACCTTAGCTGGCAAAGCCCTTAACTGAATCCACAGTTTGCCAATGCCCCATCCTCACCCCGCTTCCAATCAGATAATTGGAATGACTATATAGTGAATATTTAGATCGCTGTTCAAAATGTTGATTCTTACTGGCAAAGTAGGGGTTGACTGAGTTTACTGCTTTTCATAGTTGTGAGATTATTAAGATTATAGACTGTTACCAGCAATTATAATGTGCTCCTAACATTGCGTAGAAGTTTATGCTCAATTTGATAGCTTTGGTATCACGAGTCTTATGTCAAAATTTGTTCTGTTTTCAGGTAGAAACTTCCATGAAAAGAATAGACGACGTTGTTGAAGAAAGAGAAACTGCTCTACGACTTTTACAAACTGGTCAGGAAAAAAGCAGACCTGGGGAATGGAGACGGGACTTCTTAGGACGTACCCACTGGTATGGGAAAAAGGAATACTGTACTATGTACTTGAAATTTTGGGGGAGGGGAGTTCAGTACTATAAAAACAGGCATTATATGACTACCCTTTTCTTTTATTGGCTTTATCTTTGTGGGAAGAGGATCTTTTTCTTATTATCAAGAACAAAGCATAATTACTATAGAGAAGGGAAAGACAATATTTATTTATGTGTTTGTGGATAGTGTTTAATGGCTGGCAGCTCTCCTGAGTTGTTAATAATACCTAACCTTGTTATAACCACTGTCTTGCAATTACGTGCATGCATGTGTGTGCACACACATTGTTTGGTTCCAGAGTGGTTCCCAAACTTTTTGTACAAATCAGGCCACAAAATAGTCTTCCACTCCCTAGGGCCATCATTCACCCTTACTACATTTTTAACTGAAAGCTGTAATGGAATGTAAGGTCCTGTGGAATCTGTAGACCACTGTTTAGGAACCACTGATCTAGACTGTAAACCCTACCCTGTTAGGGGGTCTAGTTACAGCATGGCAGTCCTGTGACAGAGATGAAACACTGTTCAGGTTCACTGTGCATACAGACCCAAATTATATACCATTCCCAAGTTGTGCTATGGTTTTGGTCTTTCCCTACTCACATTGCAAGACTACAAAAAACAAGACTAGAAAGAGGGTCTCTTGGGCCAACAAGTCGAGCCCCATGCATTTGCAGGCAGCTGTTTACCCAAAGATTCCTGAAATCACCGCTTTCAAACCCTCACACACAAGCATAGAGCACCAAATTGGAAATGCCATGAATCTCTGATCACAGGTAAAAAGCAAGGAAGACAAGGGCACTGCCAGTGCCCAGCTAACACAGTGACAGAGTAGTAATACTGTATTCCCCCCACACTGAGGAATGAATACATTGTACTGTGTCTCCGACAGTTGTAGAATATACGCTGTAGATGGAAAGGTAATATGAAGATAGCTTCACTGCTGTAAATTCTGATTGTTCTGACCTGTTTGTCACCTTTATGGTTGTTTAATAGAGTACTGGCTAGGCAAACCACTGTGCTTATCTTTATGATACCAGGTACATACTGCAGCACCCGCTGGGTGGGGAAGGGAATGGATGCAGGGGGAGTGTGCAGGGGACAGAGAAGGCTGTGCTCTGCCCAGCCTGGCCCTGGCTGCTACAGGGCAGAGCAGGGCTCAGCCCTCCTTCCTCAGGCTCCCTGTGGCAGTTAGCCAGGATCAGTTCACAGGCTGGATACAGCCCACAGGCCGTATTTTGGCCACCCCAATCTAACATGTATCAAATCTAACATATCCATGGAATAATAACATTTTTAAATAGTTCTATGATACCATAACTCAAATAGCTTTACCAGCTTTAACTAAGATAGAATTGCAAGTACACTCATGAAGGAACTTCCTTATCTTTTAACAAATAATGTAATGTGAATGCTGATTGTTGGCACTTATGTAGCATTTGCCATTTGTTTTAAGGAATTTTGAAAGCATTTTTTATGTTGTCAAAGGGGAAAGTGGGCCACAGGGTGCTCCATACATTCAAGGTCACCTGTCCAGCCACTGGCAGTTGAGAACAGAACCTCTGTTTGCCAGTTGTAAGAGCTACTAACTGGGCCATATTTCCTTCAGACTGGAACTAAAAAAACAAGCTTAGTTGCAGTCTGAGGACTAAAATGCAGAAGCTGAAGTCCTGTTAATACTGTAACTAATTTTCTTTTTCCTCTCATTGACAGGTACACTTTCAAGGAGTGGCCCATACCTTGGTACTTAAACACAAGATACAAAAGGAAGAGATTCTTCTACACATCAGAAGTAAAGCATTTCATCAGGTAAAACAATTTTTTTGTTTGATGCTTTGTTTGCCTGTTTTTTACTAAACAGAATTTTTGTGCCCAATTCCTGGTTGTGTTCCAGTTACCTCTCTTTATCTTGCAAAGGACAGTCCTGCAACTAACTGCTTTTTGGAGTTTGTGGACTGACTTTTTCTATGTAGGACGGAAAAAGAGGTGACATAGAACAAAAATGGTTAAGGTCTGATCCTGTCAAAAACTTAGTTCAAAATAAATTGAAATCATGTGAGTAATCTCTTTGCTGTTAATGGAATTACTCACCTCTTCAAAGCTCACATGTCTAAGTGTTCACAGAATAGACCTCAAATTGCCAAATAATGTTCAGTACGGAATTATTTCTTGGAACAGTTAATTGTGTAAAAAATACCTGGGATCTTATGCCTTTTCTTTATGTTGTCACCACTTAGTTTCCAGGTCTTTGTTAAGGCTATTTTCCATTCCTATCCATTTCTTTTACATAAAGAAATTCTGTCCACTAACACTTTAGTGTTTAACACTTCTCCACCCAGAGTTCTTTACCAAAAATATTAACAAGTTTGTGCTAGGGATGTTTAGTGTGTTAACCAGTGTATGAAAAAATTGGGCTAAGAAATGCAAGAAAAGTACCACAGGGTTATAAATATATTACATAGAGCAGACACGACCCATTGCAAAAGACTTTCCACACAGCATACATGTAACTCAAGTTTACTGTTGTTAGAAGTGTGAAAAGAATTATCCCTGTTTGCATTATAGTTTCTAGCTTTGTGAAGTGGTAGCAATCCAAAGACTATGCTTTTCACAAAGCATCTGCCACACATTAGTTCTGTGCACGCAAACTTTTCTGATGGAAGGCTTTGACCCCTAAGACATCTCTTCAGTTTCCTTCTCTTATAAAAATCTTCATTTTGGTCATAGCACATATAGCCATAACTTGGATCATTCTGATTTTTTTGTAGAGCAGCTTTCATACAAGCTGAGTAGTATGGCATTTTGGTTACTTTCAGTGGCACGTTTCCCATCTCAGACAGGCCCTGATGACCCTGAATCACATATATCATTCTGAATATTATCTTAATTAAATGACTTGCCTAGCATTTCCATAAAAACCACCTGCTTATACTCAGCAGCTCTATACGAGCCCTGTGATAATTTACCTTTTTGACTGCTTCCAATACCATGTAGATGTTGTGATGTGTTATTAGTTATTAGTCACTTTAATTATAATTTGTTTTGTTCCTTTGCTTCTGTAGTCTCTTTCTATAGCATCTGAAAAATTATCTGTCTGAGAGATACGCAGTTATGTTATTTTTATGTACAAAGCAAGTGATTTTTCTCTTGTAGCTGCTCATTTGTTATAGCTAGGATTTAGAGTAGGGGAAAAACAGTACAACCATACTCAG
Organism: Crocodylus siamensis; assembly: GCF_052110815.1. Lineage (NCBI taxonomy): Eukaryota > Metazoa > Chordata > Crocodylia > Crocodylidae > Crocodylus > Crocodylus siamensis. The sequence continues at coordinate 89,399,903 of NC_143400.1, read as the reverse complement.
TCACTAAGTATTTCTGCTGAAAAATCAGCAATGGGTTAGGACTGCTGTTGCTTCAACTAATTGCACAAACAGTCTTTTGAACATCCTGGGTGCATCTACACATGCAGTTAATGCACTGTAATAAACTGCGGAGCACTTTGAGCCAGAGTGAACTGCTCACAAGCACAGCATCTACATGTGCACCTGGGGCAGCAGCAATTTGAGCCAGAGCATAGCAGGCTCCAGCTGGCTGGGCTGACTGGGCATCACTGTCTACATATGTGTTTCAGTGCAGCAAAGTACTCCACTGCAAGTTAGTGTATCCCTGAGAGTACTATCCTACAGCAGAGTTAATTAGTTTACTGTGCCCTAATTCCAGCATATATAGATGATGATGCTTTACAGCGGAGCTAATTAGTCAACTTGGGAGTAAAGCACACATATAGATGTATGCCGGTTGGGATTTCATTCCTTGCTCTTGGCTTTTGCCTGTTGTTTCTGTAAACCCTTGGTTTTCTCCTTGTTTAGCTAGCTGTTCACTACCCATCAGTTATTTCAGTATGTCCTTTGGTGGCTTCGCCAAAAGTTTCATCATTGGCTCCCTATCTTGGACTTCAGAATCTCATGCCTCTAGTCAGACTGATGTGGTTCTGTCTGACATCTTTGTTTACTTGCACTCTTCCTGCAAAAACTCAACTACTTCACCCCAGATTACTAGCTTTTAGGTCCAGTAATTTTGTGTTCCTTCCCCTGCAGTAGACTATCACCCTCAGATCCTGTTGCAGCCTTTTCACTTGCATTCCCTGTTTCTCTTTCATGGTTCCCCTTCTTATCTGCCCCTATTAGTCATTCAAACCAATTTTTTCCCTCTGGCCTGATATGTTTTATTTACAATTTAAAGTGCTTGCCCTAAATACAAGGAGATATTTCCTTGTGTTTCATTGTTAAACACTTATTCAGCAATAATGCTTTTCTAGCAAGTACCTTCCATAAACCCTTGTTAAATTTCCCCCCTCCCCTCCTATCCCTTACTACTGTAGACATTTTGCATCCTAAATCAAAAGTGTAGAATCATGTGTTCTGCACACCTGGCTCCAACCTTCTGCTAGAATTTGACGAGAGTCAAGGGGACCTTACAGAATTATTGTTAGTACTAGAGTTTGCAGTCAAATCTATTCTACAAGTCTGTAACCAGCCAAGATGAATTTAATGTGGAAAATTGCCCCTGGAGATGGCATTGCTTGGTTTATAACTTGTAGTGTAGATGAGAGAACAGTTTTCAGTATGATTACAGAAGTCACGATAAAGACCAACTGAGTACCAAGACAGGTGTTAGTCCTTTCACTTTTCTGACCAATCAGTTGAATTTAACAGTAATTCAGAGGAAGCAATTGCTGACAAATAATAGTCAACAGTAAGCATGTGTCTTAAAGTAGATCACTTGTTACTTAGAGAACAACTTTCCTGTGCATTTTTTAAACTGACACAGCCTTCAGATATTTTGTTTTCACCTGAGACTCTTCTGTGTTTTATTACAGTCGTTCACTCAGCAGCTATTTCTGCTACAGGCCCCTTGCTGTCTCGTAGTCTGTAGTGTAGTACAGAGGTTGCTATTTCTGTGAACGTACTTAAACCATTTTGAAGTAGTGGTAAAATTGCCCTTCTGATGAACAGCAGTGGGAAAGTGCTAATAAAATATACATGCACATAACATTTTGGGCAGAGGAATGAATCTAGTACTTCCCTGCTGAAGTAGGGCACCTTTCTTCTCTAATGGCAGCTTGTAATAGCTTCAAGTATCAGAATAGTTTGAATCCTGCCCCTGGAGTTGTAACAAGCTTGTAAAACAGGCTCATTGATAATACTGTTTGGTTTTTTCCAACTTCTCTTTGCTGTTACCAAGTGAACATCAATAGAAGCCAGACTCTCCAAAATAACTATGCCAGACTGCAGCCAGCAAGGCCAGCCATACCTTGTCATGCATCCAAAGATGCATCTTGAGCCAGTCCAGAGAGGTGATCCTCCCCCTCTATGCGACTTTGGTCAAGCCGCAGTTGGAGTACTGTGTCCAGTACTGGGTGCCACACTTCAAGAGGGATGTGGCCAGCCTGGAGAGGGTTCACAGGAAGGCCACCCACTTGGTGAAAGGGCAGCAGAGGAGAGACTGAGGGACCTGAACCTGTTCAGCCTCAGCAAAAGAAGGCTGAGGGGGAACCTGGTGGCTGCCTACAAACTCATCAGGGGAGATCAACAGCAAACAGGAAGAGCCTTTTTCTCCCCAGCACCACCTGGGGTGATGAGGAACAATGGTAATAAGCTGATGAAGAATAGGTTTAGGTTAGAGATCAGAAGGCAATATTTGACAGTTAAGATGGCCAAAAATCAAACCAGCTTCCCAGGGAAGCGGTTGTTGCCACTACCTTGGGCAAATTCAAGAGGAGGTTGGATGATCACCTGTCTGGGGTCTTGTGAACCCAGCATTCATTCCTGCCTGCGGCAGGGGTCAGGCTACATGATCTGTTCAGGTGCCTCCTGACCTTAGCTACTGTGAAACTGAAACTAATTCAGACTTTACCTGCATTCTTATCTCAGTCTAGTAAGTGCATTAAACTGCATACCTAAATTCTAGTGGTAGGAGCAGTTGTGAAAAGGATGCATTGAGTACTGTGAAAATGTAATAAGGTTATTCTCTCTTACAGACTGAAAATTGAAAAAGCAATGCGTCAGCGGACAAGGATGAAAACCTTAGAAAGAAAGAAGCAGGAGCTTTTACAAAAGAAATTCCCTCATCTGGCTGCAAAGTCTCAGAGTTAACATCATCCTGGAGGGCTTGTGCAAGTACCCGTGACTGTAGGAATCTACACTGTTTCATGTAACCTGATATATTATACGTTTTTTTTATAACCAGTATATATCATGGTGGAGTGCTCAAAGTGGTGTTGATTTTTTGTTTGTTTGTTTTTTTTACTGTGGAGCAGAGACAATAAGCCAAAAACGTCGTTCCTTAACCTAAAATTGAATCCTGATTTGGTCAGGTGACCTTCACAAAACTTTTAAAATATGTGACTCAGCGCAGCTTGACTCTAAAATAAGTTTCCTAGAAACAAGTAATATATTATTTCAACATTAGTTCCTCTAAAACTGAACTGTTCCTGCTTATTCACCAGTACATGGGCAAATGACAGCCAGACCGTAGTCTATAATTGCCTGTGTTGTATCTTTTTTAAAGGCTAACACAAACAAGTATACATCTCGATTAAGTTTCTCACTCTTAACAGCATCTCTTCACATTAAAACAGAGCTCCATTCCTTTTTAAGCTACTGGCTGTACTTTGTCACTCCTGCTTAGAACCATAACCTTAAATATCACTTTGCCAGCTAAGATCTATGAAGAGAGAGGATTTTGCAGAAATAGTCACTGTTCTATACCAGGAATGTTTCACACTAACTGTGTAAATTTATAGAACAAAAACATGAAATATATCAGTTTAAGAAAGTTAACATTTAGGTAGTCCCAAGAATTGTGTATAAGATGAATGTAGATAGCTTTTTCCCCACTGACAAAAAGTAGCCTTTCCATGCAGTTGCTAAATCATGCTTAGCTAGAACTGGTGCAGAGTTCCAATATTGATACATATTGGATAGAGGTGCACTGATACATCGGATCAGCACTAGTAACAGGAAAATTAACATTATTGGCAATTGGCTTTTTTGGGCAATAATGTTACCAATAAATGCCACGTGCAAGCACATAGCTGCATCATGCATGCAGCCAGGAATGCAGCCCAGCAGCATGGAGAGCAGCATCCAGCCAGGAAGTCTGTGGGGAGGGAGGGCAGATTGAGGTGCCCACAGTGAGGGAAGGAATGAGAGTAGAGCTTGGGTGGTAAGGAGGGGAGGTAGGTTTGTGTGCACCCCCAGGGGGAGGCAAGGGGACATGTGCACCCTCAGATTTGTGCACAGGGTGAGGGCAGTGTGCCCGCCGTGGTGGGGAGGCTGGGCCGGGGCTGTGCTGGGTAGGTGATGGCAGCAGGCTTGAGGGGCTGTGGCCACCCCAAGATTCCCTGTAGCCTCACTGTAGTCACACCTTCCAGCAGCACTGCTGCCCACCCCACACATGGGGCACATGGCCCCCTCATGCTTCCCCTGAGGGTATGCACAGTGGCGGGGAGCCATACACTCCCTCCTTCTCTCCCCGCTGCCAAGCTGCTTGTGCGTCTCCTCTCCCACTCCCAGCCCAGGGGTCCTATTCACCACCCTGCCTGGGTGGCCCTGCCCCTGGCCCACTCTCTCCCTCACCATGGGAGTCTCAGTGTGCACCCCTGCCCACCAACTTGCTTCTCCTCCAAGCTGCTGGACTGCATTCCTGTAAATTGGCTCAAATATGGCTGGTTAAAATTGGCTGTTGGTATCTACCAAGAAAATCGTTATTGGTGCACCCCTGTTGAATGCATCTACTATCCCAAAGAACCAAATTTTGTAGCACCAAACACTCTGTAATATGAGCAGACTAAACTCATCTAGGTAATTATAAGAACCCTAAAATCCATTACAAATAATTATGTGATTGATTATATTCAACTACCTTTGGACTTTTAGAGAGTGTACCTAAGAAATAAAGATTGAGGATGCAGTTTAAAGCACTACCCCTCTGGAAGTAACAGTTTTGACAGCTAAGAAAGATGGCTAGATTCAGCCTTCTCTCAGTAGCTAGCAACACTGAATTGAGTGAGCTGTTCCAGACAGTGGTTGTATAAGAGAGTTCATTTCCATTTGGGCAAAACTTTTACCAAACAAAACAGTAAGAAAGCTTATTCATCCTCAACTCCAGGATCATTTCATGGCATACAAGAGGTGAGAAATATGAACACCCACTCATTGAAACTTCTTGCATTTAAGTGGAGGTGGCTTAGAATTTAAAGTAGAATAACTGTGTACATAAAGACTGTAGCCTTCCAGGAAACAAGCAAGTATACTTAAAAGGACCACCTACAAAGCAGTCTATAAAAGGGGCAGAATCAAACTGGAATCAAGTAACTAAGAAAACACGATGTAGCACAAAGAACAAACAACAACAACTTCTCATCTAAGTAGATGAGAAATCTTAATAGACAAGATAGCAAGGCAAAATTCTCAAGCAAATTACTATAGTCATACTGTGGTTTTCTTGTTTTAAACAAAATCTATCTGCATTGTGCCCCTCCCTCACTATAACTAAAGATTGTAAACATTAATAACTGAAATTAAGACCTCAGTAGTCTGCATCCTAATACTTCCTACCATAAAGTCAAGGAGAGGGAACAGACATCTTAATTTTTTCCTTGTCCTTTGCCAAGATGCAAGACATAATTTGTAATATTTAATTGATGGCAAACATACAGAAGGCTGAAATAAAGTTGTTTCTTTCCGGCTTATTAAATTGATTCTGACATTGTAAAGTTAGTCTAGTTTTTTTTCACCATTTAAACAGTCTGCCAGAACAATTGCTGTTTTGTATGTCATACTTCCAGCTGTAATCAGACACTGGATCCTACCTCATTCTGGGAGAGCTGCTAAGAGAGTGTTCTTGGCAAAGGCACTCAGGCCAAAACAATCCAAACTGATGACAAACTATGTTGCAGAAGTCATTTGTTGTGAGGGAAAGCTAAGGGGTATGTGCTGGGGAACTAAAGAAGCTCTTTACATATAACGTACTGCCTCTTGTATTTCTCATATGACTTAAAACAGGTTTCAAACATATGGCCTATGGAACTGCTCTATCCGGTCTGCAGGGCACCTGGCAGGCCTGCTCTAGAATCCATGGCTTCAAAGCCCTATGAGCTAGGGGACCCTGTTGGAGCTTGTCCCACAGATCCAGCCCATAAGGAGCCCCACAGTTTGGGCACGTGAATTTGACATCCCTGATTTCAGACATTTAAGCCGTTAGGTGGCCATCTGGGTTGCTTGCAGATTTTTCTGAACCAAACCTCCAAACACACTTTACTGGAAGAAGTGGCGCATTATTTCTACCCAGCTCTGCAGCATCTGTATACATCAGGTGCTTCAGTGGGACTTTTTGGCGCTTTAACTAAAGATTCAATCAGCTATTAGAATAAAAGCGCCAAAAAAGCCCCACTGAAGCACTTGATCTATGCAGATGTTGGGTGAGCCAGGTCAAAGTAACGCACTGCCTCTTCTGTGCATGTGCTGGGCTTGATGTGGAAATGTCCTGAGTTTAAAGTAAAGTTTGGGTTTTTTGTTTTGTTTTTTAATGTCTGCAAGCAGCCCTAAGTTTTACATTAAAAAAACAATTGTTACATTACACTGGTAAAGTGCCCAAAACTTTCAAATGGACATTCAGTTGGTCAAAGAACAGATGTCTATATTGGGTGCATCTGTACATGCACATTACTGTGGCATTGACTGTTAGGGCACAGTAAATTAACTCTGCTGTGAGATAGTAGTGTTGTTGACAGTACTATCTTACGGCAGAGTAATTAAGTACAACAAAATATACTTGTAGGTGGTCATAGGCTTACTGGGGCATAAGGGTGCTGAAGTGCGGGGACTACCTGGCACAGAGCTCTGCACTTCAGCACTCCGATGCCCTAGCCAGCCCCTCTGCTACCTGGAGCCTAGGGTTGACCCTGCTCATACTGCTGCTGTTCCAGGTGCACATGTAGACACTGCACACAGGAACAGCTGACTCTGGCTTGAATTGCTCCAGAATTTATTGCTTCACAATGTCATGTGTAGATATACCCCCACTGTTTCTTGTTTTCCAAGAGGGAAGTTAAAAATCAGGTTTCATCATGACAAGGGTGGAGTCTAAACCCAGCATGGAGTTGGTCATGAGCTGTAGAAACACAAGCAAGCAGAAATACTTAGACTTCAAGCAGTCAGTTCTCTCCTTAAGTTCCCAGCTTCTGAAACTGATAATCCCTTACCTATATCAAAGTCATTCTGCAAATTAATCCTTACAACTCTGAATGAGGAAGTAGGTTGATGACTGTTACTTACAGAAATTAAGTCACTTACTTCTACACAGCCTAAATTTTGGGCATCAACCATTTCATCATATGGCATTCCTGTAAATTGAATGCAATGTTTTCATGACCAAGCTAGGGCTGCTGTAACATGCTAACACAGATCCGTAAATCCTGAAAACAGTTTTCAATCAATTGGTGCATAGAAAAGTAATTGCGGAGAGTAACTGAAAAAAATCAAAAGTAACAAATTCTGAAAACAGGGTCATTTGTATTTATTTTTTAAAAGAAATCAGAGCATTTAAGGCCAACAGATCAACAAGGAAGACTACTGTGAAGGTACATGAGACATCTCATAAGTCTGATGCAAGGCATTTGCAAGATTTTTGCCTCTGAGTCAACCTGTAAAGCTATTCATAGGAAAAAAGATTTTAGAGGAAATAGACATTTATACAAAATTATAAAATGCTTGCTATAAGAATTATTGCTTTAGAAAGGATGCAAACCTCCGTATTTTGGGATAGTACCACTTAGGCCTTTCAAACAATAGCTAAAGGTTTGTTAAAATGGAGCTTGATGCATTTAAAAAACAGTACTACAAAAAAGAGTCCGTCCCATTCCTGAGTATGCTAAAGCTATAAAACATAAGGAGCACTGGGAAGGCAGCAGTTTCTCACAGTGAGAGGTCTAAGGACATTTCCTTTCTACACACTGCTTTCCTCCTTCTTCATACTCTTGCTTAGAGATCCACATCTGCTGAAAAGTACCCTGCAAAAAAAAAAAAAAAGAGAATCAAAGTTGCAACTAGGACATGATGTGCTGAGAGCAGAACAAATAAGCCAGGCTTTCCATTTTTTCCAAAAACCTGTATAAAGCCATGACTGCCTTGATGCCTCTTACTACTAGGTTTGGTAAAAGGCTGGGGTTTAGAGAAGAACAGGGAAAACTACCTTATCAACACTATTTCATTTGTTTCCTAGACATTGCTAACCATCTCTGCCATATTTATATCACTGAAGTGCTAAACCACTTGCAAGATCAGGCCCAAAGATGCAGTAAAAAGAATACTTCAAGAACCCCATATCTTTTTCCTTGCTTACAAAGAGTTAAAGAAGCTAAATTCAACCACCTTCAGTTCAGGCATAGAACATTCTGTACTTTCCATGAATATCCCCTCTCCTACCACATACAGCACTAGTCACTGCTCTGGGAGTAGCAGCTGCTACAGAAGTCATAAGCTACTTCAGTAGGAGTCTCTTTATTCACCTAATGATCCTTTCCCCAGGCTGTACTTACCAAAGAAGCCAAAATTGAACCACCAATCCATGAACTAAACCTCCGCTCCACTGTCGTGTTGTTTGCTATCAACTTGAGCCGCATGCTCTGAACAGAGGGGGAAAAAATGTGTTAACAAGATCAAACTGAAAGTGGGGTGTCCAGCTGAAGGTTCAAGCCCCTTTTTAACCCTGAAAGGGATGGGATGGAGAGAACCTGGGACATGCGCTAAAGTCATTATTACAGCCAATTCAAAGAGACCAATTCTGTTGTTTCCTTCATGATATGAAGATTGTCTGCCCTGCACTTTGGAAGTCTGTTAAATGTAAGAAATGGGTTGCTGATAACAGTCCATCTGCAAATTGTATATGTGATCCAGAGAACAATCTCGGCTACAAAACTAACAAGAACTTGAAAGGAATTTTGCCTTAATAGTCACAGGAAATTGCCACCATTCAAAAATAGTTAGGTTTTCAACAATTATTACTTGCAAGCTGAAAAGGTAGGAAAACAGTATTTTCAAACCAACTTAAGTACCTGCACAAGCCTCTTCTACATTACTTATTTCCAAACTGCCCTATATTTTTTTTAAAATAAAGATAGGAAGTATCCCTAATTTTGTCCATAAAGAGGCTTCAGCAGTCTGAGCACAATATCAGATTCTGTAAGTCCCAGAGCTGTAATCCTAAATTTGTCATTAATTCCCTTTGTATCTTTCATGAATAGTGAGGTCTTTCCTTAACTGGTCCAACATAAACTCTTTGGATAAAAGCTCTATGGAGGTGCTACAGCTTTCCTGGTTCTGTAAGCTGGTCAGTCTACAGTATCTACTATTTTTTTTTTTTTTTTTGGTAAAACGTTTTAAATATTGAGCTCCTAATGAAATCAAAAGTAAAATCACCTGAAATAACAATTTAAGAAGTCTTACCGGTGGGGTTTTCTGAGAGAGTTCCCTGTTCAATCTGTCTGTAAAACTCTGTATAAGCGTATTTCCTCCTGCTACAATCACACTACCATAAAGGCCCTGGGAAGAAAAAACAAAACCCCAAGAGTTTATTTGGGATGTATTTGGAGAGCATTTCTTTACCAATACAAAGTTAAAAAAGAGAATGCCACTAGTCTTTACAGCCAGAAACATAACATATTACTTGACATAAGATATCATTCAGCATACAAAATAGATTGTACTATGAATAGTAACTTTATCTACTTTAAGAAAGAAGTTTATGATTAACCTATACAAGGGTATGGGGAGGTAGTATGAAAACTGATCCCACACGATTTCCATTTGGTAGTTTGACTTTTTAGTTTCTAGTCTGTGCTCATATCAAGATATTATAAACACCTATGAATGAATGATTCCCCATACAACTGAATTTCCAGTTGTCTTGTAACTAGATGTAACAACTGCAGAGATGACAGGAGGAACTAATTGTTCATGAAAAAAAAAAAAAAAGTGTACATCCCAAATCAGATACATTTTTACATATACAGCAGACAAAGACAAAAGATGACTTGATAGGCCAGATCATGACAACCTGACAAATAAAGAAAGGAGGAGGAGTGGGTTATCCCATATGCCAAGGGTCAGAAGCACATGCAGCCAAATGGGCAATGCTCTTCAGCAGATGGTGATGGTGGGGATGGACTCAAAAATGTAGAATGATTTGCGATGAGATGCTTTCTCTTTTAATCACCTGAACTGGACAAAACATAGGAATAGCTATCCTCAGACATGTCATATATATTTACGTATTCCCCATTGTAGATGCACAGCTTTTAGAGGTGAATGCTACAAGCACCATAAAATAACCTCTGAAGGTCCATCAGTCTTCAACTACAATATATTTTAATTATGAAAATCCCAAACAAGAACATCTCTGCTGAAAATAAACCATGTCTGACTGACACTCACCGGTCTGATGTCTATATCGCACATTCCAACGCTTGTGGTGACAACATGGCTCACACCCAGCATTGTATTGCCAGATAAGCCCTGGAAAAAAATTATTAAGCCACGAGTCAGTGCTTCAAAACAATAAGGCATATTAAAGCAATATATGAATATTTATTCCTTATCCAGAGCCAACAAGGACTGGGATAAAGATTTATCTCAATTTGCAGTCTACTTTGTCACTATGGTATCTCAGCACCACAGAGCTTTATTTAAACAAGTACCTGGTACCCTGAGTTAGATTTGCTCTCCTCCTCCACCCAGACATAGGTTGCAGCCCCACAGAAGACAAAATATGAGCACAAAAATGTTCTCCATCACCACAACAAACAAAGGAAAGGCAGCTCTAAACTACAAAGACTGAATAGATTATGTTTGCATATCTGTATGTGCTACTTTCATTTTTTTTTACCTTTACATTAGAAGGATCAAATAATCCTTCTGGAATTTTTAGACGTTCTGCACCAAAGTCACAATTATAACCATTGGGGAACTCATAATGAACTGTCGGCATCTGTGCAGCCACCCTGCAGGTAGATAATGGAGCATTAGTCATTAAGTTCTGTTGTTCTCTGTCAATATGTACAGTGCAGCAGCTAATTTAAAAAAATATAAACCACGAATTCTAAAAAAAACACAAACATGTTAACAACAGGATCTGTGTTTTTGGTAATCTATACTAGAATTTCTTGTACCTTGGCAAGTCAAATGCAATCTCTAAAATCCGGATATACATTGTATTCCTAACTCTAAAAAATGATTGCGTCTAACATCAAACTTTTGTAATGAGCTAAAACAGGTACATCTTCCATTTTTAGGACATTTACATCCCTCACACCATACACACAGCAAAGTTTTACAGAGAAAACAGTGACATACTGTTCATCATAGGTTGAATCGGATACTTGAAGGACAGAAGCTTGGAAATCCTGAATTACACACTATGGAGAGAAAAACAAAAGGTAATTCCAGTGTCAACCTCACATAATATGAAACGAGGAAAAAAGCCTTTAAAATATATATATATTTGAAACCGATTACATATTTATATGGCTTATTTAGGGGTTTTGGTTGTAGCCGAGTTGGTCTGAGGACATAGGCAGGCAAGCTACTTTGACAAGATGTGATCTCTTTTATTAGACCAACTGAGTTGTTGGAAAAAAGTTCTTTGCAAGCTGTCAGGCACAAGCACCCTTCAAGTGAAATTATTTCAGTATATACATTTAGCGTAGTAAGCTACCTTAGAAGCTAAGCATTCTGAACCTCTACAAGATGCGAGCATTTGAGGGAGGGAAGAAAAGGGAACGTGGCTGGGTCTCTCCCCCCCCCCTGTTCTGTCCTGTTTTTCTCACAAGTACAAAAGGTTCTAAAGAAGCTGGAAGACAAGGTATAAATAGCTTTGCCACTAGGGCACTTTATATAATAAAGGCGGAGTATTTGAAAGTTTTATTGTAACCAAGGCTGAGCTCTACCACAGCTATCATGAATTTTTATATTTAGCAAACTGTCTATTTGGGAATATCTGCCAGTGAATACAAACTAGATGATAATGAACTAAAAAAATTAAATTGAGGCCTGAATATTTAAACTTGGACTACTTGGGAAGTAAGTGCAGAGCAGGAGCTCATCTATATCACTGTGGCAACATAAAAGACCAGTCCACTATACTTTCAATGACTTGTTCAGTTTCTCCCCAAGGAACTGTAGAAAGGGAGAAACTGAGTTTACGGATTACAAAACTATAGTCTAGCGACTCCTTTGTTGGGAACATGTGGAACAATATAATGTTTCCCGTAACTTGATACAAACGTGAAGACACACCCATATTCCTTCCTTGCTTATACCCTTACAACTATTTTCTTGTAATACTAAATAACTGGATCTAATTGAATACGTTAGCATAAACTCAATTCAAACCTATCCAACAAATCAAACCAGATTACCCTAAAATTTCAGTCTGCGCATTTCAACAAGGGGACAAAATACAAGAAACTGCTCTAAACAAAGAACAGTAAAACTGATTTTTGAAAGACAGCCTAAATAGTTTCTCCTGCCCTCCACCACAGAAAAATACATCACACTGCATTTTTTCCCTAGAAACATTTTGTTTGAGAATAGTGTACATCTGCAAATGGAGTCCTTCATGAGGCATGGAAAGAGGAACAGATTTACTTACATTACACATATAATTGTGCCAAGATCTTGTGACCTGAGGCAATTTCTCTTTTCTCTTCCAATTGGCGGGAGATCCCTCTCGAACTGCTTCCTGCAATTGTAGGAACATTCAGTGACAGTCAACAATTTATGCTTCTCAAAATATAGCCCTTATTTAAAATCAAGTTACTTTCTCACCTTTGATGCAATCATATATGGAGGAATTATCTCTATGTTCATTTCCTGAAACAGTTCCCTGCATTGCATAGTAATAAAGTCGCCAGCCAGGGGTGATTTTACAATGCCTACAAGAAAATTTTGGAATGTGTTTAAACACTTACTTAATAAGCAAAACAGAATTGTCCCAATTTGAAGTGTCCACATTTTCTTTCAGTAGGAATAATAAAACCAAATTTCTTGATACCAAACATAGTATTAAGTTACCCAGCTGTGAAAACTCTTTACCTTGTTGAAGTACATATCCATCATGCACTGGAATTGCCGTGGTATGTGTTGCTCCACTATCCAAAATCAAGCCTGTTGATCGGCCATTTGCAAAGCTAGTCGGATGAGTCAAGGAGAAAAGACTCTACAAGTTTTAAAATTTTGTCAAATATAAGGAACGATAACCCCAGAGTTCTACTTCAAACTTTACAACCCACTTATTGTGAGCCTCCAGTAACGGTCTACAAAAAAAGTACCAACCTCGCACAGCTGATAGGTTTTAATTTACGTTGGTGGACCAAGACCTTGTTGTGGTGCAGAGGCTTGTGTCCCCCAATGATGCTCAGAGCTATGTCGCCAAGTCTCACACTCCTAGCAGGGTCACCCCTGGCAAACAGGCCTAAAGGGAAGTTCCAGACAAATCATGATCCAACCCCAAGTCTTCAGCGGCAGATCAGGTGGAAGATGTCAGGATCTCAACAGCTGTAAGGCAAAAGAAGGCTGCAAGATGGAGGCCTCCTGTCATCCCTTGATCTCTGCATCAAGACTGTGTGGTTGCTGTTTTTGCACACCAGCTTCTTTCTGTTAAACCAGGTCACATGCAGGCTTCTACCACAGAAAACATGCTCTCCCCTTTACCAACCTTTAAAAGCCCTGCAGTGATGGTGTAGTGGTGACAGAGATCGGACTAGTGAATCCAGCAGTCTGCAGCCACAAATCTGCGCACAGGTTGCAGTAGCCCGATGGTCATCCTGCACCTAGGTTGAGACGGATGCAATTTGGCAACTACCATGTCTGAGCAGTCCTATTCAGGATCCCCTCTGCACACCCAACATGGGAAGCGGCTAGAAAAAGTGCTTTAAACCTAAGCCGTCTCGTCTGCTCCTGACTGCATGATCTCATCCAAATACGATCATTCTCCCTGTGGTCAAAAAATGTATGACAACGATTTTTGCAAAATGGCAAGTTTGCATCTTAATGGATAACCAAGACAACAAATGACCAGAAAGAAGAAATGCCATTTTCTCCAGGGAACTAGTGAGATACAACATCAACACTGCAGCTCGGAGTGAGACGAGACAACTAGATGAGGGTCAGATAAGTGAAGAGGGTAAAAACTACACCTCCTGGAAAGTGAAGCCAGCTCAGGACTGAGGCACTCACAGCATTGGCTTCGACATCAAGAATCAACTCAGTCATATTACAAAGCTCCCTGTGGGCAGTAACAAACATCTTATGACCCTCTGTCTTAAGCTCAGCAACAACTGGTATGCCACTGTCCTCAGTGCATACACCCCAATCCTTGATACTGGCAATGATGTTAAAGAACAGTTCTACTCCAACCTTTACCATGTTCTGAACAATACTTGCAAGGAGGACAAGATAATTCTCCTCAGGTGATTTCAGCACCAGTCAGACATACCCTAGAACTCTGGGGTGGCACCACTGGGAAGGAAGAAGTAAAAGTCAACTCCAATGGCATCCTCCTCCTGAGCAAATACACGGAGCACGGTCTCGTTATCACGAACACCATCTTCAGACATAGAGACAAATACAAGACTACATGGAGAAACCCTCACTCTAAGCACTGGCACCTCTTTGACTGTTATATCATTAGAGTCTATGATCAAATGGGTGTCCATATCCCAGGACCCATGCAAGGAACCAATGACTGTTGGACAGATCACCATCTTGTCAGATCCATGATGAACATCCATCTTACTCCAAAACACTGAAAACAACCAAAAGCAATGCAAAGGACTTTCAACATCAAGGATCTCCAACAGTGTCTTCATGAAAAGCTCTCTGCCCTGTCCATAAACGAAGGCAACACTGAGGAACTCTGGAAGGGATTTAAAACTGCCATCCAGGTGGCCTGTGGACTCAGCAACACCAAGACTGGTTCAGTGAGAGCAGCACTGAGGTCCAAATCCTTCTGGACTGGAAGAAAAGGGCTCAATCTGCTTGGCAAGATGACACCTCATCTCAACAGAAGAACGATATGTATCTGCTCCTAGAAGCTGAAGCTCAAAGGAGGATCCAGGAAATCACTGGTGGCAAGATAAAGCCAAGGAGATCTAGCTCCCTGCTAACAAACATGACATGCATAGCTTTTTCCAGGCAACAAAAGCACAACTTTCCATGCTCCTACTTTCTTGCAATTGCAGGATGACTTGATGCTCCTCAAAGACAATGAAACTATCCAAGCTAAATGGAACGAGCACTTTGGGGCAGGCTTTCCTGAACCATGAGTCAACTGGCGTGGATACCAACATCGAGTCCATCACCAAACACCCTGAAAGGGGATCCCTTGCCAATCTTGCTATCCTATGAAAAGTCTGGTGTGCCATCAAGAAAACCAAGAACAAAGCTACTGAACCAAATTGGCATACCTGCTGAAATCTACAAGACCGGTGGTAATTAACTGGTATGCAAACTCCACAAATTTATTCTATAATTTGGAACAAAGAATTCCCTAGGTATCTGAGGAATACCATTATCACGACAATCTTTAAAACAGGAGAAAAATCTGTGTATGGGAACTATAAAAATATTCTCCTCATTTCCACAGCAAGGAAAATCCTCTCCCATATCCTCCTGAATCATGTTCTACCTCTTGCTAAGGAAAGTCCTGCCAGAATCTCAGTGTGTTTTCAGACCATCCCATGGGCAATTGGCATGATCTTTTTTGCCCACTGGATCCAAAAAAAAGCATCAGGAACAACATCAGGACCCATATATAGGCTTCACTGACCTTACTAAGGCCTTTGAATCTATCAATCACAAAGCCCTGTGGAAAGTACTGGCCAGATTTGGATGTCCTGAAAAGTATATCACGGTCTTGAGGCTTCCCCACTACCAGATGTCTGAAACCGTTCTATGTAGCAGATTAGAGACACATCCATTCGTCATGCAAACTGGGGTCAAGCAAAGATGCATCACCACCCCAACTCTCTTCTCCATTTATTCAACAGTCATCATGGTTCTCAATAAGGATCACCTTCCTTCTGGAACTGACACTGAATACATGAAGGATTCTTCAATCTGGGACATTTTCATTCACAGAACAAAGTATTCAAACAACTATCCTTGACTGTCAATATGCTAACAACTGTGCCATCCTTGCACACACTGAGGAAAGACTACAGACTGCACTGCATCTCTTCAGAAAAACTTACCATACTTTGGACTTCTCTCTCACCATTGATAAGACCAAAGTGCTTCATCAGCCTGCCCAGGCCATGAACGTGACCCCTCCCCCTTCCAAATTACCATCAGCAGAAAGACCCTAGAGGTAGTCGAGCAATTCCCCTACCTCAGTAGCCACCTCTGAGAGTGAACACTTGTGTGGAGATCTAGCACAGGATCCAGTGCACAAGTGCCTCCTTTGGCAAATTGCTTTGGTGTGTGTTTATTCATCACAATCTCTGGAAAGACACCAAGATCCAGGTCTACAATGCAGTCATCATCCCTGCTCTTCTCTACAGCTGTGAAACATGGGTGACTTACTGTTGTCATCTCACAAGCCTGAAGAAGTATCACCAATGACGCCTGCAGAAAATTCTTCACATCAAATGAGAAGATTTCTGCATGAATGCCAGTATCCTCACTGAAGCCAATGTTACCAGCATTGAGTTGGTGATCTTCAAGCACCAATGTTGCTGGACTTGACATTGTGTGCATTTACCTGACTCTTGATTCACAAATCAAATGCTCTATCCCAGCTTTGTAACAGCCTGAGATCTCATGGTGGCCTGAGAAAACGCTGTAAGGACACTTTGAAGGCATACCTCAAGAAAACAGATGACATCACTGAAGAGCTGGCTGCCAACCAACTCTAATGGCACCCCAACCTCAACCAGGTGGCAGCCCATTTTGAGGTAACGCATCCTGTCCTCAAAGCAGGGGGGAGAGAGCAGGGGAAGAAAAAGGACAGGATTTTCATCCTGCAGCCTACTCTCCGTTGTGAAATGACTTGCAGCTTCTGTGGATGGATCTGTGGCTCAAGGATTAGACTCCCAAGTCGCTTCAAGACCCATCAATAAGTCATAACAGAGAGCTTCCTCAAATTGAGGGATTGCCGATAAGAACAAATAATAATAATAAAAAAATATATACCAACCTCACAGATGATAGGTTTTAATTTACACTGGTAAACTTCTCTGAGGTGTGAATGGAAGTGATAGAATTTCTGTGTCATACCAAGTAGAAATCTTTAAATAAAATGCTTCCAGCTTACTTGGATTTTGAACTGCTGCTCAAAAAAGTAAATGTTATTAGTTTAAGATATTTATAACATTGCTGGCAGAATATCTTCAATCTCAGATATCAGTTGTGGGAGACAGGAATTAAGCACTTCCATTACCTGAGAAAGCCATTTTAGGTATAGTATTACATGCAGCATATGATATACATGTGTAAAAGTTATTTTCCAGAATAGTTTCAGCAGATTTATAGAACTTAACACTAAGGTGATAGCACAAATGGAAGCTGTTTCCTGAATATCAGTTATTACAGGAATATATTTTGATGAGAAAAAAAGTATACTCATCTTATTCTACTAATACCCACGTTTCATAAGATTTCAGTAGGTACTGAAAAACCATGTAGACCAACATTTCAAGGATACGCTGTCAGGACTGCAGTTTTACACAAGAAAAAAGCAGGGATGTTGTAATGTTCAAACATCAGTTCTGTCAATTTCTCGCGCTTTGCTCTGGTATTCCACTGGAAAAGTGGGGTAAACAAGCAAAACAGAAATAATGAACCTCTCAAGAGTCATTATGGTTATTACAGTCTGTTCAGAGTGCCAACAGATGTTAAGAAAATCAAGATTATTAGAACTGAAGCTTATGTAACTTCGCATCTGGTCTTAAAGCAAGATAATTATGTTTTTCTGTAGCAGGATTGGAGGGCTGTAGCTATGATGTTCCAGGAAGTGTGCAAGAAACAAAGTTTTTTGAGGGTGATATACAACTGTATAGGTGGGAGAGAGATCAGACAAGCTTTGGGCCTAAAGTGCCCTTCTTCAGGCCTGGAAAAAAAGCAAATGCAACCTGAAGCATCTAAATCAGGGCCATCCACCCCACCTGCTGCACCAGCATAAGCCACAGGCCTCTCACTGCATCTCACCACATATGTGCAGCCACAGGCTACCCAACTGCACTGCACCACATGGGCAGCCTGGCCTCACCTTCAGGCCACTGGCTGCAGTCTCATGCTGTCCCACCCTTAAAGTGAGGGCAGCAAGTGAAAACTGAAGGAAGGAGGGAGAACCTGGAGAGCTCAGCTGCAGCAAGAATGATGGAAGGAAGGGGGAGAGTTGGGTGGGAGCCTGGGTGCCACAAATTAAAACTTTTGCAGACCACATGGCCCACAGGTGGCCAGTTTGATAGCCCTGATCTAAATAAACACTTACCTTACACCACACTTGCCGCTTTCCTGGATCTGAAGAAGGGCACTTCATGCCCAAAAGTTTGTCTAACATCTGTCCCATTTGTGTATATCAGGCATTTTATTTCCTTAGAGGAATGTTCAGTTTTTATATTACAAGACCTTTTATTTCTGATTTCCTTCATTAAAAAGACTTTCTGAAAATTTTATTTTTGATAACAGGCAAAAATTCAATTTTAAAACTTTGCAAATGGCAATTCTTTCTAGAGCTCAGTGGATGTGCACCCCCTCACAGCAGCATTCCCTGCTTAGGCGGCAGGCGGGGGGGCAGGCAGGAGCGCTGCTGTCTCCCCGAGAGCACCAGCCGTGGAGTGGAGGTGCCAGGAGAAGTCCCGCTGGCCCTTCTGGGCATGTCCCTGGCCCTTCTAGGCATACTGCTGGCACTTCCGAGCAGCATTCCCTCTTAGAGCCAGCTTAGAGGGAACACTGCTTCCGGGTCGCTGTGTGCAATCAGCCATGGGCGACCCCCCAGTCACTGACTGGCCGCTTGGGAGGCAAGTGCCCCCCCCCCAACTCAGGAGGCACCAGTCACCCATGCTAAGTGTCATTCCATGAGTTTCAAAAAAGTTTTCATGAAATTGAATTAAGGTCCAAAAATAAATTTGTAATGTAAACATAGACTGAAATGTGAAAGGGAAAGAAATTAATTAAGCAGAGACAATGACCACATGCCAAGTCACACCTGAAAGTTACAGACACCAGCCCACTGAGAAGTAGATCTCCATCAAGAACCTCATGACAGCCACACAGCAACAACTCAATACACCACTGAAAGGCCCTATTTGGAATGACTGTTATCAATGAAGGATATATCTTCATTATATACACCTTCAGTGGTTTCTATTCATATTCCTACTTCCTGCCATTTTAATCCAGTGAACAGCAAGTAGGAGAACTGCTGCCAATATCTCTACTTAAATTCACATACCTCTAGTTCTCCAGTGACATGCAAGGCCATGCAGATTACCCCAGAGAACCAATTTAAAGCCTTTCTATTAGACGTATGTTGCCTCCCCCCTGTCCTATTTCTGCAGGGCTGTCTGAGCCTGGCAGATTATTTTCAAGGGCATTTTTATTTTTAGTACGTATAGAAGAACACCCAAAACATGTCCACTTTTAACACAAAGAGCTCAAAACTAAATACATATAATTATTTGATCTGTCTTTTTGTAGTGAATGGGTGCTGTGTGCTATGCCACATAAACATGGTTATCATTTCACATTACTGAGAACAACAAAAATAAAATACAAAAAATAAATCTATCAAAGTATTTTCATATTACTTGGTTTTGATTTTTTTGTACAGTATTAAACATTTCTAAATGCCAACAACAGAATTTAAGACACTTCAAAAGAGAAAGAAATTATTTTTACTCACTGGTGCTTCTGACATTAGGACAGGATGCAAACTCGCTTCAGATTTAATGTGCATCTTGTATGTATGATCCAGAATTGCCTGGAAACTATCCCAGTCTTCAACTACAAACATTACAGCAGGTGGAGTAGTTCAATTAACAGTGACATCTGACTTCAAGTAAAATGTGTAATAAACATACACAACAGAAAGACATAACTTTTATCAAGAAGATCAAGCAGTAATCAGCAAAATTCACAAACTGCAACAGCTTTAAGAAATCTTGTTTATATGACTCATCATCATAATAGCTGGCAAGTAGATTTGCAGCCTGACCTTTAAGGCTGCTACTTCACACTATTAGCAAACTTGGTAGTGATCATTATGAGCTACAAGCTTCCTTACTGGGGCGTTTGAAGAGTAAGTCTTCCCGCTACTCTTTACGAATATTTGTCACCCCTTTTTTTTCCCCAGATGGGGACTAATCCAGTCCACCATATACAGGAAAACTCTACAGTTTTTCCTCAGATCAAGCAAACATTCACTGCCTCACTAAGCAGCTTTTTCATAAAAATGCATATATGACACATTACTCTTTCGCATGCAAAAAGCATAACTGCCGTAGCCGTACATTAAGTTAGCAATCAGATCTTAAAAGCAAGAGGAAAAGGATAGAGCACCATACTCATTCCATTTTTTAAGGGCGAAATGGCTTCCATGTTTTCCCTTGGGACGCGCAGTGCATTGGTGTCTATGTAGTAAGTAGGGCCCCCTTGTTTGCCTTTATCACCATCTATCTCCATCAGCGTGCTGCCATCGTCCCTCTCCAGTACCACACCAATCGCTGTGGGAAAATCAACCTGAAATGTGAACACACATTTGCTCATTCATAGAATCATTAAAATTAGGGTTAAAACGGTCTCGGGAGGTCATGTCTAGTCCCATCCCCAACAAGATCATCCCAACCAAAGCTCTGTCTAACCAGGCCTTAAAACCCCCACAAGGATGGGGCTTCCACCACCTCTCTGGGTAACCCGTCCCAGCATCTTACTCCCCTCCTAGCGAGACATTTCTTCCTAGTTGGAACCTCAACTCCCCTCGCTGCAACTTCAAACTGTTGCTCCTCATTCGGTCATCCGCCACCGCCTACATCAGTGGTTCCCAAACCAACCACCCGTTTAAAATGACACGCTGCCCGCAAATTTTTCAGTTCGACCTTCGGTACCACCAGCCAACGCATGTCACATCAACTCGTTATCGTGAATAATGACATGAAGTCATTTATCCCATGAAGTCGTAATAATGAATAATGGTGTCATAATGAATATTCACATGAAGTCATAATAAAGTCATTATAACAAATAATCATATCACAAATAAACACATGAAGTAATTATCCCATAAAATCGTTATAATGAATAACCACGCAAAGTAATTTATTCCATAACGTCATTATAATGAATCATCACATGAAGTCGTTATAATGAATAAGTCCTTATCACATGAAGTCATCACAATAAACATGTCGCAGTACCAGTGACACGTTTCATAGATTCATAGGCATTAGGGCTGGAAGGGACCTCGGAAGGTCATTGAACCACCTCCGACAGCAGGCTATTCCAGACCTTGGGGGCTTGGACAGTAAAGAAATTCTTCCTTATGTCCAGCCTGAAATGGTCTTGCAGTTTATAACCGTTCGACCTTGTCATCCCTTGGGGCGCTCTGGTGAACAAATGTTCCCCCAGATCCTGGTGAATGCCCTGATAAGCTTACAGGTGGCCATCAGATCGCCCCTGAGCCTGCGCTTTTCCAGGCTGAAGAGCCCTATGGCTCTCAGCCTGGCATTGTAAGGTCTGTTTTCCTGACCTCTGATCATGCGCGTGGCTTTTCTCTGGACTCTCTCAAGCTTCTCCACATCCTTTTTGAATTGTGGAGCCCAAAACTGGATGCAGTACTCCAGCTGCGGCCTCACCAAGGCCAAGTACAAGGGGAGAATGACATCCTGGGATTTGCTAGAGAAGCATCTGTGGATGCAAGCCAGCGTTTTGCTCACTTTACTAGCCACAGCATCGCATTGCAGGCTCATTCTCATCTTGTGGTCAACGATGACCCCCAAGTCTCTTTCTTCTGTAGTGCTAGCCAGGGTAGCACTGCCGAGCCTAGAAGGATGCTGCAGGTTTTTCTTCCCAAGATGGAAACCTTGCATTTCTCAGAGTTAAACACCAGGG
Source organism: Crocodylus siamensis (assembly GCF_052110815.1). NCBI lineage: Eukaryota > Metazoa > Chordata > Crocodylia > Crocodylidae > Crocodylus > Crocodylus siamensis. The sequence goes on along the minus strand of NC_143400.1, from coordinate 89,378,096 downwards.
CTGGGCCCCGCGCCACCCCTTCAAGGCTCCCCCCGCGGGTCGCTCCCCTGGCAGCCCCCGCGTTGGTCACTAGACCCCACCCGGCCGCGCCGCCCCTCACCTTGGGGCAGTCCTCGCCGGCATAGCCCGCCCGCACCGTGTAGGAGCCGATATCGAAGACCAGCGCCCCGACTTCATCTGCAAAGATGATGAACAGGCATCAGTCAGCACCGCCTCAGGGCGCGGCCGCGAGACAGGGCCCCGGGGCAGCCCGGCCGCACTCACCGCCCCCATACACGCCGCCACTCATGGCCGCCGCCGCTCGCCGGCCGATGCGGCAACAATAGCCAAGCTGCCCCGCGCTCGGCCCAGGCGCTCAACCGAACCTGCTGCCAGCCCCGCCCCGCCCCTGCCAGCCAATCGGGGAGCGCCCGGCTGTACCGCTGAGCGGGCCCCGGGCCGCCAGCCAATCGGGAGTGGCAGAAGGAGGGCGGCAGCCTGAGAGAAGCCAATGCGGCGCCAAAAAAAATGGCAGGAAAGCGGCAAGTGTAGTTGCGGAGCGAGGGGGCCGGTCTTCTTCTGCTCCTCCCCGCTCCGCTGCCCGCACTTTTTAACCCGTCAGCTCCCTCCATTTAACCCTTCAGCTCCCAGTATGGACCCTTCAGCAGCCAGCCGTTGCTCCTCGCTCTGTTTCTTCCTCCTGGTCCCTCTTGTGCCCACACAGCTGCCCCTTCTGCCCAGGGCTGCTCCTCCGACCTGCGGGAGCCTGTCTGTGCCCCCCAGGCTCCCCGCTTGTCCCCGCTCAGAGGGCAACCATGGCTCGTTGGGCCCTCATGCTGTGGAGGCGGAGGGGCCGGAAGGGGAAGCCCAGTGCCACAGGCCGGTGGGGTTCGGGGCAGCCTGCGGAGCGGTGGGCACAGGTTCCCCGGGTGCTGTAGGGCGTGTGGCTGCCGCCATGTCCCACTGCGAGGCCTGGGGACCACGCCCTGAACCGGGGGGCACGCAAGAGGGCTGGGTGCGGTTTCCGGGTGCGAGGGACGCTCTTGGCTTACGTGGATGTTCGGCCAAGCTCAGTCCCCTCTAGGGACTCGATGGCCTGTGATGGCACATAAGGAATGTGTCCATTCATCGCGCAACTGAAAAGGAGAGCAAGCAGGCCGAGAGTCAGGATTTATGCCTTTCTCTGGCTCTGGAAAGTGATCCCCTGAAGGATGGCTTTGTTTCTACTTTATAATTGGTATCCTCCTCAGCCCTTCAATTTACATAGACGGCCAGCTTGAGTTTCAGTCCAATTCTGAATTGTAAACGCCTCAAGGCACTGCAGATTTTATATATCCAGTGTAAAGACACTTCGGTCAGTGGGTCCTGTGGCTGATGGCTGCCTCCCGCTGTGAGGCTTGGGTAGCAGAAGAAGGTGAAATACGGAGGGATGGATTTGGTTTCCAGGTACAGTGCTGCTTTTGTCAGCTTACATGGATGTTCAGCCAAGCTCAGTTCTCTCATAAAGCTTTTCAAGATTCATTTACCAATGATGACACCAAGTTATGGGGGAGCAGGGTCGCACCTGAAGATAGGCTGCAGATTCAGGTGGACCTGGACAGGCTGGAGAGGTTGGCGAATCAAGCTCAACACTGAGAAGTGTAAGGCGTTCATCTGGGGCAAACAATCCCCAACGTACCTACAGGCTCGGTGGCACCAATTTGACTAGCACCACGACTGAAAAGGACCTAGGAGTAATAATCAACCATCACATGGACGTGAGCCATTAATGCGACGCTGTAGCCAGCAGGGCAAACAATACCCTGGCATGCATCTACAGACACATCTCATGTAAAACCAAGGAAGTGATTCGTCCACTGTATTCAGCACTGGTGAGACCACAGCTGGAGTACTGTGTCTAGTTCTGGGTGCTGCACTTCAACAAGGTCATGGAAAAACTTGAGAGGGTCCAGAGAAGAGCCAACTGTATGATCAGGGACTTGCAAGGCAAACCATACATGTAAAGGCTGAGGGACTTGTGCCTTTTCAGCCTAAAAAAGAGAAGGCAGAGAGAGGACTTGGAAGCAGCTTACCGATACATCAAGGGAATACATCAAGAGCTCGGTGAACAACTGCTCACCAGGGCACCCTTGGGGAAAACCAGGAGTAACAGCCACAAACTCCTGGAAGACCACTTCAGGTTCAACTCCAGGAAAAACTCCTTCATGGTCAGGGTGTCCAGACTCTGGAATAAGCTCCCTCAAGAAGTGGTGCAGTCACCATTCCCTGGAAATCTTCAAGGGGAGGCTGGACAGTCACCTTGCTGGGGTCACCTGACCCCAGTTGTCTTTCCTGCCTAGTGCAGGGGGCTGGACCTGATGATCTTGAGAGATCCCTTCCAGACCCTAAAAATCTATGAATCTATGGTTCCTAATGAATACATGTATAACAAAATAGTAGCCAAAGAGAAAAGAAAGCAGGCCAAGATTCAGGCAAGCTTTTTACTTTTCTGGAAAGTGAGCCCGTAAAAGATGGCCTTGTTTCTAGTTTTTTATTGGTTTCCTCTGTAGCCCTTCAATCAGCACAGGCTATCAGCCTCAGTTTCTGTCTTATTCTAAATGGTAAGTACCTCAAGGCACCGTGGACTTCGTAAACCCTCTGAAGTCAGTGGAGTTATTTTGATTACACTTGGATAATCAAGAGCAAACTTTGATTCATCATCATTACTTGTAAAGTTCCATACTTTTTCTCTATATCAATATGTCATAGTGTATTTGGACAAAAACATAATAGGTCATTTTAATCAGGTTCTCCTTTCACTTATTATAAAATGGTTATATAAATGTGTAAGTTTACTGATCTCAGAGTTATCCCAAGTTTACGCTAGGGCAACCTCTTTAGACTCAAGAAGACACCCCTCATTAGATTCAAAGCACCTCTTGGAAATTACCAGGTCTTAGCTTTCACTTATTTTTTGACTACAGAAAAATAATAGAGCAATTCTTATGTTGCAAAGAACTCAGAAAGACAACAGCAGATCAGACTGTCTTTGACACTATAGACTCCTATTCAAAATCTCTGGGTTTCTCTTGTTCTGGAGGCATTTGTGCCAGTATTACACAGTACCGCATGGCAGCCTTAAAACAATCTCATGGCACCCTGGTTCAGAATCACTGCATTGGATGAGAAAAGTAGCTAGTCAAGTGTTGGCGTGGACTACAATTCCCAGCCTGCTACACACTGAGGGTGGGCTGGTGACTGACAGCCTCCACTTATGTCTCCTCCTACACCAGTCACACTGAAATGCAGGGAAAATATTAAAACCCAGCAATAGGAGACAGCTGGAGACACAAAAAACAGCACTGTTACAGGAGAACCAGGAGATGGTTGCACACAATAGCTCCTAAGGGTAAGCAATTCCTTTCATTTCATTTGACAAACACTGATTTTTTCTCCTGTTTCTTTAATAGGGGGAAGTCATTCATAATTTCAGCTCATCCTCTGGTCATTGAGAAAAAAAAAGTATACTTTTTTGCTGCAATGTCTTCTTCAACAAAACTGGAAACTGGCATTAGCAGTGTAGATGTTCCCACTGGCACTAGAAATATACATGCAAATCCTGTTTTGCCTTGGCTGTACCATGCAAAACTAGACTGGAGTATGCCTCTTATGAAACATTTTGAAGATACTGTATTATCATGATTTCCAGCATGTGGCACTAGTACCCAGACTAGGATTGCTGGGGGAGGTGAAGTTGATAGGAATTAAGAAAATCAGTGGAGAAAATATGGAATTAAAATGGCAAAAGATTTTCAATTAAATGTTATTTTTATTTTTCCAGTTTACTGTCATAATGTTTCATGGACACCATATAATATGTAAGCTTTGCAGAGCAACCATAAAGCCAGTCTAGTAGCTGCTAGATTATTTCTCCAGCCTAGGAGAATTGTTGGGTGGTGAAGAGCCCCCAAAATGGCTCTTATACCAGCTGCAGGTGTGTGGCAGGGGGCGTCTGAGTGATGTATGCCTGTGCCTACTTGGTCCCTGCTGCTGTACTAGCCACTGGGGACTGTTGACAGCCACTGCAAGAAAAGCACAGACCTTAGGCTGTCCTTGCCTGCTCTGGGGATCTCTGTGGTGCTAATCAGCCCATGGATTTGGGAAACACAAAGGTACAAAGTGTGCAGTTTAGGATTTGGAATATTCTTCCACCAGCGTAGAGAATTCAGCTGTGGGTGTGTGCACAATTGCACATATTTAGATTGCAAGTGCCTCAGGTTAGAGTTGTGCAGTCTTATTTTCCCCTGCTCTGCAATGGTCCTCAGCATCTGTGGAAAGGGGATGCTGAGTGCTACCTATCAAATTTGGTAGTATTTCAGACTGGGTTTTTACTTTCCTCACTGGGTCGCTGATGGTCTGTTATTGCAGTGTCATGTAACTTCCAGTAATCTCACTGCCCTCCCTCCCCAGAGAGCAATGCCAGCTTTTAGATCATGGCAACAGACCAACAATGACAATGGGTTATTGACAGTGCTGCGTCTCTTCCTGGTTCCTCCATCCCAGCCTGTTTCACCTAGTTTTGGTCAGATTGTAACAGTCAAAGATGAATGTAGATGTTTACATGAGATAAAATAGCATCCTGGTTGCACTAGTGATTTAATTCCTTTCATTCCTATCAGTTGCCCTTTAAGGTATTCTATAACAACAGTAGTTGGGCACCATGCAGGTTTTATCTTCTATAAAGTAAGAAAGTATTATTATCCTGATTTTATAATGGAGGGACTATAACATGGAGGCTACAGGCTAGATCCATGAAGGAATTTGGGTGTTGTGATATTCAGCATTGCCTAACTTCTTAAGTTCCTGGTCTTCAGAATCCACCACCCTGAGTTAAACGCCTAAGTTCCCTTCAAATGCAGGGAAGAGCTTGATCCTGAAAATGGATTTGCAACCTCCAGTAAGCTGAACAGTAGCAGGGGGCAGAGGGGAGGGGAGGGGAGAAGTTAGCATCGACTCACAAGTAGGCAATATCAGAGAAGAGAATGTTTGAAATCTCACCCCTCTCCAGGATTTAAAAGTGCCTAACAAATGACTAACAGGTTAGAGTGGGAGTGCTCAACCTGCTGGCCCACAGGCCAAACCCAACCCACAGACCCATGCCATCCTGCTCACAGGGTTCCCCATGGGTCACAAAATTCGGTGCTGCTCCAAATTGTTACTCCCTGCTGCCAAATTTCCAGACTCATGGGGACCCCTGTGACCTGGATAGCATGTTAGATTGGTGTGCTTGGGACCCTATCCAGGCATGCAGAGGCTGGCTGGAGGCAGTGTGGGCCAGGATCCTGCAGCTTGACACTAAGAGAGGTAGTACAGGGGCTAGGGGAGGTACACGGAGCCCAGGGAAGCAGCATGCAACTCCTTGAGGTTACATGGGGCTGTGAGAGGTGGCACAGGGCCCAATCCTAGCTGTGAGAGGTGGCTGTGAGAGGTGGCACAGGGCCCATGTTGGCCTCCATGCTGGCCCCAAGCCACTCATCCAACCTGAACTAGCAAAAGTTTAAGTGCCACTGGGTTAGAGTTAATAGCCCAGAATCCCCTCCTGGAGATAGGAAATCCCTTTTGGAAATGGATGACTAGCTTGTTCTTCTTTTAAAACAGTTTGACAAGGTGGTATCCACCCTGGACTGTTCACCCAGGAAGCAGAGGACCCCCTTAGCCTGAAGGAGTTTCAAACCCATGGTTCGTACTCCCATAAGAATGCCCTAACTACCAGGCTGTCAGCTAGTTTAGGTGTAGACACTCTTCACTTGGCCTGTTGAAGCTGTACCACCGTGCAGCCAAGAATTCACAGTCCATTGAGATGCTGCTGGGAGAGCAGGACTGGTTTTGTTGTCCAGTGGTTAGGGCCCTCACCTAGGAAAAGGGAGTCCAAAGTTCCAATCCCTGATCCCAGGACTCGTTTATGTACTTCGTGTTAAATGGCCGTTGCATTTCTGGGAGCAGGGATTAGAATCCAGGACCAGCCCTCCCAGGCGACCGCTGAACTACAGGGTCTTGCTCTCTCTGGCTCTATGAATCTTCCATTCTTTTGTACTAACTACACCTTTCCCTGGGGGGTGGAGAGTGCCCCACCAGTACTAGCCAATAGCTTGGTTTTGTGAGTACTCTCCTTCCAGATCAGGGGGTTGAACCCGATCAGTCTGAGGGCAAGCTAACCATGAGACCATTATACTTATCACCACCTCAATATTTTCAGGAAAAAAAACTGTCCACAGTTGCTGTGTTTTGTGCTGAACTCAATGTTGTCACTGTGGGTTAGGTATGCTGTGAGCATGCTTACCAAACTGAACCAATCACAGGCCTTAGGCAGAGGAACAGTTTCTGGATCTTTAACAAGCCTTAGGCATGTGATAGAGGCTGAACCATTTAGGTTGCCAAGGTGGCATTTCCTACGAGCAAAAGCAGAACTCTAGATGCCTAAAAAACCCTGCTGGCAAAAAACGTAGGTGCCTGAGAGGTCAGAGAGGCATTCTGAAAACCACACTCTGTCTTCCATCTAAGTCTCACTTTAGATGTCTGAGTCCTTTTGGGGTTCTGGGCCTGAATACTTTGTCCAGGGTAACGTACAAAAAGTCTGTAGCAAAGCAAGGAATTCAACCCAGGGATTTCATATCCTAGGCTAGTGCCCTTGTCTTTTAGCTCTGTGTCTTGACAGCATTGTATAAACAGCAATCCTCACAAGTGCACTGTGAACATTTGTAAGTATTCTTGTTTTTCAGAAAGGGAGTTTTAGATGGATAAACTGAACAATTTATCCAAGGTCTCACAGTAAGATACCGACAAAAGAAGTGTTACAGCTCAGGAGTTCCTGGCTGTGCTAATTCAGTCCTCACTTTTCTCAAGGCTGCTTAGAAGTCTAATACTTCTTTTCTGAAACCTCTCAGGCCACATCTTTGACCACAGTTTAGGGGCCTTTTCACTTTGCAAAACTGCCTTACTTAACACCTGCAAATTCTTCCTGTGTGGGGAAACTTCTTGCTGATGTAGAGCCAGGCATGCTTGTTCTACATGAGGCCAGTGACATGTATGGCACAATTGGCATAGGCAGTTTCTGCATGTGGCATGCAGCAGACTGGGGAGGGGACAGGCAGCACAATGGCAGATAGGGCAGGGAGCAGAAAGCAGAGCAGCATATTGGGCAGGGGGAAGGGGATCAGAGTGGCATGGGGTATGGGGCTGATTTCTGGCACACCTACTGAGAAGGCTGGCTGCCACAGTTTTACAGTATGCATATTCTTCCAGGAGGAGAGAGAATGGACAAGGTGTCTGCTTACCAATCTCAGTGTGACGATTATTTGGGACATACTTTACAGCAACAGCTTTTCTAATGACCCTCGTATTTCAAGGCCTCATACCCACTAGAGTGAAACTCCACCCGGGAGAAGGTGTGCTTGTTTTTACTAGAAGATAACCTTCTCAAACCTTCATCATCTTTCAGTAATCTCTACAGAAGCGCTCATGGTGCAGCTGTCAGATTCCAACAGAAATGCGATTTCTGCTAAATACTTTGTCACAAGGACACAAAAAGGAAGGAAGGACAGAGTAAGAAAAGCAAACAAACAGTCACTAAACCTAAATCCCCATTTCATTTGCTTTGTGCACTATGCCTGTAAACCCCCCCCCCCAAAAAAAAACAAAAAAACCCGTAAACCAACTGAATATGTGCCAAAAGAGCCTAAAATGATGATAATTTCCCAGGCCCAGGGGAATTCCATGAATGACAGCTAATGTAGTTGTCACTCCCCCTTTTTTTCACCCACCACATTCTGTTCCCCATCAGAGAGGATGCTTTTGGTGAGAAAGGAGTGTGGCTGGAATACCTCAGCAGTCTTCAGTCTTTGGAAACGCCCTTTGGTGCTGTGCGCAGCCAGCCAAAGCGTGGCTGGTTTGAAATTATGCCAAAGAACAGGGCTAACTCCAGGGCGTGAGAGTCTGAGTGGTGGCTTAGATTCACTTTCCCCTCGCCTCCCCTCTCCTCCCCATAAATATGCCAAATATATCTCAGGCACATCTGAGATCTAATCTGCAGTGTATAGCTATACATGTCAATCATTGAAAATAAACCAGATGTTGTTTATGATCATCTAGCAGGGGAAAGATTATAAACCTAGTTATAAAACACTGGGAGAGCAAAGGACAAAGAATGTCAAGTTGGCTACCTGGAAATGTGCAGCGGCAGGATTGAGGAAATAAGCCAAATTGTAAAATCTTGTTTGGTTTTATCATGTTTTAATTATATTTCATATAAGGACACTTTACAATGACCAGTTTATGGTATACCAGTGACTCTCCACCTTTTTGGACTCAAGGCCTGCCTCTATAACTTTTCTCAATTTAGCAGGACCCCAATTCACAAACTAATTTCACTTGTCTTAGGGCGATTCTTTTGTTGCAAAGAACTCAGAAAGACCACAGCAGGTGAGAATGTTTTGACAGTATGGATTTTTATTTGAAATCTCCAGGTTTATCTTGTGAATGATGTGCAAGTGTTTGCACACTTAACAGTTCTAGTCTTGTGTGTCCCCCTTTAAAGGATCTCACGGCAACCCAGTTGAGAATTGCTGTGCTATACTTTGTAGTACCAGTTATCCAAAGCATGCATAGATCTCATGGGTCTTGAACAAGAAGTCAGGCCCAGAGAAAGACCAAACTTTTCTTTCAGGATAGATGATACCCATAACAACTAAACAAGAGACTTTATACAGAGGGCAGAGGATAAGGCTGTTGTGCCATGAATGTTCTCAGAAAATCAGTATTCTGAGGCCATCCCACTGCTAGTGCTTAAAGTGCCAACAGCTTCATTACAGTGTCAGTAGAGGTCTGTGTCAATCTGCCTTATTTTAAAATGTCTTTGGGGTGTTAGATAAGATCTGTACAATATTTGATACTGCTCATTGAGTTTGTTGGTACAAATAGACTCTTGGGATTTCTAATAGCTATGGTGCGAATCGTGATTTAATGCCTCATGTATAATCAGTATTTTTCCATTGCATAGTTATCTTTCAGGGATCAGTCATGAGTCCGGTTCTCTTCTCTCATCAGTTTATGCTGATTGAATTCTTTTGACTCCAGTGGAGCTTTCCTCATTTACAGCAACGTGAGTGAGTGGAGCATCAGGCCCATTGAATTCTGACAATTTCTCCTGGAAGTGGAATTGACAGAAGTTGGTGTTTCCAAATACTGTCAGGGGAATATGTGATATTCCACAGCAACTGACAAGATCTGCAGATGGTGAGCTCCTTTTGAGCCACTGACATGTCAACTTATGCCTGTGGGCAATCTTGAGTACGTACTCCTGCGACTCAGATGTGGCATGATGAAAATGCGCTGTGGCATAGGCCTGCTGGCAAAAAACAGGAGGGTGACGGGGGATATCATTTAAGTCAGAATGTAAGTAAAATGTGAGAAGCTCAGTCAAAGAAAAGCTCTAATTAATAAACAGTTAATTAAAATCCTTTGTTTATTTTTAGAAACCAGCTTTTTTAACATACTAAAAAGCTAAACAAACATGTTCACCACCACCACTAATAATGTTTTGCCCTCTTCATGGCTTCCTTTAGAACAGGGGTCTGACCCAGATCCAGACCCTGGGCCCCCCCCACAGACTAGATCCAGGTGTGGTGGCAGCAGCAGGATGGGCAGCAACTGTGGTGCGGTAAGTAGCTTCAGGGAGCTGCAGGAGTTAATGTGGCCTTGGCTGTTCCCCTACCACTGATGCACATCCCCCAGCAGGGCTCCATGCCACAGATTTCAGCAGCAAGGTGCACCCCCGCTTTCTGTACCCTCAAATGCCCGGCCTCTCTGCCCTGCCAGCCATACAACACGGCTCCACAGTCTAGATCTAGCCCATAGGCTACAGTATACATTTGACATTCTTGCCTTAGGATATGGCAGCTATTTGTCCATAACGCTTACATTAAGAAGTGTCAGTATAGACAGGGCTCAAGCATTTTTCCATCGCATCTTTTTAACCTGCATGGAATAAGATGGTATGAACTGCTTCATACGGACCGTGCTAACGTTCCTAGGTTGCTAGCACTAGTTTGAACTGCCTCAGTGATAGACCAAAAATGAGGAAATTGCTACAAAATATCAGTGCAGACATTTTTTGGAGGGGATGGGAGTATGTTCTTGTATCGGGGGACAGAATCTGTCCCTATGCCTTCCATTAAAAACTGAAAGCTAATAATACATACTGGATATAAATGCCTGAGTTCTGCAAATGATGACTGTATCCTTTCCTCAGCATTAGTAGATCAAGCTCACTGATTATCACGGCAACAGCTTTTCTATTTGGAAGCCAAAATGTGCGAAAGCAGTAGAATGCTAAAAAGCCAGTAGTTTCTGTTGCTGAAGAATATTATTGTCTCTCAGCATCGACGTCCTTGGCATCAGCTAGTGCAGCTGTAATACTGCTAATGTAGAAGGGCAAGGATACTAATAATGGGTTTGGAATCATCTGACCAGCCAAACATCTGTCCCCTAGAAGGACAGAGAAGGAGAAAAGATATGTTCCACTTACTCAATAACATATTCCCCAGAATCATATTTATAGAGGATGAAAGGAAAATTGGCATTCACCCTTTTCCTTGATGTTTAAACAAGTTAACAGACTAACAGCTTATAAAGAAAGAATACTGGTAATATGTTCTGATGCTTTCTGAAACCTACTTCCTGTCACCCTCTGGCACAGCATGTTGGGGCCACTCAAACCCTTGATATAGATGAGCACTGGCCTCTCCAAATCCCGTTCAGGAAAGCAGAAGGTGAACGACTGAACTTCAAAAGACAGAGACCTATACATACCAATGTCCTTTACACCAGTAGGCACCTGAAAAACATTAAGCCTTTTTGTATGTTTTCAACATGTAACATTTTAAAGGTATTTAATGGCCTGATCCTAGAAACTGCTGAATACTTTCAACTCTTATTGACTTTTATGAGGCTTAAGTGAACTCATCACCTCGTGGGATGAGGGCATTAGAAAAAATTCTGAATGGTGACTACTGTTGAGTGTTTGTCATGCCCAAAGGCCCGGGGAGCACTACTCACCTGCAGGAGAAACAGTATTTCAGTATTCTCTGAGCCACTGGTTCTCAGTCTTTTTAGACTCGAGGCACCGCAGAAAATGCCAGCTCTTAGCTTTGACTCATTTTTTAGACTATGGAAAAACAATAGAGCAATTCTTCTTTTGCAAGAACCTGAGAAAGACCATAACAAGTCAGAAGGTTTTTGACCCTATAAATCCCTATTTGAAATCTCTGGGTTTATCTTGTGAATCCTTCCTGGTTCAAGTTCAATTACAGTTCCCCCACATCCCAGCATGCTTTTCAGACCGGGGCTGGGCTGTTCTGCCTGCTGGACAACACGGCTCGGGACCCCCAGAGCCCCTTCCCAGCAAGCAAGCAATCCCACTGTGCCTTCCCAGCCACCAGGGCTGGGGTTTTGCTTGGGGCAGCCCAAGAACAAATGCCAGATTGGGGGGAGAAGAAGGGGAGTGAAATAGTCCCAAGCCCAGGTGAGAACATGCACAGAGGGATCACAGTGGCAGCAGCTCCATCCTGGACATAAACCCCACCGAGCAGAGGGGCCCAGACTTCGGGGGGGGGGGGGAAGGGGTGCAAAGTATGTCCGTGCTAGCGTGGGGCAGAACCAAGCTGAGCTGAGCATGCAGCTGAGGAAGCAGCTCCTGCCCAGCAGCCCTTTCTTCCTACTGGAGTGTGGCACTCAGGCTGGCCTCAGTCCCTGCAGCAGCATGCATGGTACAGGCTCACCCCTTCAGTCCCAAGCACTATTACCTGGGCCTCCTGGGTAGCCAGGCACCGAGCTGAGTGCACCCTGCTCACTGTTCCCCTACCCAGCAGTGGCGCAGCATGGCCCTGTGTACCAGATGCCAGGCGAAGGGCACTACCCCTATGGCTTCCCCATAGGCTCAGTGGGATCACCCATGGGTTGGGAAGGGAGCTCTGGGGGATCTCTGAGCCACAAGCAGGAGGGAAAAGCCAGACAGATCCCAGCTGGGGTCCTTGCAGGGTTGGGGTTTAAACCCCTCCCCAGTCATACTCAGGCTGCAGGGCCTGGCCACATGCCTCCCCTCCAGGTCATCTTCCTTCCAGCCTGAAGGGAAGGAGGGCTCACTCTAGCGCCCCCTGGCTTCTAGCCTGAGCCACTGCAGACCTGTGGCTGCATATCTGGAATTAAAAGTGAATGTCTGTTCACTTGCTTGTCAGTTCAATCTACACAGGTTAGACTAACTGCAAAGATTAAATCAATTCAGGCTCAAGCTTTTGAATGCCTGTACTTAGCGTAGGTGTTTGCACATAGCTCCCTGGTTGAGAATCACTGCTCTGAAGTCTAGTCTATCTGAAGGCAGGTGATAATGAAGAGGTATAAATAAGAGATGTTTGGAGTAATTCATAAGAATGCAGTCTGTGTCAGAGATCAGTCTTTGCAGAATTCTACTGTCCAGCTCCACCGTCCAAAAAGAGGCTTTCTGTTTATTTTAAAAAGTTCTGATCTATAGGTCTGTAATATATTTAATACTATATATGGCTATGGTAACTACGTATTTATAGAGAAAAATCAAATGCCTTTATTCTTAAAAAGCCAAGATTGTCCAAGGAGGTTTAGAACTAGGAATTTTTTTCAGTCTGTGATAGCAAATGGAGGCTAGTTGCAATGTTTGCATCTAGGTCCAAAATTCTGCAGAGTACAGCGGTGTTACAATCCGGAGGTCTGTCAAAACAGGCCTACGGTGGGTAAATTTGCATGGCGTGAATTCTTCCTCTGTAGTTTGCATGCACAAAATATGTTCTCATTTCACTTCTAAGGAAATTAGTAGCTAAGAAATGGAGGTGTGGCAGGGTCATCTGGCTAAGACCGTGTTAACTTCTACAAAATAGACTATAGCAGAGCACTTGCTACTGTGCTATTGTCAGAGTAAAGTGCCCTCATTAATAAATAAAACTGAACTCTACTTGCCAAATAAATAAAGTGTTTCTAATGGTCCATTAACCTTGCTTATTTGCTGTATCACAAAATTCAGTCTTGCCATGGCTCACTCAGCCTTCAGTAAAAATGAGCACAGTTTAAGTACATTTACTTGATTACTGACTGCTAGTTAATATTGCATCTTAAATGCAATAGATAGCAGAATTAATGCCTAGTTATTCAATATTGCTTTTCATCCACAGATCCCAAAACACTTTCCAGATAATTCAATATAATTGTTCCCGTTTACAGATGGTGAAACTGAAGGACGGGTAGGAGACAGTATTTCCCTAAGGTCAGCCTGCCAATCAGCTTCAAAGCCAGGGATTTAACCTACATCTCCTGAGTCCCAGACTAGTTTCTGCACATCTTGAAGTGAGAGAGCTCATATAAAGAGACATGTAGCAGTAAATAAGTTTAAATGAAAAAAGAATTCTGAAAGCCCCGAATATTGACTCTTGTCCATATTTTAGCATGAAGTGTTTAATGGGATCCTGTGACAGAGCTGGGAGAATAGAGCATGAGAGAGACAATGCCTGAATAATTCATTGAAATCGATAGAACCCAATTTAGTGCAATTAGACACTCGAGGATCCTTCCCACCCTCCATTTAAATAAAATAGGAAAGTTTTTTATTCACCTCTACAGGCGTCTTTGCAAAATGGAAGGTCCCTGGTGCTTTTTTGAAGCCATTTAGTGCATATATGAGCATGATTCTCAGAATTATCTATAATGCATGGTGCTTTCTGCTCTCCGTGGCATTTTTCCTACTCTCTTGACGTCACTTGCCATTTGTGAGGGTTGCCAGGGTAATGACCAATCATCCCTAGAGAGAAGCCTGCTAGTCAGGACAACATAGGCTTTCTTCTTTTTGGTATTCTGCAGTACATATTTGAGATTTGTAGTAGCAGAAGTTCTATTTAGTTAGTAGAGGAAAGTTTGCAAAGGATGAAATAACAGTTTGCAGCTGTTGGGGGTAAGTGAGGGATTGTGTTTATTTTGGGGTTGGTTTTTTTTCCTTTTCTTTTTTTAACAGCTCTTTACTAGATACATTCAAATGCACTGGGCATTTTAACAGCTTTTTGTGATACATGTATAACTGACCCCAAACTGAATAATTAGCAATAGTGAGGTTGTAATTACTTTGAAAAATGAAACCCTAACCCCATGTAAACAATGTGTCAGGGCTTCATTCTTTCGTAATTATGAATCTGACACTTTCTCACCAGCACACTAAACTAGTACAGCCTCTCATCCCAAAATTATTTTCAGAGGAATTAATTTAATACAGAAACTCGTAATGTGTTGTCATGATCATTAAACAGGACTACATCAAGGTTGCCCCCGAAGTAACGGGGAGCTTTTGAATAATCTTCATCGTACCATTTGTACACAATGGGCCACATCATGTGGAAAACCATGGGAAATCTAAAGTTAGGCCCTATTGTATGAGACATAGAGCATGTTTAATTCACTTGATTTCAGCAGAGCTGAATTTGGTCTTCATGGTTGACATCTGTAGGATTAAAGAATTAAGTGTGTGCTTAACCAAGGGATATTGTGATGAAAACATGTGGCTTCAAAGCCATTGAAGTTTTCTACATCTGATTACATGAGATGCTGAGATCTCCCAATTCTCCTGAAAGCCAGAGGGGGTTGAAAATGCTCAATGTCTCACATTATGGAGCTGATCTTTAGACTTTTTTATGGCTTTTCACAGAGAATGGCATTATCTGACCAATGCATGCAAAAGAGATAACAAAAACTTTTCAAAAGCTTCTAGTTACCTCAGAAGAAGCCATGAAGTATCTCTGTGTAATCTGTGGATGCCACTTTGAAGATGTTCTTAATTGCCACTATTAAAATTATTTTTTGATGACTGCACATGTGTGTTAATACAAAAGACTGTATTTGTGTATGTGTATACAGCAGAAAGGCCAACGTATTCTTCTGTAGAACTGCTAAGATATAGTTCAAATCAGGAACTGTCTCAGCAAAATTACTTATTTGTTGCTTAATTTCTTTTGCACACTGATGTAGCTTCTATATGCACTGGAGCACAGCAGCTTTGTATACCATGCTGAGTATGACGCACAGACTTACAAGATACTGGTTTTCTTGCAGAGACATCTGTTTTATTTTCTGTGCACCAGAAATACGCAGAGAGCAAATGTATTTTTTCCCAAACAGGTATCTGCTTAGCATTGCCAGTGTCTCGTCACACATTTTTGGATGCTACTGTGTATTAAGATGTGTTTATAGCATCCTTGCATTGTGAAAGTAGCCAGAGTACGCTGGTAAATGTGTGTGTACATGTGTGTGAATAAGAGGCAGACTGAACATGATTTAAAGTAGAATTTGCTTAGAACTTCGTCTAGGAAATGATTAATGATACCTTCCTGTACTGTCATTCAGACATACACATACTCCATTCCTACATCAAGCAATGATAGAGAATGCAAGTGGCAAGTGCCCCCACACAGTAAATGTTGACAGCTAGCTTGGGTGCTGGAAGCAGGAAAGCTGTGTTAGTGTGGCACTCCACCTGAATAGCCCAGTTGAATGGGCTTGTTTGGGTATCTCTGCATGGCACTGCATTGTGATATGTAGTCATATCGGCTAGGGACAGATGTTAAAAAAGCCTGAGCCTCAACTGATTCAATCTTTGCAGGTTAGTCTAGCCTGGCTAGGCTAAACCAGTTTGTAACTGTATAGACATCCCCTCTGGACTGAAAAAATGCAGGCACATGCCTGCAGTGGCTCAGGCTAGAAGCTGGGGAGCACTAGAGCAGCCCTCCTTTCCCTTGCATAATACTGAGCAGAGAGGGGCATGGCCAGGCCCCCCACCTCCTGACCTCCCCAGCAGCCCAGCAGGAAATTTTTATCACTCGTAACTCAGTGTTTATCAGTCCATTAAGAAAACAAAGCCCCTTTCGACTAGTTCAAACTCTTCTTAAACAGTTTTTCCAAGGAAGGACATTAAGCTACCTGTTGATTAGCTCCAAAAAGCCTGTCTGCTTTTGTCATCTCCCACAACACAGACTGTAACCAGCATGTGGTCTGCTAGCTAATGCTAAGAGGTGTCTGTGGAAAACAGAGGGGGCGGGGAATAATCCCTGCTTACCAGGGAGAAGCCAGGCAGATGCCTGAAGTCTCTGCTGGAGCTCCAGTGAGGGAGCAGAGGGTTGGGGCCAGCTCTGCCGTGGAGCAGAGAGCCCTTCCCAGCCCAGAAAGCATGCCAGGATTCTGGGGGAGTCTGGTTTATCTTAAACCGGGAAGGGGCTGGGACAGACATTGCATAAAACGGTTTGACCCAAGTCAGTGAAGTCTGATACTACATTCAACCAGGCTTATCTGAAACCAGTTTTGGTCATTTTCAAACTGGTTTATGTGCATTGAACATCTGTTCCATTACAGGTTTAAACCAATTTCTGATCACTTAAACCAGTTTATCTGTAATGCTGTCTCTAGCCATCCTTACTGTTTTGGAATGCATACTTTGCCAGACCAGATAATATGACCTTGATATTTATGAATGTGATGTGGCTGTTGTGAAAGGAAAGGAATGGAACCTATCCTAAGTATAAACAGTCAGAAAGCCTCTGAGGATGAATCGATTCAGTCTTTGCAAGTTAGTCGAAGCTGCAGAGATTAAATTGAGAATTGAGACTTTTGGTTTTGATTCAGGAAATGCAGCCACAAGCCTGCAGTGGCTCAGCCCAGAAGCTGGGGGAGCAACAGAGCATGACTCTCTGGCTCATAACCAGCATGGGCTGTTTGTTCGCTTCCTCTTCCTGCTGCCCCCAAGGCCTCTTGGATTTGCAGCCCAAAATTACAGCAGCAGGACTCTGCAGGGTTGCTCATCACTTCTTCTTCCTGATTCCAGGTGCCTCTGGGATTTGTAGTCCACAGTCATAGCCTGCAGTAAGTTTGTAGCAGGAAAGAACAGCTCTGTACTTGGGAGAAGGGAAGTTTAACCCTCCTCTCTGGCCCTAGACCCCAGTCAGGGTTTGCCTGGGTGGGGAGGGAAAGTCCCTGCCTCCCTTCCCCGCCCTCCCCAGCCCTTTTCTGTTGGAACAGACAGTGGCTGGAGTACTGTGTCCAGTTCTGGGCACCACACGTTAACAAGGATGTAGAAAAGCTTGAGAGAGTCCATAGAAGGGCCACCTGTATCATCAGAGACTTGCATGGCAAGCCATACGAGGAAAGGCTGAGGGACCTGGGACTCTTCAGCCCAAAAAAGAAAAGGCTGAGAGGGGACTTGGTAGTAGCTTACCACTAGATTGGGGAGTATGTCAAGGGCTCAGTGAACAACTGTTCACCAGGGCACTCCTGGGGAAAACCAGGAGTAATGGCTACAAACTCCTTGAAGACCATTTCAGGTTCAACATTAGGAAAAACTTCACAGTTAGTGTCCAGACTGTGCAATAAGCTCCTTCTAGAGGTGGTGCAATTGCCTACTCTAGAAATCTTCAAGAGGAGACTGGGCAGTCACCTTGCTGGGGTCACCTGACCCCAGCTGTCTTTCCTGCCTGGTGGAGGAGAGCTGGACCCAAAGATCTTCTGAGGTCCCTTCTAGCATTATAATCTATGAATTTATGAAGCACAGCCCAGCCCAGGGCTGGAAAGCTAGGGGATGCTAGGGGACTGTGATTTAACTTAAACCAGAAAGGGGTCTGGGACAGAAGTTTCATAAACCTGTTTGACCCAAATCAGTTTAGTCTACATTCAACCAATTTTATCTTACACTAGTTTCAGCCATTTTGCAACTGGTTTATATGCACTGGATTTCTGTTCTGTTACAGGTTTAAATCAGTTTCTGATTACTTAAACTGGTTTATGTGAAACTTCTGCCCCTAGTAATTTTAAAAATATTGGCAACAGGCCACAATTACATTTCAAAGCCAGTTGGAACTGATGTAAAAAAATATTGGAGTCAAATTTGAATCCCTAACTCCGAACATGCTTAGGTGTTTGTGATGGTGGATCAAAATTTGAACCAGAAGGTACCTAATTTCCATGTCAGGTACAATAACAGGAGGTTTCATGAGAAGAGCTCATCTTATGGTGTTGCCATCATTCATGGTAAAGAAGTGAGTGCAGAGGTGTTAAATGGTCAATACTGGGCCCCGTGCAGTGGCAGCCCACAGTGCAGGAGAAGCATCAGGAGGTTTATTGCTGCTGAGGTTCACCCTCTTTTTTTGCTGTTGCTATATGTCAAGCCATGAACGGTGCATGCCCTTGGTGGTTGGGGGAGGCACAGCAACACTGGTGGTGGCAGGAGCATGGCAGTGATAAGCAGGGAGCTCCTGTAGATGCCTCCAGTGCTGTTGGCGGTGGGGGGAGAGTGGCAAGCGCCGACCAGGGTTTGGTGACTACCTGCAGATGCCGCTGGTGATGTCAGCAGTGACAGGGAGTGGGGGTGGGGAGCGATGACTGCCTGCAGGTGCTTTTTCATAGTGGGTGCACTGCCACGCTCAGGGGATGCACGTGCACCTGCATGCACCCCTACACATCGCCAGTGTGTCAAGCAGCCATTTAAACATCAATTTTCGATGGCAAAAAAGAAAGTGACATCTCCCCCAGCTGCGAGTGAGCCGCTGGAGCCAGAGCCACAGCAGGGTGCTCGTGAGCGAGGGGGGAAAAGGAAAGGTGATGCACCCCTCTAGCTCCGTTATGGAGCCCACCCTTCTCATTCTTAGATGGTGCCCAGGGCTTATGCCCCACCTGGCATCATTATGCTAATGATGTGGGTAGATGGTTTTGTGGTAAGGCACAGAATTGCAAGCTAGAGGATCTGGAGTCTGTTCTTGGCTCTGTCATTGACTGACTTTATAAGCTACACTTCTCTGTGCCCCAATTTCTTCATGTATAAAATGCGCATCTCATTTAATTCACTAAAATACCATAATGCTACATTCATTAGTGTTTGTGAAGTGCTTTGACATTTTCTGATGCTACTTGTTATATAAATCCGCAGTTTTATTCATTTATTTATGAGGGTCTGTCAAAAATAACAGTGTATCTCTGACCGTAATACAGGAAACGCAGCTCAACAGGAAACACAGCACTGCAACATGGGGATTGTCTTTTCCACCATCTTGTGTGTTCCCTACTATTATAGAAGCAGCCGATACAGGTGATTACACTGAGAAGCAATTGCATTTTGTGATTTGGAGGGGGGTGGGGGGGCAGGGTTGGTTGCAAAAGGGCATAAAGGGCACGAATATTCTTGGTCATCAAGGAATTAGTTGCATCCTTATGCCAGACTTAAACAGGGAGGCAAATATGAACAAAGAATAGTATTGCACCTTGCACAGTGAATCTGAAGCCAACAGTTTGAAGTAGGCATTGAAGAGTGATGAAAGGAGTACTGTTCCTTCATAACAGCGCTCGCCCACGTATCACCCTGACCTTGCTGCAAGTGACTTTCACCTATTTGGTTCTAGACGGAAAAGGAGTCCAGGAACCACCCAAATCTTTCCTTTCAATTGGAAGCAAAACCTTAGGAGGATGTTGGCAACAGTGCGTTGACAAGCAGGGGCACTATATAGAACAGAGATGTCAAAACCAACAGGCTGCAATATAATGCTCTGTAGTATGT
The DNA here is from genome assembly GCF_052110815.1 of Crocodylus siamensis. NCBI lineage: Eukaryota > Metazoa > Chordata > Crocodylia > Crocodylidae > Crocodylus > Crocodylus siamensis. The sequence goes on along the minus strand of NC_143400.1, from coordinate 89,358,484 downwards.
CATGGATTGTTGTTTTTTGGGGTTGATTGTATCTTAAATTTAATTTATCTTATCAAACAACGAGCATGCTGAGAGATCAGCTGGTCTTATGAAATGTGTTCCATTGGTCCAAATCCTCTGAAAATAGCTTAGACCCTCTTGAGATCAGCAAAATATCTTCAATCCTAAGTGTATCAGGCACCAGGCTAGACAAATTCTAGGTGAGCAAACTGCTTCCTTAAATAATCATTCACGTAATCAGATCCTATTTAATTGTAATCAAATCCTATTTAATTTTAAGGATCCTATTTTGTTTACAGTGGATTAACAAGTAATAGGGTCCCACACTTTTGGTATCTAAGTGCTGTATGAAAAAAACAAAAACCAACCGTCTTCAGGAATGGATGATGATTTTTCATTTGGTAGGCTTTTCTCCGAAACAGGTCTTCAGTATTGTTGGGCATACATTGCTTCTTTCTTTCTGAAACTGTATGAAATAGTAGTGTGATAGGGCCTTTCTTATTTCTGACTTAAATGATGTTAATAAATTAGCAGGTAGGGCAGAGTTCTCAGGACTCCTGAGCCCTATTCCTAAGTCTGTCACAGACCTGCTTTGTTACCTTGTGTAAGATACGTACTTTGTTAGGGTCGGCAGTGTGATTGCAGATCATATAGACAAATCCAAAACTCACTTCAAAGTAGCAAGCTTGGTTACTGACACACGTGTAGCTGCAGCTTCTTTATGCCGGTTTTGCAGCCTGCACTAGGTTCTGTGCTGTGTTAACTACAGTATTATTGTTATCTCAGCTAACCAGGTGAGACTAGCTCTAATCCATCTACACAAGCTGCAGTCACACTTTTGGCTGAAGTCTAGATGTCCCTTTAACGTCTCTTGTTTGCCCGTGTATTTTAATAATGAAATTAAAAATGCCTTTCTCACAGAGAGGTGCAGATCACTAGTTAATGTTTACATAGCTCACTGAGATCACCTGATGAAAGGTTCTCTAGCTTGTGTTTTTTATCATCTCCAGCCCTCGGTTCTGTAAATAAAACTGGGTACATTTTGTCTTGCTTTGTTTTAGAATTGAACCTATAATTGCATTCCCTGGGCCTGATGTAAATCAGTGTTGCTCTGTTGCTCTTGGGATCTGGCCCATGGCTCCTAATGCACTGCTATGAAATCATGGAATGTGTATAATCAGGGAGTCAGTGAAGTCATATAATTAGATTAACCAAATTAGGGCAGCAGCAGAATGATGAAAGAGAATGGTAATGTCTGCGTTCAGATGGCCATTTTCAGGGATCTGTGAAAGTTGATTGAAATTTCAGGCCATAGCAAATTTCATCAGAAAAAGTCTCAGCCTGGGAATATGCTATTAAATATTACAGTTAAAACACATAGTCAGTCAAATGCAGTGTGGGTAATGCCAGTCCAACCACAAAATATGCATAATTAGGAATATTCCTAATAAGTTTATTACAGTACTATTCAAGTATTCGGTTTCATTTAAAAAGAAGATTGTCTTGTGGCTTCAAACACAGGACTTGGAGTCAGAAGATGGAGATTTGGGCAAATTTTTCTAAGATCCCTAAGTGATTTAGTAGTCACAGTTAATTTTCAAAAGCGACTTATGAACCTTAGTCTCACTGAAAGTCAGTGGGACCTAGGGTCTTAAGACATTGAAGTCCTTTTAAAAATTTTTGCCCATTTTTTCTATGTTTGCTACAGATTTGCTGTGTTGGATGAATCAGTTAGCCTCTTTCCCCCCCACTTAGTTTTCCCCTTATATAAAGTTGAAATAGAAGTGCTTGCCTCACTAGAATGTTTCTTAGCTTTATTCATTATTTTTATGTCATTTTGAGACCTAACGGTGCAGGAGGTCTGATTGTGATAGATGTGCAAAGTGCTACAACAAACAGCACACAGAGGTGCCCCAGCTTATCTTGTTTTCTGTTACAGTTACAGGGTCGAGTTGAAATAATCTGTATGGTTATGAATGCTCATACAAAGATGTTCCTGGAGAGCAACATCTGCTATCTAGTGATAATCGAGATTCAAAGGAAAGATGCAAAGAGAATGAAGTCATTCTTGGGGAATGAACCAAATAACCACCAGTCACATTTGAAAGCAGGAACCTTATAACCCAGTGCTGGAAACTAACACACCCTGTTATGTGATGTTGCATGAGGATTTTCAGTTTCTGATGGCCGTGATGCTGCCAGTCTCTGAAGCAGAAGTGATATGAAACCAGCTGACAGCGCAGATTGCTTTTCATTCTACTTCCAGTTCCCTACAGCCAATCTGTCCTGCTATCCATTCATTTCACAAGTATTTCTGCTTGATTGTGAAACTGAGGCAGAGATGGCTGTCACAGCTGCAAGAGTCCCAGAAAACTGTTCTAGGTGTACTTTAATTAAACACTTCTTTAGAATGAGGTATTTTCACTGCATGTGAACTCAGTTGTCTACTAATCTCTAAAAGGCAGACCTTCAGCTCAGGGTGATTTGTCCAGAGGGAAATCATCATCACCAGAACAGCAGATTATGGGCCATGTTCAAGCACTATGTAAGCACACATTCACTAGAACTGGAAGTTGCTTCTCTCTTTTTTATTAATTACATAGAGATATTTTTGCACCAAATTCAGGGCTGATGTAAAAGCATTGACTTTAGTGTGTTAAGTCCACAACTCATCTCATTACTGCTTCACCCATAGATTTGAACTGGATCCTATATTTCATAAGTGGTGGAAACAATCTTCCTTACTATTGTTGTACACAGAGTAGCTATTGTTGGGAGGAGCTTGTAGCAAGTCAGAAAAACAATAATTAACTCTCTTTAGAATGGGGGGGCACTCGTTTTAGTGTAATTGGAGCTAAACAGACAAGCTGGATGTGAAAAAGTCCAGTTCCACAAAAACTTGGTATATTAAGTTACAAGCATTATGAGCATTGTACCTGAAACCTCCATTAGGTGCACCCCTAATTTAGTGTCATGAACATCCAGTAGTATGGAGCCAAACTCTGTAGTGGTTAGTTCAGCAAAACTCTTATTGACTTCAATGGGAGTTTTATTCAATTAGAGACTGCAGACTGCTCATTTTGTAGCTGAGAATGTTATTGATGGCTGTAAAGCTTTCAGTAGTCCTTCATGCTTTTAATCCACAAATAGGCTGCAGCATGAAAGCCTTGCTTGGGGGGAAAAACAGTCACAGCTACTAGGGCAGTGCAAAGCTTTGGGTGGTGATTTGATTCAGAAGAGATTTGTCCTGATTCAGTGGCCGAATCTCCGAATTGAATCGGGGGAACCAATTAAAAGGTCCGAATCGATTCAAAGCTCTCTGAATCTTCGGAAAAGATTGGGAGAGCTTCAATGATTGGGGCAGTTCCTGGTGGCTGCAGCAGGGAGCTGCAGCTGACTCCAAGCTGGTAAGTACTAGGGGCAGGGGGAGGGGAGGGGGAGGGGACCATGGGGGGACCCCTGCCTGCTTCCCCAGCCCCGCCGGCCTCTGCCTACCGCTGCAGCCCCACCACAGGTGCCCTGCCTGCCCCAACTCCTGGCATGTATAAAAAAAGCCCTGGTGCTCACCGGGTGCTGCTGGGTGGGGGGGCGATCCCACTGCCCCACACTACATGGGGGGCTCTGCAGTAGCCCCTTGACTCCCCGTCGCTGCCCCAGCCCCCCATGGGTTCCCTGCCCGAGCCAGCTCCAGCCCTTTAAAAAGAAAAAAATGAGAAAATCCGCAGGATTCACTGCTCCTGCACCAGATTTGTGGGGCTCATTGCAGAGCCCCCCAAATGGTGTGGAGCAGCGGGGGGCAGCGGGGATCATCCCCCACCAGCAAGAGCAGTGAGTTTCGGGGTTTGGGGGTTTTTTTTCCTTAAAGGGCCAGAGCCATGGCAGGCAGGGCAGCCATGGCGGGGGGCTAGGGCAGGGGGAGGCAGTTGAGGGGGGGCTCATGGCAGAGCACCCCATGCAGTGTGGGGCAGTGAGGGGCAGCGGGGATCGTCCCCCGCCAGCAAGAGCAGTGAGTCTGGGGGGTTTTTTTCCTTAAAGGGCTGGAGCCATGGCAGGCAGGGCAGCCATGGCAGGGGGCTAGGGCAGGGGGAGGCAGTTGAGGGGGGGCTCATGGCAGAGCACCCCATGCAGTGTGGGGCAGTGAGGGGCAGCAGGGATCGCGCCCCCTGCTCGGCAGAACCTGCTGAGTCAGGGCTTTTTTTTAAACAAGTGCTGGGAGCTGGGGTGGGCAGGCAGTCCTTGCCGGTCTGGGGGAGATGGGCCTGGCTGATCTGGAGATTTGACCGAATCAATTCCGGACAGTGATTTGAATCACTGAATCGAATCACTGTCCCCTGAATTGGCTGAATCTGAATCCGAAGCAAATACTAGCCGCTTCGCACAGGCCTAATAGTTATACCCATCTTGTCTTTCATTTTTTTATGTCTGAGTGTTGCTACAGTACTTCTTAGGGGTGCTCACATGAAATATGTGGCATGATGTTGAGGGAGAAAGAAGGCTTGGTCTTGGTAGGAAAGACTTCAGGTTGCATTTTTGCACATTAGAACAATTTCTTCTTTCCTAAAATGAAGAAGCACATTTGATTAGCTTTAATGCTCGTAAAGGGATGAAATTATGACAAGGGGGATTTTCAAATGAATATTAGGAAAAGCTAGTAGTTTCCCAAATGAAAGAGTAGAAGCCCTAGTGCTTGAAACATTTTAAAACTAAACTGGATGCAGCACACAGGAAAATTACTGTGGAAAATCCTTCCATCCAAGGTGGAACAGTAAGTGGAGTAGGTGACCTAACAGATTTTCTTACTTCTCTGATTCCTGTGATATTATCACTATGAACATTGGGCAGGTCTAAATGATGAAACTTTCATCATGAGGACAGCAACCCCCATGGGGAAGCCACCAGAGTATTCACTACACCTGTGCAACTCCTGCCAAGACCCACAGGTCTGCTATAGCAGCTGGGCCAGCAAGATGCACAGTTCACCCCCAAAGCCTCCAGTTGTTAATGGAGCCATGGCAGGTGACAGAAACTATGGTGTGACTTCCCATGCTTTCTGTTGCCTACCAGATGGTGGCAGAAACTGCCTGCTACTCACTGGGCGCGTCTGCATGAGATACCTTAATGCTACGCCGCATTAGCACATTACAGCAATTAGTCTACTGCACATTAAGTGTCACAAAAAAAGTTTGTCTTTGCTACGGCGCCTTTATCTAGTACCTCATATTAGAGATACTAAACTTAACGTGCAGTAGCAAAGGTGCATTAATGAATGTGTAGACGCACCCATAGAGTTGGTGCTGCTCTGTCAGCAGGAAGGGGCCACAGCTGCAGACCAGTTGTCAGGGCATTCATAGGTTCCTGAAAGAATCGTGTAGGGTAGGCCGGACCACTCTTACTCAACACAACTAACAAGAGCAGTTTAAGTCCTGAGCACAGCTCCATCAGTCCTGACCTGCCAGTCTTTTGCCTCCTTTGACCATAGCTCCTACCTGGCAGCAGAGCCTTACCCAAGAGGGTTGGGCAGCAACATCTATGTTAGCTCTGCAGCAATACAGAGGAGAATATGGGGTCTAGTCTGTAGTTTCTTCTATTGTCTTTTATTCTGCACTTTGGGAAAATCATCCCAGAAAGCTTTTCTGTAGAGGAATAGAATTTTGGACTGCAGCTTAAAAAAAAAGACTCAAATACTCTGAAATATCTGGAAATATCTCACAAGAAAAAAATCATTGCACAAAATAGGGTGGAAGATGTAGGCATTATCACCTAGGACTTCAGAAAGCCAATTGCATTTCAGCTGCTGGATTCTTAGTCAATCTAGATTAATTACTAAAACCATCTGCAGAAAAAATGAGGAAGAATGACACACATGCATCCTTCAGAACTATCAAAATGCAAGAAATATTATTCTGTCCTGGAAAATTGATATATGTGGTGGTGAGAATAGTTGTTGTATTTATTTAATTGTGTCTTCTTTGATGATCTACAGATTGCACTGAGAAAAATTTAGCTTGCTTTCACAAAGCAATTTTTTGCTACAGAGTGCACTGTAAATGTTATCTGTCAGAGAAAGAAACAGGCCATTTAAATTCAGGCAACGTAGCATCTCCAGGCTGAAAAGCTATTTTTAACTTCACATGTAGCTTAATTTAGAAACTGAGCAGTTGAGGTCCCTTTTTTTCTCCCAGACTAGAGATTTTTTTTATAACGATTGTAGATATCCATGTGTGAAGATATTGAATAGAATAAAAAATGATATACCCTGAGCTTCAAGGTCATAACTATACACTGTTAAACAAAGCAGCAGTCTGGAAAAATTTTCATGCATACATACACACACAGATTAGATTAGATCGAGACATGTTATAAGCATAGAGACCACTTTTGCAGTTTGCTAGAAGACTGCAATCTTCACTTTAGATAGATAGATAGATAGGTAGATCTATGTATAATACATATTATATATATATTTGTGCAAGATGTCACACAGATTGGTTATTTTATAGCCTTGCGCACTATGCAGAGAAAGAGAATATGCTCCCCCGGCTTCCAAGAGGCGGAATATTTATGAGAAGACTAACACTAATTCTCTGCATTGACTTTTCTGAACCAACTCTTTGATATCTCACTTTATTTCTGATGTAGTCGCAGGTATATGAAAGGCTCAACTCTTCCCAGAAGATTTCAGCACTAGGAAAAGTAGATTAGATCTATTAGGCAATAGCAATGTTTAAATGCATTTAGTTTTGTAATATTAAAAATTTGCTCCCAAAAAGAAGTACTTCTAAGAAGGCTTGTGCAAAGAGCAATCTTCTTACATAATTGCATTGTCTGTGTCATTCAGCAGTGCTCTATTGAAATTCAATAACACTCCATCATAAAATTTGGATCTAACTGAATTTCATCCTCCACTTATCCAAGTTCAGCCAAAATAGGTCTGCAAACTATTGTGTCGTGGTGCAATAACAAGGAACAAAGAGGGGCACATATGATTGCAACAGTATAATTGTGTTATTAATAACCTCAGTGTGACTGACTGCAGTGAGGGAGACCTTCAGTATTAACTCTTAAAATGCCTTCTGTCATTAAAAAAGATGCTTTTAAAATCCTTTGAAAATTTGATCAAATTATTCTTGAAGCATCTTGGTCTCTTCAGCAAGGATCCTCCCTCTCATGCTGGTTGAAATTGTTGAGCATTTTTTGGAAGGTAGGAAAGGTAAATCTTGCTGAAGCTGTGTGAGAAAAATCTCGCTGTTACAACTGCAGGCTTCTCTTACCCTTTGCTATCTTTCTCACCCATAATCTGAAAGTAGAGCCTTCTACTCTGCTGCCTGTAGCTGTGGGATGGGAAGATGGAACATAATGACAATGCACTAAAAGATTAGATTAACATGTTAAGGGATATAAACCTTTACAATTTCAGAGTCTGTCAACCACTAGCCGAGAGAGGTCACAAAGACACTTTCCCAGTGGAGATTCTTCTGTGTACTTACAAAGCATTTGTCACCCTAGTTATGCTCCTTTTGCTGTCCACACTTCCTAAACTGAGGGCACTGGGGAGGCAGTTAGTGGAGGAGTTATTTCAGCAGTTGTACATCGCCAAAGAATTCTCCTATGGGTGGAAAATTCTCCATTGGCCAGTTAAGTTAAAATATAGGCTGCTTTTTGACCCTGGATTTGCACAGAGCATTTCAGCTACCAGACCAAAGAATCCAGTTCAGGCAGTTTAGGTTGTAATTTATAGGTTGGGTTGAGTTTTCATTCAGATGCATTTCTAAGAAAGATTTTTCTAATTTTCAACCCAGTATGCTGTACCAATGCTTCGTTCAAAGAGAAGTTTATTCTTAACAAAGAGAATATGTTTGCTTCATCAAAAGTTTGATCAGAAGGCTATAGGAAAAGGGTCCTTCACTCATTATAGCTTCCCATTTTAGGCAAGTTACAAGCTGCTGGGAAGTAGGACTCTGTTTACTTGTCTTTTTAAAAGAAATGTCTATAATAAAAAGATTAAAATCAATTGAAAGGTGTGGTGGAAATGTCAAGGAAAAGCTGTAACATGTGGAACTGAGGATAATTTCTGTTCATAGAGAAGTCTAGGAGATATTTAAAACAATTGACCCAATGACTCTGCTGTTTTTTTTAGTGGCTTGAAATGGTAATTTGTCCATCTGAATGCTTAAACATCTGTAGTCTTAATAACAGACAGAGGAAGCCGATGGAATACACAGAGGGAATTTGTTTAAGACTAGAGGCTTGCAGATTTAGGTCTGAAATTGCATCATTCGACAGAAGCCGAAGCACAGAAAGGAAAAGTGAGTTGACCAAGGTCAACTAGCAGACCAGTGGCAGAGCCAAACATAGAATGTAGGTCTGAGTCCCAGTTCAGTATTGTGGGGAATTTAAACTAAATCCCCATAACATTTAGTGGTGTGGGTTTGATTTTCTGGTATCAGTGCAAAGAATGCTTTTTTTTATAGAACAGATGAAGATTATGAAGTAACGTGTACCAGTCTCACATTTGTCTTCACTGTTTCTGATGTATTAGTCTGTCCTTATTCTGCCTGTCTGTGAATTCCTACAAAACTCCTGCATAACTACCCACACAGAGATACTTGTCCCAGAAGCATGAGTAATCAGGCTAGGTGCTCAGGTACCATAGTAATAAGCAAGGCATAAATGCCTAAATAGGAGGATGGATGAAGGAGGGAAAAGAGAAGGCAGGGCAGAGATGCACCTTGCAGACTAACTAAATTAGAGATTCATAAACTTTTGTAAGCCCAATTTCATTTCATCAGAAGCAGTGCAGAGTATCTGTATATATGTATATGCATCTGATGAAGTGAGCCTGGGCCAACAAAAGCTCATGCAGCTTTGTCTTGATTAGCTTATAAGGTGCAGATCTACCCTGCCTTCTGCCTGACTTCAGACTACCTAACTACCTCTACTAACTACCTAACTACCATAGCTAACTACCTCTGTCTGCTCCAGGAGGAGAGATAGCCATCCCAGGATTTTCACTTGCATCTGGGTAGCCTCTGTTCAGCACATACAGGACTTTTCCACTCCCTTTTTTGCATTAAGTGGGGCCAGGGAAATTTTCCTCAACCTTTTAGACTCAAGACACCCCTTGCTAGATTCAAGGCTAGCTCTTAGCTTTCACTTGTAGACACTATGGATTCCTATTTGAAATCCCTGGGTTTATCTTGTGAATCGTGTAGGTGGTTGCACACCTGACAGTGCTAATATCATGCAGCACCCTACATCCCCCTTAAAAGTATCTCCTGGCACCCTGATCAAGAATGGCTGGGCTAGTTCTTGGGTTCTTTAAATGTATGACAGCACGTGCGTAGATGTATTCTGTTGAGTACTGAGTGACCTGCCCTGTGTGGCTTTGCCATAGCTGCTTCTGTCTTCAGGCTGACACTGGTGTATATCTCTTGCTTGGCAGGCTCCCTGTCTGCCTTTTGCAGGCTGCCTGCTGTGGAGCTGGGAATTGTTTCTGCAGCTGTTTACATCTCTTTGACCTCCCTGTCAGATACTGACATCTGCTCCATAGTAGTTGAAGCCTGGATACCTAGTGTTTGTGTCTTTTTCCCAGTGGGTTGCTACCAGCTGTCATTTGGGGTGGGGGGTGGGGGCACTCTTGTGACCTTTCTCACTCTTCTTTCTATTTGTATGGTCATTTTAATGGACTGTGCTTCTATGAGAAGTGTGACAGTAGTCCATATTAGGAAGCGCAGGCTGAATTTGAAAAAGATACATCCAGCATGATCACTGAGTAAACTGCAGTAAAGGTCTGGGTCTGCCGTGTAAGGTCTTGGCATTTGCTTCTAAACTAGAAACACCTTAGGCATGGTGCTGTCTCATGGCTTCCACCTTTAGCTGTCAGTGCTCAGCCTGCATTACTGCGGTCAGGGTGCACTCAGTCTTCCATGTGTATTTTAGGACAGGTTTTGTGTTTAAGGACAGGTTTTGTGTTTAAGGATTTCAGAATGATTGATTTGAGTTTTCCCTTTGAAGCGCACAGGACACATGTCTTAAAATTCTTTTCAAGATTCCTTTACAAAAAATTCTGTAGAAGGATTTTAGTTTTTAAAATCAGTGTTGTTGCAGAACTTGAATGTCAGCAAGGAAAATACACCAGTATTTCCCTATCCAAGAGTAGCAGAAGTCTGAAACCTCTTACAGATGGGGCATGCATGTCCTGCACAATTAGAAAGAGCAACAAAATACAAGATGGGATTGAAATGATACCCAGTTTGTATACGGGGGATTGATGTCTATACAGTGGAGGGTATCGATAATAAGAGGACAATACTCAATACTTGTGTAGGGAATTTCCCCTTACATTTCAAAGCACTTTACAAAAGTGTGTAGCCCCTGAGTTGATAGAAGTCCCTAAAGAGAAGTCATCCTGCGATGTTGCCCTCAGTCGTACTTCTATTTTATGTTTTTATTTCCCTGTTAACGAAGTGTGTTTTTATTCTACTTCAGTGGTTGGAGAACATAAGATGCTTGAGTCTGCTCTTTCAGTTAATGGACTTTTAGTTTAATTTGTAGGGATTAGATGATTTGAGATTTTTTTTGTCCTAGATTCTTTCCCCATGGGTGACCCATCTGGCCCTACGGATTACCCAACCTGCTGTGTCATTGCATTTACTAGCAAGTGTTTGAGAGCAAGATTGCTCACTTTTGGAGCCTGCTTTTGTTACATCTGACAACTAGTTAACAGCCCTAGGGCGAGGCAAATACAACAGATGGAGTGCTGTAGACAGTAGTGTTCCTGAGAGAGAATTTACATATGGTACAAAATTAACTTGCTACGTTGAGAAGTAGGGTAGCTTCAGTTGAGATAGTTAAAGAAACTGACATCTCCTGCTACTGGAGTAATAATGGAAGATAATGTAGGAAGTGAGTATCAAGAACTGAAAAAAGAGTAACTGTAACATCTGCCACCCTTTATCTGCATCTTATCCTCCCTGTAGCAGGCTCATGCTTGCTGTGACATCGCTAGTCTGTCCTGCCTGTTTAGTTACGCCACATTGAGGTCTACTTGTCTGCCACGACTTGGTGTTGTAGGAGATTTTACCTGGGAGTGTTGTTTAGTGGTTTCCCCCAGACCCTGGGCAACTCAGTTGGCACTTCTTCTGTAGGGCTTCTCCTCCCCTATACCCCACACATTTCTTCTTGGGTGCTACGGATCAGCTTCAATGATGCCTGGATGAGCTAAGAGTGTCGTTGCTCCCACATAGAGCCTGCTCTTGTGGCTAACTGCAGGAATATGGCTATGGCTTTGCTATTTATCAAAATGGTAAATGAACAAAACTATAACTAAAGCAGCTTGAATGGTGCAGTGGGCAGGGCAATGATGCCCACCGCATCCAACACTTCGCCTCAGCACTTAGGGCTCCTTGAGAAGCGGTTTGCTCAGTTCCCATGGGGTTCCATGTTGTGGGTATACCCAGGTTGAACTGGTACCTCAGGCTAGTAAGTGCTTGGTCACGTGTTGTAATGTCCTGTAAAGCATTTCCTCATGCCCATGTTATACTCGTGGTTTTGGTACTTCCCCACTGGGAGGTTTTGGGTCCATGGCTTCTCAAGCATGGCACATGGGACTGATGGGTTCCTGAGCAGGTTCTTCCCTCCAGCGGGTCCCTGCAATGGCCATTGGGCTGTGCTCCTTCAATCCCAGCTGACCTATGAGTCCCTGCTGGCAACATGGAGGGTAGGCAAGGGCAGGGTTGCACCTAGGCTCCTTAACCCATCTGCTGCTCCCATACTGTCAGCTGGATTTTTTCTGCCCCAGAAAGAGTCTCCAGCTTCCAGGCAGCAGGTGAGTATGCACGCTGGCACCCTCTGGGTGCCCCAGCCATGGGATGGGCTCTCGCAGCCTTACTTGGTGCCAGTCATTCATAGGGACCCACAACCTCTGTTCTGGATGCAGGGAGAGAATCCGCCGGCAACGCTGGTGCTCCTTCCTCTCTCCCCCATGGTTTGACTCCAGGGCTCTTTTTACACCTGGAGCCTCTCCGTGTTGGACCAATCCATGGGACTTTCTTTGGCTTTATAAGTCTTCAGCTGCAGATGGAGCATTCATAAATAAGGCACTAAAGGATGCTGTGGGATTTAAGAGACATTATGTTGTTGGAAGGATGGAGTTCCAAAAAAGATTTTGATACCGTTTAAAAATACAAAACACCTTGAAAGGGAAAAAGGAGAGAGGGAGAAGCAGTGTTCAGGGGCTCTGAGAAGAATGTGATACTTTCAGCTTAAGCAAAACTGTGGCAATCTGTATAACAGAGTGCAGAAACACAAGAAGAGATGAAGAGATACAAAGGATATGCTGGGAACCTAATGAAAATTGTTCTCTCCTCCCAGGCTAGCATCCCTGTATCTCCAGTCTTCCTCAAATATCCCTTGTGCATTGGTGTAACGGGGGTCCCTACCCCATTATTAGAGGGTGAGAGTGCTTGGGTTTCCCCCACCACCCTTTTCTCTTTCACTTCCTTTGCCCTCTTGCGGTCTCCCTTTGGGGTGTCCCCCTTCCTGCCTTAGGTGTGGTCAGCCCTCTTGCTCTCACTTTCTCTCCTTAGACAGTCCCTACATTATTTGGTCAAGGTTACTCATGTTTCTGGGTGCTACTGCAGCCCTCTTTGCAGGTTGAGGAATTTTTTAAATAAGATGGCCACTGGGTGCAGGTGCAGTTCACCCATGAAGACGCCAGGGTGGAAGTGGAAGAGTCAAGTGACCTGCATCACCCTTTATAAACTAAAGCCATAGGCCAGAAAGGCAGCCTGGCCATAAGCGTCCCAGAGAAAGTTGCTCCCTCCAGAGAGGCAGAGGAACAGAGGTCAGAGCCGGGGAGAAAGGGCTCTAGATGGCAGCCAGGCAGAGAAGACAAGAAACTTCATGTTGGGAACAAGATAAGTTCTGGAATTGGTTTGGGATTTTTTTTGGTTTTGGCTGGGGTTTGAGACAAACCTGAGGCCAGTCATTTTAGATTTTGATTCGAGTCAACGCCCAGGAATATGGGTGATCCTCAACCCCAGTGGTCTGATCTGTGACCGTAGGGAGGCGGAGGCCATGGGAAAGGGTACCTCAAACCTCAAATGTTGAGTGTGAAGGTAGAATATAGAGACTGGAAGAGCTGGTGGCAGGACATGTGGTGGCAGGCCCTCAAGACTGTGATATGCCCACTGCACCTAACGCTTGTGGCCCTGAATAGTAGGCTCTGAGCTGGTAGGCACAGGTAGAGAAAAATTAGGCTGAGGGCAGATGGGCTCTCATCCACAGACAGACCACAATGTCTAAGAGTCTCCTCACCCAAGAGAAGCCTTTCCCTGTGCATTTGTTCCATCAGCTGTGGCAGATGACAGTACAGACCGGAGAGGGGGAGGACGAGAAAATGGAGGGCAGAGCCAGAGGGAATGAGTTGGCTAGCAGGAAGAGATCTCCAAAAGGCAGGTACACTGTGCTACCACCCCGAGCAGTGAACAGTTGGTCATTTAAAACCCCTTCAAATCAGCACTTTTCACAAGCACTTTTCCATGTGCCCAAAAGTTTGGAACTTTTAAACCCAGGATGCCTATGGGAGTAGACATTATAGCCCTGTGCATTTGTGACCCAGTATCCTACACAGGTTTGACTCCAGACTCAATAATTATTCCACTACCTCTTCTTTGAGATGAAAGGTTATAGAGTCATAAAGAAGTAGGGCTGGAAGGGACTTCCAGAGGTCATCTAGTTCAACCCCCTGCCTGCGGCAGGGTCATTCCTGTCCAAACCATGCTATACAGCCATAATCTAAATTCTACAGAAGACATCCCTCAACCCTGACACAATATAAACCTGACACCCTCACCTGCCACAGGGAAAGCAGGGGAATCACAGCAGCCAATGTCCTCCTTCTAGAAAATGTTGTCAATATACACACAAGTCGTCCTGGGTAGAAAGCCACACACCTCTACCAAACCCCCCACAGTCTCTACCAATTTGACCAGGGTAAAATTCCTTCCTGACCCCATATATGGCAATCAGTCTGACCCTAAGCAGAGGGGCAAGACCCTCTAGCCATGAACCTCCACTTTGCTTCCAGCAGGAGAGTCATCGCACCCCCGATGAAGTCCTCAGCCTTAGCTGTAGCCATACCCAGTGCCTCTGGGGAGGCTTAAAAAGCACCCTGACAAAAAAAGCGGAGAGCAGGGGCAATAAGAGCCCAGAAGCATGGGAAATACCTATGGTAGAAAATAGGCATAGCTACACCTAGATCATCCCTGAGCAGTGCTATCTAACCTCTTCTTGAACACCTCCAGTAATGGAGAGTCCACAACTTCCCTAGGCAGGCTGTTCCACTGCCTCACTGTTCTAAGTGAAGAAGTTTTTCTAGATATCCAATCTAAATTGACTTTGCTGCAACTTCAAGCCATTGGTCCGCATCCTCCTCTCTGCCGAAAAAGATAAAAGGTGCTTTCCCTCTTCTTTATGGCAGCCCTTCAAGTATTTGAAGATTGCTATCATGTCCCTTCTTAAACACCTTTTGTGCAAGCAGAACATGCCTAGCTCCATCAGCCTCTTCTCATGGGACTTGCCCTCCAAGCCCTTGATCATCTTTGTTGCCAACCCTCTCTAGCTACTCCATGTCCATTTTAAAATGTGGGGCCCAGAACAGCATATAGTACTTCAGATGAGGCCTAACCAGTGCTGGGTAGAGGCACTATCACCTCCTGTTTCTTGCACGTAATGCATTTATTGATACAGCCCCAAACTGCCTTTTGTCCGGCTGCATCACATGCAGATTCATATTAAGTCTGTGGTCTACCAAGGCTCCCAAGTCTTCTTCCACAGAGCTGCCATCCTGCCAGATGTCCCTCACTTTGTATTTGTGTTTTTGATTATTCTTCCCAAGGTGTAGTACCTTGCATTTGTCCACGTTGAACTTCATCCTGTTAGCTCTAGCCCAACTTTCCAATCTGGCAAGATCCATCTGAATTGCACTCACATCCTCCAATATGTTCACAATCCTTCCCAGTTTTGTGTTGTCCACAAACTTGCTCAAGAGCCTTTCTATGTCAGCATCCAAATTGTTAATAAACATGTTGAACAACACCGGGCCCACTTTCCTTGTGGCTATTGAGCCACTTTCCTTGTGGCTATTGAGCCAGTTACCTATCCACCTTGCAGGAGTTTTATCCAGCCCACATTTCTTCAATTTGTTTATGAGAAAGTCATATGGGACCTTGTCAAAAGCCATGCCGAAGAGTCCAGATACACTATATGCACAGACTTCCCTTTATCCACTCAAGCCGTTACTTTGTCAAAGAAGGAGATCAGGTTTGTTAGACAAGATTTGTTCGTCATAACTCCACGCTGGCTGCTTGCAATCAGCCCTTCCTCTTCCAGATGCTTGCTAGCCTTCCTTAGGATATGCTTCCCAGTTATTGAGGTGACACTAACTACTCTGTAGTTCCCTGGGTCCTCCTTCTTGACTGTTTTAAAGAGGGGTACTATGCTGGTCCTCTTCCAGTCCCTCTAATACCCACCCCATCTCCCACACTATGCTGGTCCTCTTCCAGTCCCTCTAATACCCACCCCATCTCCCACAGCTTCATGAAGATCATGGCCAAGGGCTCCAAGATCTTGGCTGCCAGTTCTTTCAGGACCCTGCAATGAAGCTCATCCGGCCTAGCTGACTTGAATTCATTCAGACCCAGCAAAAGCTCTCTGACTGTCTCTTTGTTATCTCCCTCAATTTGCCCCATTCCTAATCCATATAATCCCTATTAGGTGTCTGCCAGTTTAATTTTTTTGGCTGTTTCCCCACTTTGGACGTTTGTCATACAATTCCAAGAGAACAAGATAAATTGAGGTATGTAGTCCATTTAAAAAAAATAGAGAAAAGATTAGAATCAAAACAAGAGAAATAGTGTGTGCAGGACACGTGCTAGAGCTGGTTTAGTGAAAAGACAGTGTTTCAGTCAAATAGTAATTTCACTGAAAAATGCTTTGTCATCAAATTGGACAATTTTTAATAGGTTTTTTTTTTTGAGTGAACACATGGAAACACAAAATTTCCACTAAAATGTTTGTCTATGGTAAAAAAAAATAGAATTAAAAATTGCTACTGAAAATGAATTTTTAAAACTGATAAATGTTTATTTTTTTTAATTGAAAATACTCACAAAAAATCAGGATACATAACAAAAATAAAAAAAAAAATTCCTCGATATTTCTTTTGAAAAATAATTAGCATTTTTCAGTCACTTCTAATATCTAGTGCAAAGGTCCGCAAAAGCTCCTGTATATGAATTAGGTTAAGTGCATTTCCAGAGAGCCTTGCTTCGTTCCCTGCCTCATCTGTTTGACCAGCAGGTGTACGAGGTTTAGGTTCTGACTTACAGGTAGGATTTAGTTCCCTCTGGTATCAAGTGTTTCAAGTCATCTTTCCTCCCCTGACTCACAGAACTGTTACACTTTTCAGGTTTCTTTGCTGTGCTTGGCTGGTTGTAACACCAGATGCCATCTCTCTCCAACAGAAGAATCTTTGCAGAGAGAGGGCTTACAAATGAGTCCCTTGTGTTCCAGAATTGTTCGGTCTTGCAACTGGTGTTTTAATTAAAAAAAAATCTTTATTTTTTTTGTACAAGGAAGTATCCTTCCATCACTCCCGCAGTTTGTCTGCTCTATTTCTTATGCAAGCACCATGCTTTTGCATGTTAACTGTCTTGGAGGAAAGTGTCAATGTAAAGCCAGCAAAATATATGCCTTGCCATTGAGTTTAAAGGTGGAGTCATCATACGTTCTTATTTTCTCATTTTTAATTCTACAACATACTAAATATGGACTATTGACAAATTAGAGTGAATCTGTCTCAGGTCTCCATCCAAACAAGATGTTGTTAGAAGAGATACTGTTGCTGTTTGAAGCTAATTAGATACAGCAATTTTGTAATGTGAGATGCATTCTTACCTTAATGTACCAAGCTTAATTACAAGAATACATACAACTCTAATTACTTGCATACATGCACAAAAACATGCATGCAAATTGACTCTGTTTTCTAAATAGTTATCTAAGCTACTGTATGCTCCATTCCCATAGCCTCCTAAGGGCTTGGCTAGTTATAACTCATATCACTATTTTCAGTATTATAATGAATTTAAACATTAGCAAAAATGTATTAACTGCCATTATGCCTTTCATGTACTTATTCCCCCTTCCTAGCCTTGGATCAACTTCAGCTTTTAAAAGACCCCATGCAAAAGTGATCTCACTTGGTTCAACTTAGTACTAATAAGAAACCCATACTTCGAGTATGTTTCATAGTGCAAGGGACATCCTTTTCTTTGACAATGCTTTGGTAACTCTCAGCTCCAGTCTTTCTAATTTTATGCACATATACAGTCAAATAAGGGTTTTAGAAATACTTATCTTCCAGTTTGTGATTCAGTATATTTGTATACATGACCATTTTTTCCCTGCAGTGTCAACAGGTAAATAAATGTGATCTGGTTCTATAAGGCACAACGTTTGTGACAATTTAACATTTGTGGCAGATGGGAAAAGAAAAAAGAGGCAGCTTGATTTGGTATTGATGTTATAAAATGCAGGTGTGTCTCATGCTGAACCAGATCCGGGGTCCAGTGGACTTGTTCATACTCCTACACAAACTGGTGCCAGGGTGGTTGGGATTGAGAACACCTCGCCTGCAGTCTGCCTACCTGAGTTTGCATGCAACCGCAGATCAGGATGTTAATGAATGATGGTACCCTGAGCTCATCTTGGGTGCCTGCTCTAAGGTAAATTGGAGGCTGAAGGTTCAGTAATGGCCACGGAGGATGAGCCGAGAGCTGTCTCCCAGGCAAACTTCTGGGCCAGAGCATGTCTGCAAACTCAGGTGGGCATGTTCACCCCTGTTCACCTGAGGACCAGGCATTGTAGACAAGCTCTTAATTATACAGCACATTACCAAAAATATAGGAGCAATAGGATGAAATTTTAGAAAAGAATATTTGATCTGAATATCATGAAAAACCTTGTGATGTTGAGAGTCTTCCTGACCAAACAATGAAAGCCCAATCTCTTGAGACAGTTAAAACCAGATTGGAGAAATATTACAACATAATATTACTGTAAGAACAATCTGTCATTGGCAGGAGGTCGTCCCAGGTGATATATTAGGCCTTTTCCATTAGTTACTTTTTGGTTCCTGTTAATCTCTGGGGTAAATTGGTGCTATTTCACAGGCTGTCTTTATTGGCAGCTTCAGCACAGGCTGTATTGAGTAGAGATTAAATCTTTTCAAACACTTTCCTTTTAACGTAAGAACTACCACAAAGAGACTTTCCTCAACAGTGAGGAAATTGAAATCCTTGCACTCAGCATGGGAGAGTACTTAGCATAAAAGAACAGTCATAACAGAAGAGTCATGGCAGATATGCGCACTCTTAAACAGAAGAGAGGGAGCAGGAAGGCAACATAAAAATCAGTATACTTCAATGGAAGCACTGAGGAGCTCATTCAAACCAGCCAGGTATCCTTGCAGAATGGATGCTCAATCTTAAAAAAAGCAAAAGGCTGGAAATTAAAGTATATCAAACAGGAAAAATATCTGTTGAACAGCCAGGGGCTAAGAGAAAGTTTGAAGAGAAAGTATTTAGGGACATACAAATAAACAAAAATCCCTTCAAATATGCAAAGAAAGGGTTTAGTGGATCACATTTTGAGAAAGTGAGCAGGAAAGTGAAGTAAAAGCAGCTGTCTGGAAATTCATTTTTAATTCAAATAAATATTCACTGTCGGGTTTTTTTTCTCTCTCACCTTTACATACACATACACCAACCGGTTAATGGAAGAGCACTCTGGCACGTCTCTTGAACGCCTGTTCTGTCGATAGAAGACTTCCACTTTCTTGCTGTAATCTGACACTTTCATTAACACCAAATTAAAATATATAATCTCCACTTTTTGTATGCCAAAATATCATTTTGAATGTTAAGAAATGCACTGTAGCTAAGATTTTAATTCCTACTTTAGTCATGTCCTTTTCAGCCTTGTTTTGATGCCCTGGTTGGCTGATATAATTACTGCAAACACGTTCTCTAAGCAAAACCCTTGGTGAGCAGCATGCTTCCACACCCTTAGGCCTACTACTGTGCTCTTCCCTTTATTTCTTATGCCAGATATTCCTCTGTACTTGTCTGATGTGGGTGCCCCTACATCGTAGTTTGTAACAAGCCTTTCAGCTATGCTAGACGGACCCTTTAAAATGTGTTCCTTGACGTCAGCTCAGTGCTGGGGAATATTTGTTATTTTCATGTGACTAATAACAGGAGGTTTCCTGATATAGCTTCTCAAAGGAGTGGGCAAGAGAAGCACAGCATGATTCTCTAGGGGACATCATCTTTGATAGTTGAAAGGAGGCTTTTCATCTAGAAATTGGGCTTGAAGGGATTATATGCCATTTCAAGCCCTGTGATATGAAGGAGATCTATAACATCCCTGTGTAGGTGTTGATCTGGTAGTCTACTTTTCTAAGAGTTTAACTTGAACAAAATGCAAGGGAAATCCTACAGATTTCCTAGAGGTGAGTTAAGTTCTCTCTGCAAGAACAGTTCAGCTCGGCCATTTTTAAGTGTTTCTAGGTCTTCGAAGTGAAAAGCATTAGAAAAATGAGACTTAACAAAGGAATATGCCCGGGCGAAAATAAGCAACTGTAGTCCATCAGTAACCTCACATATGTTTAGGTCTTTATAATAAAACTAGGTCTTCACCATTGCCAGTTTACACACATCTTATTGCTGTGGATACAATACAAAGAAAACTCTTGCATGGTTAAAGGTTTTAGTGAGACTGTGAGGCTTAAAATTTAGATTAATAGATTCATAGATGTCAGGGGCTGGAAGGCACCTTGCAGATCATCGGGTCCAGCCCCCCTGCTCCAGGCAGGAAGACGACTGGGGTTAGGTGACCCCAGCAAGGTGACTCTCCGGTCTCCTCTTGAAGATTTCCAGGGTAGGTGATCGCACCACCTCTGGAGGGAGTTTACTCCACAGTCTGGACACCCTGACTGTGAAGGAGTTTTCCATGGTATTGCTACAAATGAACTTGAACCAGGCAAAACACCAGTATTACTTTCATCCAGTCCCAGTCAAATGCACCATCCCAGGAGTGTGGGAGAGAAGCCATTCCAGGAACATCCCATATGGCTACTTTTGAGAACTTTTTTGTTTCCAGTATGTTTAAAGGGAGGACACCCACAGAGAAACCTCTCTGCCTCATTTCCAGGTTGGGCTCTTGTGAGCCGGAGCCAACAGATGAGACAGGTGGACCTTCACAGCAGCATCCAGGACATGGTGTTGGACATACCCCAAACTCTTCCCTTCTCCTTACAGTGTTACTTCACCCCATCCCCCTTATTTGATTTTCTTTTCTTTCAATTCCTCTTCTTAAACCTTTCCTCCCCCCAAGATTGGAGAACTAATGTGGCTTGGTATCATCACGCAACTCTCTGCTTGTGTGTGATACCCCCTCTCCCATCCTTTCTGTTGTGTATTAACTGGTAATTTTTTTAGACCAGCAATGGCTTGTGCTTTGTGTTAGTCAGTGCCTAGCACAATGGGTGGTATTCACGGTTGGACCAGAGCACTACTGTAATAAGCATCATTAATAATCATCCAGTGCAGTACAGAATTGCATATTTGGAAGCCTTAGTTTTTAAAACCAAAAATTAAAAGCAAGTCGAGGCTTTCAAGGCCAGAAATGCATAAATGAGAAGAAAATAGAAGCACAGAGCAGCGCCCACTCTTACAGGTTTGGGGGAGAACTCTGTGGCCTATGAGAGGTTGCAGTGCAAGTGTTGGCAAAGACCTGGGACAAGCATCACATGTGGATGTTGGAGACAGATCTAAGGAATCAGCAGAGGGTCCCCCGTCCCAGACTGCTTGGGCTGGTGTGACCAAAGAAAGCAGAGGACTATGTATACATTTCAAAGCAGAACCTGTAAGAGGTGACAGACTGGAATGCACTGTATGCATGAGAGGCATGCTACATGTAACTATGGTCAAGGCACCCAAGGGAGAGAAGGAGCTGCAGATTTGCCTATAAAAACCCTGGCAGAGATGAGACCTGTGGAATCTCCACTCCAAAACCTAACCCCCATGGATTCGAACTTCAGTCCTACTGCCAGAAAGTGGTGGGAGAGGATGGAGAAGACGCAGCCAGCTTCACCTGGAAAAGGGACACGTGGCACAGGCTGTCTAAACACACCCTGGGAGGGGAAGAGGACGGGGGAGTGAAAAGGACGATGCAACTGGATCCGGAGACCGCGAGGAAGGCAGCAACAGGATCATCATCAGCGGAAATGACAGCAACACCAACAGCGACAAGGACAGTGAATGAACTGAGAATGTAAACCCCAAATCGGGCCTTGGACTAAGGGACTGCAATTGGGTTAGGGAAGGGCAGCAAGTGGGTGTGTGGGAGCACAGGGGGGCTTATTGAAACAGGTGCATGGTTTTCTTAATGTGGTTTAAGGTGTGTGATGGAAAGTTTTATGCTAGATGATGTGTATATATATATAACTATATGTTTGTGTGTGTGTATATATGTATTTCTTTTTAATTCCCAGAAAGACTTTCTGAATCTCTGGCTATAAGGAGACACTTTGCCCTCAGGACTATGTAAGACTCGTGCAAAGGCTTTCTGTTGTCTTTTTGGTTTATTATATTGCATTTTAAATTAGACTAAGTTGTGTGTACTGTCACTGTGTCTTACTCAGCTGTGTCTTAACTTAGGTGAAGTTTTCTGTTGTTCTTTGTCGTATGCTTGAAGTTAATTTAATAGATTTCATAGCCATTAGGGCTGGAAGGGACCTTGGAAGATCATCGAGTCCAGCCCTCTGCCCAAGGGGCAGGAAGTCAGCTGGGGTCATAGGATCCCAGCAAGATAAGCATCCAAATAAAATTGTTGTGCTCAATAAATGCTCTCTTCAGAGACTAGATTATTTTTTTCCAAGCATTTATGAATTCAGTGTCACTACCTAAATTCTAATGTTAAATCTGGTAACACAAGGAGCAAGTGATTCTAAGCACAGACATAACATAATGAAGATGCTGTTTTAGGTTGAATATGTGTTACTTCCATGCTTTCTTTCTTTTAATCCTACCTTTCAAATTAATTTGCATCCACTCAGTAGTACTGATTGGTTTAGTTTAACTTTAACATTGGTACTTGGAACTTCAGTACTTTATCCATAGAACATGTGCTACATAGGACACGTCTACATGTGCAATTAATGAGAAGCAATAAACTCCGGTGTTTATCACAGCAGACTTTATTGCTCCCAGGCATACCATTTGAACGTGCGCCCAGTACCGCAGCACGTTGAGCCAAGTGAGAGCAGTCCCAGCTTGTAGAGGGTCTGGGGGATCAGCCTGCCAGCCCAGGGCTGCTCCTGCCTGGATCAACGTGCTGTGGAGGGGCTAGCTAGGGCATGGAGGTTGCTTCAACGCAGGGCTAGCCAGCAGACAGGCCCAGCACTGAAGCAACCCCATGCCCCAGCCAGCCCTGTCACTGTCTACACACGTGTTCCTGCTCATGAAAAAATTCCACAGCAGGGTAGTACTGGTATTTACAAGTACAATGTGGAGTTGTACTTGTGAAGTTTATTAGTTTACTGCAACCTATGTAGATGCTGTGACATTTACAGTGGAGATCATTAGGCAGCTCTGCAGTAAGTGTCTGGTATAGATGTGCCCATGGAATATAAGAAAGCTAGCTTACGCACACACATACACACCAGTCCCCCCGCTCCAGTGCAGAGGTGTCAGAGATACAGTTTGCGAGGTTCTCAGAGGGGCCAGGAATTGTGATGTGGATTCAGAAGTGGGGCCCACCACTGAATTCCAGTATGCAGAGCCCCGCTGGGGATGTCAGCAGTGGAGGGCTAAGCAACAGGTGCTTTAATCCTCCTGGCTAGGGAATCTGCAGTAGTTAACACAGCCACTGCTCACCCTGCTGCTGGAGGTGGGTCTGGACTGCAGCCTGTGAGGAGCCCCATCGTCCAGATCTGGCCCAGGGTGCCTAGCGGGTTTGACACCCCCTGCTCTACTGTTTGAACAATGCACTGAAGGAACTCTGCTTCCGCATGTGCAAGTATAGAACAGCCTCTAACGTTTATGCCGTTCTTGGCCTGCTGACACTGCCAACAAAGCTGACGGCCAGTGATGATTATTGTAGGTTTATTTTGTGATGTGGATACTAACTTGTCCTGTGGAAATTGAACAGCAATGAGAGCTAATTTCACGTAAGACAGTGAACACACAAAAGGGTAATTGGTAACATATTTTTATTCAGCAGCCTTACAAGCCATCTTAATTTTTTTCCCAAAACTTGATTGCAGGTAATTTAAAAAAAGAAGAGAATACAATGCCAAGATTATCATGAGTTATTTAGAATTTCAGAGATCCTCCTCTAATACGGTTTTTTGAACTTGGCTTTAGCACTGTCGCTCCCTTACACTGTGGTAATGAGCTACCCCATTATGGTGACAGCTGCCTCTGTCTGGTTTTGACTTTCTAGAGCTACATAAGCACGAAGTACAGTGACATCATGCTCTCTAGAGTGTTAATTATTAGCTGCTAAAAATAGTAACAGGCGAACACAGAATAGAAAATCAAATGTCTGTTTAAAACTCTGATAGTGCATGAGTATAAAGGTAAAGAGACAAAGCTCTGCACAGGGACTTATTGTTTAAATGCAAAGGCAACAACACTGAGATGCAATTCCAGAAAATGGGGTAAATACTGTTTAGGATTTGTGAGTTGGAGAAATGAGCAGACTCCTGTTCATCCTTGGTGTAACTCCAGAATGTTAGTAGTAGGTGAATATTTTTGCATGTACATATATCCATTTGATTTACACAGTCCGGTATGCTTTTTTATTTACATTATAACTTTGGGATTTATGAAATTATAATGATTTCAGAGTCAATTCCACTATATTCATGGTTCTATGAAAAAATAATTAACAATACCATGATTTGGGGAAATCAAGTATTTGGGTATTAGGAAATTTCATACAGTACAACGAGCAGTATTCAGGCTGAAATAGGAGAATGTATTGTCAGATACCAGTGCAGAAGCTTTTCTGTTCATCACATACATTACTGAATTAGGGCCCTGTACTTGTTATGATTTTTAAGTATTAATTAGAGATCTATAAGGCAGGCTAAATTTGGAGAAAACAAATTAAATAGTCTTAAAATTAAGAACATTTAATCGCTATAGATTCTAGGATTTGACACACAATCACGTTTTAAGATGATCCAAGTTTGTAATATCTCAAATAGATGTGATCTCAGGTTTGATATATCCTTGTGGTGACCAAGGCTAAGTGCAGACAGTCAAAAAGCCCAAGGCTGAATCCATTTAATCTTTGCTGGTTAGTCTAAGCTGCATAGATTGAACCAATAAGCAAGTGAACAGACATTCACTTTTGATTCCAGAAATGTAGCCACATGGCTGCAGTGGTCCAGGCCAGAAACGGGGGGATACTAGAGCACACCTCTCTATCTGCTGGAGCAGACAGTTTGGGCCAAGGCTATCCTGCCCACCCTGTGGGCAGGAGGGAGGGGGAAGCTTGTGGAGAAGGTGCAAAGCATCCTGGGATGCTGGGGGACTGAGTTAATTGAATCTGGAGGGGATCTGGGACAGAAGTTCAATAAACCAATTTAATCTAAATCTGTTAAGTTTGATACTACATCCATCCAGGTTTATCTTAAACTGGCTTTGGTCATTGTGTACACTGAACTCCTGTTGTGTTACAGATTTGAACAGGTTTCTGATCACATATACCAGTTCGTGTGTAATTTCTGTCCCTAGCCTGAGGGTTTCAGATGGCATCCTGTTCTAAACTGCTCTAAATTCATATTGATCACATTAAAAAGCATAAAGAGCATTTCAGACTCTAAATGTTCAACTCTGGGATTTTCAAAGTTTCCTTCAGGAGGGAGACCCATTTAAATTCCAGGGGTGTTGGGTGCCTTTAGATGCCTTTTAAATTCTAAATCTAAATGAAGACAAGGTTATTTGGGTAGAACCTCGCCTGCCTATGTCCTTAGACCAGCATGGCTACAACCAACAACCCTACGAATCTAAATGAAAACTACGGAGAGGCAGGGACTTGACCTGAAGAAGGGCATCTGATGCCTGAAAGCTTGTCCAACAGCTCTCCCAACTATACAGTTGGTCCAGTAAAACAGATCACAAAAAATCCGTGCCTCCTGGTTACTTCCTAGGCCATCATGGCTAAACTACAGAGCTAATTGTTAGCAAATGCGACTGACACTGCCTGCACCTTTCCTATCCTTAGTTTCTTCATCTGAAAAATGAAATTATACCATTGTACCTAAAGCCATTGTAAAGTGTGGCTGTGTGTGCAGGGGGATGCCAGTCCCTTCGCTGTTGGCTAGTAGACTGTGCGCCACCCATTCAGAGTTACTCTGATGATTGTGCCTTTAAGCAGTGCCCCTTGGTGGGATCCTGTAAGCATTACAGCCTTAGTAATAAGGGTTGCTTTTTATTAGGGCTTTAAGAAATACACAGTTCAGTCTTTTTAAAGTTAAAAAGATGGACCAACAGTTCCTAACCTAGCCCCTAAAGATAATACAGCACAGGAATATGAAGGTAGGCCTCCCTGAGTTGTGTCAGGGATATTTGCTCCAGGCTATCTCTCTCCTGCATACAGTTGCATGCTGGCCTCTTGATCCCTTGACCAAAGTCCAGACCTTCTGTCTGTCTTGTTCAGACCCATTTGCATGGCTCCCCAGTATCTAAGCCATTCTTGAGTAGCTGCTTGTTATGGCTGGTCCTTTTCAAAGGCCAGCCGCTCTCAACCTGGCTCTTAGCTTTTTCAGTCCCTGTTCCCAAGATGCCCAGACTTCTCCTTTCATTTGCAAATGCTCCACAGCCGCTGTCTCCTAACCCAAGTCTCCTCCAGCCTCTGGCAGCTTTCTGTTCCAGAGCTGGAGGGATTGTAGTGCCCTCTACTGGCCAGATGTTACACTAGAGAGGCTAGCCGTGCCCACTATCAAGCCAATAGACCTATTATAGTATTTAATCACTTCATCAAATCTAACTAATAATTTTGGGGAACATATAAAATATTAAGGTCTTGCTGCCCACATTTTACTTACTCCACATGTGATGATGACCCCAAAGGATATCTCCATTCCACCATTCTCCTCTAATCCTGGATCCAGATTTTGGATGTTCAAAATTGTCTGGTTGAAGCTTATGGCTCTCATTATTTTTATAATTATGTCAGATAATTACCATTGCATAATTCTGAATAAAAGTAGGATAAATAATAGTAGGCTAAAGTCTGAAAAATAATTGGTTATTGGACTCTGTGTGCATGGGTGTTGGTGGTACAAAATTAACCTTTTCTGCTCTCTGGGATCACCAGTTATGGACTTGGTATGAGATTTACTGGATGAAATAATATGGTCTGTGTTGCATAGGGATTTGGAGAAGATAATCATGGTATTCCCTTTTGTTCTACCAAGCTGTGAGTCTGTGAATGAAACAACTACTTCTCTGCTGCCCACATATTTCTTAAAAAGGTAGTATACTATCCCTTATGGTTGCAAAGTTGACCTTCCAAATGGGAGTATATGGTGCTCACTGAGTCTGCAAACAAGTAAAAGAAATGACAGACCAAATTCTGGATACCTTGGTGATAGTTAGAGGGCCAAACATGAAAAAGATGTTTAGCAAGGGGTTTCTTTTGATTGGAAGGGTGTCTCAGTGGAGGTGGGGAGTTTCAGAAGAGGGCTTTTTTCTAGTATGGGAAGGACAATGATAATAAGAAGTGGAATAAAAAAGGAGATGGAGCAGAAACACTTTACAAAATAAAATACACTTTCTGAGCCTGCTTCTGGTTTATTTTCAAGCAAGACTGCATGCTGTGCCAGGTCCTTCCAGCTTCCTCCCCCTGGAGGCTGAACCTTGCCTTCTCTTAGCACATAACATTGCAGACAATACAGCAACGCCCTTTTTCTCTGCAAGGGAAAGATTTCCCATTGTGTTGATTACATCCTTCACAACCCGCATCCGTTCAACAGCATCTCAGACTTTTAGCCTACTTTTTATTAATAAAGTAGGATAAATAATAAAAGAATACTTCCTCTTGCTTTGGGGAACATTGTCAGGAATTAAGGCACATGCAAGTGCACAAGCAGGTGAGGTTTTCTTCTGGCAAATTTCTCTTTGCTTGCTTAACCCTTTCACTGATGGCTCCTGCTGAAGCACTGATACAGATACGGGTAACACTGGCAGAAGTTTTGATGTCCAGCGTTTCCATTAAAAATCCAGTCCAGCAATGGTGACCATTGTATCGAAGCCGGATTTTGCCCTGAAAGAATGATATACAAAGAATAGTAGAAAAGAATGGTAGACAAAGATGACTGCAAAAAGTTTAATCTCTTCTTGAGAGCAGTCGGGAATGTGGCCTTTAGGTTTGCTAAACATTTGACACCTGGTTTGCAGATTTTTGTGTTTTCTAGGCAGCAAGTTCCAAATATAGAAATATGAACATTATGATTGGGTGCAAGCACAGCAATTCAGCTAATTTTTGTAGAAAAGCTATATCTCAGGGACACTAACCATCTAACCAAAATCATTTTGTGGAATGTTATGGAGACACTCATGAACTACTTTAAAATAGCATTTGTGAGACCAGTCTGAAATGGTCAGCATAGTACCTTCCAGGAACATATTGAGACCTAATCACTGGGAACTGAAATAGGCAGATTTAAACTAGTATTTTGTTTAATCCTGATGATGATTGTGATGATGCTAATAAACAGAGGGTATTTAATTATTGGAATGTCTTCTAAGGAATGCGATAGATTCAACAGCACATGAACTCTGTACATTAAGGGATTGTCTGTCTGGAACATTGTATCTTATTTCATTAAAAGTGAATTATTCAGACCACTTGAAACCCCTGTGTGAACATACTTATCCAAAATTAAAATGGCTTTTTTTTTGGTTTGTCCTACTATTACTTCTAAAGGGACAAGCATCGAGATTGCATATTTTTCTAAAAGATTTTGATGACTTCAACAACAAATTACTAGACTTGAGGTAGGAACTACTTAGTGAATTCGCTAAACTGTTATTGCAGGATGTCAAAGCAGATCAAAATGGTTCCTACTGGCCTAAGGATACATGGATCCATAGCAGTGACCCTCAACTGTTTGCACAACAGACATAGAGGGCAAAGAAGGGCTCTCTTTTGCCACGTTCCAACATACCCTCATAACCTTGTCACTACCAATTTTGACATGAATTTACAAGGGCTGTAGATACTAATTACATGGCTCCTGTGCTGATACCCACTGAAACGAAGAATTCTGATATGATGAAAAAGACGTCCACATAAATAAAAGGCTGTTTGGATTTCTAGGTTTTTAGCAAGGGGTCCTGATCCTGTAACCTAAAGTACAGAAGTAGTTTTGTTTGTAGTGAGCAATGTTATTTACTTGAGTAAAGACTGCAGGATTGGGAGAGACCCAATTTTGAAATGTTAACCGAAAGGTAAAACAAAACATATACATTATTCTGAGGCTGGTTTGTCTGTTTTGACAGTTACCACTAACAGTAAGGGAGTAAATAAATGACCTATTCTTTTGATCCATTTTCAAGAACCACATTCATCCATTGTCCTTCTATAAGTGTCAGTGGCTAGAATTACCAGCCTGGCAGGAAAGAGGAGTTTTTTTATTGTTAACTTTGCACTCTTAGGCCTTCCTTCCTCTCTTAACTTCCTTTTTGTAAAGATGAAACCTGGTAATGGAAGTTTGCCTGTCGTGCTCCTTTTTCCGGTGAGTCTGGAGAACCCCACTGAACAAATAAACTCTTTAAATTGCTGATTCGGCAGCTTCCCAATTTCAGTGGGAGATTTGCCACAGGTGCAATGCAGAGTAGACTTTTAGAGAATAAACTAGAAAGCATATGAAAATAGGTGGAGTAGGCTGGAGTAGGGTGAATCATGCTTTGCTTTCCAACCTGTAAAATTGGAAAACACTAGGAAATGTGCAAGAGTCTGATGGGAACTATTGGAGGCTTTGGCTCAAGCATGGAATTGCGAGGAGGCTTGATGCAAGTGAATTAACACGTCTCACAACAGCCCTGTGAATCAATTCTCTCACCCAATTTCAGAGGGTAAACTGAGGCACAGAGGTTTAAAAAATAACCATAGGTCACAGAAATCGTGTTTAAGTTTCCACCTCCCCATCTTATGCTCCAATTTCTAACCAAATCCCTTACTTGTTGGTTACCTGTTGGATGCTGCTGTCTGCAGTATCCTTGGCATTGCCTGCTTATTTTTCAGCACTTCCTTTGAGAAGTTTTCTATTAGTTCATGTCATCAGAAGGCATTTAAAGGAAGCTTCTAGTATTAGTTTGCTCCCAGAAAAAAAACTGGGAGCATTGTATCCTTCCCAGTGCAAGGAATCTTCCTTTTTTCCTTGTGAATCTACAGATATTGGAAAAAAGCAAAAATGACCCTACCAAGTTTGCATTCATTGTTGAATGCTCGCTCAAAAGTGATGGAGACGGTTCTTTATTGTGATAGCGAAGGCAAGGTAATCAGCTGCATCATTTATATTTATGTCATAAAGGACTTAGTTGAAATGTTTCAGCACTGTAAAAATAATCTTTTCTCCCTTTTATTTTCAGAATATGAAACTAGAATATTTTCATTCAGTCCATCTGATGGATGCTGAGATTGTGTGCACATAGGACCATCTTCTCCAGAAGCATACAGCAAAGTAACTACTTTGCATACACATTGATATTTTGCCAGTCACATGCAGTGAGGGAACATCCTCTTATTCATTTGAACTGTTTGGCCATGAAAGGAGACAAACAATAACTGCATTGTATTCTTCAGGAGAGAGACACAAGTTAACAGGAATATTTTTTCTTGTGACTGAGCTGCAGGGCCTCGCCCATCAGTTAACATAAATTGTTTCCTAGGCTTTACAAGTGGAATTTTAATCAGGACCATACAACAGTAGATCCTTAGAGAAAATCTTATTGATGTTCTTTATAACTTGATAATGACAGGCATGGAAAAGAAAGTTAAGACTGAGATGAGCTGTGATTATCCCATAAAAAAGCTAGTCTTCAATATCAACATGACAATCAGAACCGCAAATGGTTAACTTGATTCTGTCTCTACTAGCGATGTCCCTTGTGATGCTTTTGTTGATGGGTGGGGGATGTGTTGGCAGTAAGTATATGTTAACTATAATTATTTATAAAATACCATCTGATAACAATAAGAGTCCACAGGCTCATATTGCTATTAGGATGCTCCACTGAAAATGCTTCACTTATCCTCCAGGGGCAGTTAATTGTAGAGAGACCCAGCTGATCTAAATTGTCTGAAAAGTATGTAGGGACAAAGTCTCCTGTATAATCAGTTTCTACGCTTTATAACTCTTTACTGAACTATCCTAAATGACATCCAGAAGCAGATGGGAAGCAGCTATGATGCCTAAGTCATATCAATTTAACCAATCAGCATATGATTAAAGCCAAAAAGTCAGGAGATCTGATCTATGAATTGCAGGGCATTACAAACTCTTTCTCCATTCTGGAGGCAGATAGGTTCTTTGGGTAAATCTGATATCTTTTCTTAGACCAACTAAAATAGTTGAAAAAAATCTTCTTTGCAAGCTTTTGGGTACACACACCCTTCTTCAGGCTGAGGGAGCATCTGCAGTTGTTCTGTGCTCTTCCTGGATGGGATAGAATATAGGTTTCCCTCGCTTTATCCGTTACGTGTTCCTGGAAAACGGCTATAATTCAAATTTGCATAAAGGGAACACATTTTACAATATAACAAATAGGGATATGTTCCAGGACCTTGACTGTACTCACCCCCAGACCTATTTCTACCACTTGTACAAGACAATTCTGGTACTCAGCAGGCAGTACACACAAGCACAGCGGGGTGGTGAATGTGGGGATGGCAACTACAGAAACCCCTGTCACAGTCAACGAGGGAGGAGCACAGATCCACACAGGAGACTATATTTTGGTGTTCCTTACTCGCACAATGCACTGTACAAAGCAGCTGACTGTGGGCTTCCGCCACACCGATTGTATAAGAGTGAATTGACCACACATATAACGATTTTTTTGGTATAAAAAGAGTCATTGCATAAAAGCAAATTCGCACATACAGACCCTGCATAATGCAAGGGAAGCCTGTAGAATAGAAGATAGAAGCCAGTATGCAAAAAACCAGTCAGTGAAAATGCAAACTGAGGTAGTCAGTGGGTAAGAAACAGGTGTAGGGGGAAGGGGAATGTAGACCTAGTGATGAGATACAGGTGGTAAATAGTAGAGCGGTTACCTGGGGTATCAGATTCATAGATTGTAAGGCCAGAAGGGACATCAGAAGATCATTGGGTCCAGCCCCCTGCACCAAGCAGGAAAGACAACTGGGGTCAGGTGACCCCATCATGGTGACTGTCTAATCTCCTGTTGAAGATTTCCAGGGTAGGTGATTTCACCACCTCTGGAGGGCGATTATTCCACAGTCTGGACACCTTAACTGTGAAGAAGTTTTTCCTAATGTTGAGCCTGAATCAGACCTCCAGGAATTTGTGGCTATTACTTCTGTTTTTTCCCTCGGGTGCCCTGGTGAACAGTTGCTTACCAAGCCCTTGGTGTACTCCCCCAGTGTAGTGGTAAGCTGCTACCAGGTCCCCTGTCAGCCTTCTTTTCCCCAGGCTGGAGTCCCAGATCTCTCGGCCTTTCCTTGTATGGCTTGCCTTTTAAGACTCTGATCATAAGGGTGGCTCTTCTTTGGACTCTCTCAAGCTTTTCCACGTCCTTCTTAAAGCGTGGTGCCCAAAACTGGATGCAGTCCTCCAGCTGCAGTTTCACCAGTGCTGGGCAGAGCAGAAGAATCACCTCTTTGGTTTTCTGGGAGATGCACCGATTGATGCATGCCAGAGTATTATTTGCCCTGCTGGCTACAGCACCACACTGCCGGCTCATATTCGTACTCTGGTCTATTATTACCGCTAGGTCTCTCTCATTCATGCTGCTAGTCAGTTTGGTGCCGCCAAGCCTGTAGGTGTGTTGGGGGTTGCTTGTCCCGAGGTGGAGCACTTTACATTTCTCGATGTTGAACTTCATCAGATTCTGATCTGCCCAACTTGACAGCTTGCCTCGGTCCGCCTGTAACTGCAGCCTATCTTCAATGTTAGGGAGGTTATAATGTGCCATAAATCCAATATCTGTATTTAGTCCATGATTTTTTGTATCCAAGAGGTTGATGAAGTGAAGTTCATAGGCTTGTCTGCAAAAGGTGTTTTGTAAATTCCTTTAGAGGATTAGAACTGAGAGACTGGAGAGAGAGCGGTTATCTTGTGAGAAATGTGCCCCCCCAGGTAATTGGGTATTCTTGTCTTTGTTAGCTTTTCGGTGTGCGTTCATTCTGGTACACGTTTGTTGTTTGATTTCTCCTACATATTTTCCATCAGAACATTAAGTGCACTAGATGAGATATATTACATTGCTGGAGGTTCAGGTGTATGATTCAGGAATGTTGATGGTTCTGTTGTGGGGTTGTAGTTATTGTGGGAGTGGTGGAGATATGTTGGCAGGTTTTACATTTCTTGTCATGGCATTCCAAAAGTATACTTTATGTCTGGTTGCTTCACCAAGAAAAAGATGGAAAAAAATCACCTATTGTTTACAGGATCAGGGATATCCACTAAGTAGGTGTAAAAAACAACCATTTCCCTGGCTGTCTGGTTTCAAGAAGGAAGGATTATGCTTAATGGTCCCAAAGAAGAGAAATGTGCAGCACAAGTCATTGCTCTAGCTGCAGCAGAAAACAACAATCAGGGAGTGTTTCTTGAAGAAGCCAGGCAATAGCACAGCACCAGGAGCTACTAGCAAAGCCTTTGGAAGCTCTCAGCAAGCCTAAGGCCCCTAATGAATTGAGGAGACCAAAATGGGAGGAAGGGCATGCACCGGACAGGGGTGGGATTGTAAAACTAAAGGGAGAAAGTGAGTAAGGGCAATGAGAGAGACAACAGAAAATAGGAAGGGAGTGCTGGAGAAAGAAAATCTCTTCATAAGAGTGGGAAACTCTGAAGGATTCTGCCCCAGAACATAGGGCCAGTGGCTTGATTCACATCTTATCTCATACCAGTTTAGCACTGAGATAACATCACTCGCTAAGGTTACTACACAAGCAAGTTACTTCAGGCAAGCTAAGATATGAAATTTCAGTGCATTAGCTACTCCACTGTAACTTTTGACCCACAATAAATATGAAGTATCCTGCCCTTCAGTGAAGAATAAGTGCACACTGTAGCTTATCTCATAATGGAACTCATTTGTGTGTCAGGCCTTGAAATGAAGTTACTTTAGATTTATGCTTATATACAGGAGAGGAGGATCAACCCATCATGGCAATCGTACTAAATGTCATTGCAGATATATTATATCTCTTTGAATAATGTCATTTGTAGAGGTCTGCAGGCATCTACTATAGGTCACAAACCAAAGTGGACTGTGAAGATTATAGTCTAGGGACATTACCTTATTTGATATATTTCTCTCCACCTTAGTTATTAATTTCTACAGGGAGAAGATTCAGGGTGGGAGGTGTTCACATAAGTCAGCGTTTTTTGACCTTTCTGACTTCTGTTGCAATCTTTATTTTTCATTCTTGTAGCAGGGATGATGGAGAGATCAATGAGGGCATTGTGCCAGGGCTATTACTCAACTCCTTGGCTTCCTGCTGGGGTAAGATCAAGCAAAGAGCTTGAAGAAATCCAAGCAGCAGCCAAATTCTCCTCTTTCGTATACTGTGAAATACCTACCCAGCAGTTGCAACAGTGTTAGGTGAGCAGGATTTAGCCTTAGAAATTTAAATATTTATTTTGTTCCAACAATATGCCTGCTCTAATG
The DNA here is from genome assembly GCF_052110815.1 of Crocodylus siamensis. Lineage (NCBI taxonomy): Eukaryota > Metazoa > Chordata > Crocodylia > Crocodylidae > Crocodylus > Crocodylus siamensis. Next base: position 89,324,483 of record NC_143400.1, on the reverse strand, counting down.
AAGTCATTGGCAAAGCTTCTATTGACATTAGTGGCTCCTATTGACATAGAGCTACTGTTAAAACCTGGTGCAAGTCCCGTGAAGTCAGTACAATTATTTTAGATTTTAACCAGTAAAGCTGAGAGCAGAAGTTGGTCTTACATCATAAAGTGATTTTTTTTTTAAGACTCGGAATGATACATTAATTATTTTAAGGTTGTTGGTTGTTGCCATGTTGGTCTACATAGGCAGGCAAAGTTCTTTGGATAGATGTGATAGTTCTTTGGGTAGATGTGATAGATTTTATTAGACCAGCTAAATAGTTGGAAAAAATGTTCTTCGCAAGCTTTCAGGCACAAACACCCCTCTTCAGGCATAGTGCCTTAATTATTTTAACAATTCTAAGGAGAAAATGCACTGTTATATTGTGCATTTGAAAATGTCATTAAACTTGGTAAATATTACATTCCCATGCTTAAATGGAAAGATTAGAATTGCTGCCCCTCAGTGCTGTATAAGGTAATCAAGTTGTCAAGAAAAAACATTTTTACTTGAAGCCTTCAAACACCTGACAGAACTAAAAAGGAAAAGATTTTCAGCTACTCAGTATTTAAAACAGATTTAGAAGTTCCAGTTTCAGCAGCTCATCAAAGAGGAAGACTCCCATTTTTTCAATTAAAGCCCCCTTACTCATTCTTCACCAGTGCCAAAATAGTCCCAGAGGGAGGTAGTTAGCCATATCAGTCTCAAGTTAGGCAGAAGGCAGGGTAGATTTGCACCTCATAGACTAACTGACTAAATGAGAGGTGCATAGCATAGGCTGTTGTAAGCTGTAAGTTTCCTTCAACATAGTCTGTGCAAATATTACTTAAGTTCCCACCCATGTAGGAGAACAAGCGTATAAAAAACCCAAACTATTTCAATTTGTCCTTTCAATTGTGTTTTGGCTGATTAGAGCTAGAAATTCCTCTCTTTCTCCCTTTTCTGTTCAGTCCTAACTGTTGTACTCCCTATGCCTCTGTAGAGACCCTGAATCTGTAGTTTATCAGAGTTTAAAAAGCATCTGCTTATATATTGAACAGGCACCACATGCCCTTACACTGACTAATAAATAACGGCACACTTAAGACACACACCTGGACTAGTATTGCAAAACATGCCATTTCCCCTCCTTTCCTTCTTTTTTTTTCAGTTTAATCTGCATAAGGACTCAATAGCATAAAGGACTGAGGGCAAAGTAGCAAATTAATTTTTCATTGCTCAGTCTGCTTTTAAATTTGTCTCAGATCATAATTGAAATGATGTATTATCTCACTCTGCACCATAGTGTCATTTCCAACATTGCTAGTTCATCATGACTGTAGTCCTCCACTCAGGAAGGGCTAAGACCATAGTAAAAAGGTTGTTGCAGATCAAGGCTGGGTTCAAGTGAGAGAAGCCTGTTGAAATGTTTCCTGAGATCAGCCTCTGTTACTCTCTAGTGCTGGGGAAATGCATCCCTGGTACAAGATTAGAATTTTTCAAAAATACCAAATCCTTTAAATTAAGAGATAAACGAAATCTCTGAACAGTGGTAAAACCTGGGAATTGCCATCCCAGACTGAATAATGATCCTAGTAGTTCAGTATCCTGTCTGCTGCAATTACTAATGCCGGATACTTCAGAGAAAGGCATAACACTTTTATAAACCATCTAATGTACCATGCTATACCACAGGGAGATATCCTTCCTGAGCCCAGGCGGAGATCAGTTTATATTCCAAAACAAAAGGATTAATAGCTTTTGCCATTTCTACTTTAGTATAATTGCAAATGTTTGTCTCATTCACTGAAATGTCTAACCCTTTCTGAACCTTACTAAGTTATTATTGCTGTAGTAATATCTTGTAGCAAGGAATTCCACAAGCTAAATGATATATTACATTCAGTGTGTGCAAGCAACGGGGGCGTCAGATGTATAAGTGTGTTCTTTTTTGTGCTTTCATTCACTCGTCAGTCCCATGTGCCTGGAACATGCTTTCAGTTAATGAATGTTATGCCTCCTCTTCTCTTTTAAGCACCTGATAACTCACCTGAAATGATCATCCACTACTCTGTGTTCACTGACATTGTTCTTGTGTGTACAATATTGTATGCACCGTCAAATCCTTGAACAGCGTACCATTAGACATATGCCGAAATGACATACTTGTATGCTCCAAATAATCTATGGACGTCTCAAATAGTAACAGTGAGGAATAGATTTACAAGGCTGAGAAAGGTTATAAGGCTTCTCGATCTACCATCACTGTGAGTTTAAATGAGGATCTTAATTTTTTTCTGCCCCTCCCATCTGCTGTTTCTCTCAACTCAAAATGAGGAGGAAAGCCAGCACCATGACTAGAGGCATAACTATCATTTGTGGTGACCTGGGTAAGAAAGTGGGGAAAAGGAATGCTGCATGAGCTCTCTGGGTCACCCCTAATTATGCTGCTGACCATGACATTTAAATGGACAGCAGACTGTGGAAACTTGTATTACATTTTAGTACTTCTCCTTAAGGGGGCATGGAGAGAGAGAGAGCTGCTGGTGTGGAATATTGGGTGTGCAGTCTAGACCCTCACATCCTTCCATGTGAATGTGAGGCCCAAATTCACATTCCTTATAGAAACTTGAAGGAAGATCTACAAAGAGCATTACTATGTAGGGATATGAGTCAGCACAGAGTGGACCTAGAATCAGCACAGACAGGTGCCAGAGCATTGATAATAATATAAGCATTGCAATGTCAACCTTTTAGACTACATAGAAATCCTGGAATTTATCTGGTGAAAAAGCTGGAAAGTTATATTCAGTATGAGAAGCACAGTACTGATCTCTTTGTGCTATGGCTTGCTCCTCTGTGGAGAAAGCAAACTCAGTTTAGATTTTGGTTGCTGCTTTTTTTTTTTTTTAATTTTCCTAATGAGCACTTTCAACTTTGAATCAGTGTCTGGAACAATTATGCCTGCTAGAAATGTTTTCAGAACATAGTAACAACAACAACAGATATGATATCAATATCATGATATATATTCCTTCTTCCTTACTTCCACTCAAGCTGTGTTTTCCTCATGCGGTGAGTCAGCTGGCTCCTTTTGGAGAGTCTGGACTTAACTGCATGATCAGTAGTGATACTGGACTTCAAAAGCCAACCCTATCCATCAACTTCCTTTCCATCCATTCATTCTCCTCTTTTTTTGCTTTGATTTTCTATATTAAAGAATTATCAAATTATCCAGAAAATGCTGGATATGGAGACTTGGAAACCCAGACTCACTCATTTTTAACAGAAGTATTATAGCTAGTAATGCCACCAATCTGATTAACTCCTAACCTGGAAAGACTGCCTGTAGGGGTGAGCATACTTCCCTCTCCATGCTTCTGCTGAGGCTGACAGCCGAAGGTGCCAGTTAACTTCTCTCTAGTAGTGTCTTTTATTATGCTGCTTGGATGTTTGTCTGCTGAGAGCTAGCCTGAGACTACACTGATACTTTTTATGTAAGCCATCTTCTGATCAGGTAGAAGATTGCTTTTACTGGGTGCTGTGAAAGGTTACCCATCTAAGCAGAACTAGGGACAGTATAACAAAAGCTCTGACATGTTTCAGTTGCACAGCTGAGCCAGTGAAGGGCTCTTCAAATAAATTATCCTCACACAGAAGCAAGAATTCAAATCAGAGCTTGATGATAAGAACATAACATGTTTACTTCCATGGTTGGGAGGAAACAGGAAAAGGGTTGTCTAAAGATGTGGCAAAAGTTTCCTGTAAGTGTAACCCTATTTAGTAGACTGATTAAAATCTAACAGTAAACAAGAAACTTTCAAGAATCCCTTCCTTATCTCTTCATAAGGCCCTGGAAAGCAGAAGAAGGAATGGATCCTTCCTAGTAAGGGGTTAATCACAATTTAATAACTAAATTCAAAGATGTAAAAGGAAATGTGAAAATAAAAGGGCAGTTGGAGGTGTGGATTGGAGTTTTTCACCTGAACAACTCTGTCTGGCTTTCAGTGGTAGGAGGCGTTGTCAATCAGAGTCAAAACAAAAAGACCAAGGATACAAAAGGAATAATGCATGTACTGCACAGGGAACCTGGCTTAGCTAATTAGCCAACATGCAAGTTCCTGTGTAGATTAGTGGGGTTAGGAAACTAATGTCACAATTAGAGGATGGTTTTATGTTTTCCCCAGAGAAAGAAAAGGGGATTGTTAAGGACAAATTAATTATGAAATCTGAAGCAGCAGCCTACTCCTTCCTCTGCTTTTCTGAAGTCTACTGAAGAGGCTGAGATTCTCAAAAGCTAGTTGTTAGATCAATGGATGAGATTCCAAATGGATCTGTGTTGCTTGTTTCTTGTGGGGTCCCTCCCCCCCTTTTTGGGCTTTAAATTATCTCTTGAACAAACACATGCTTAAGCTGTCAACATCCTGAGATGTTTTGGGAAAGAATTGGGTAATGGTCTGATAACAGTGGAAATACTTGTGAGAAATACTCGGCACTTTAAAGGATGAGTTGACAATGAGCTATTCATTTCTTAGAAACTGAGAAAAGGAATGTTCATAGACTTAACCAATACTTTTAGAAATACTAGGAAATTCATTTGATGTCTGGTTTGTCTAAGGTCCTGGCAAAACTAGGGAATTTCCTGAAAAAAATCCCATTGCTGCCTATGCTGGCTCAACTCACTGGAGGCCTCCCTGATGTGCCACTCCACAGAGCTGCTATCAGAAGGGAGATGAAGGCAGCTGCCTGAGCTTTTTTGGCAGCAGTTACCTCAGACACCTGCTGAATCAGCAGATTTTCCCATCAGCCTCCTCCCCATAAATCTCGACAGTGGTGGTATGGCTATTTTAGACTCTTCTGGCAGACGTCCCACTAAGGATCTCAACTAGGGTTTATTCCAGTAGGAGCTGGCATAGTAAGCTGCTCATATGTCAAGGCCTTGTCTATATGAGACGATTTAAAGAAACCAATTCTGTAAAACTGTTGCTGCCTGTATTTGCAGGCATTATCTCTGCGTGGTAGTGCGTTTTATCAATGTAACATGAGCTCACCCCTTACTAACTTGGATTATAAGTCATTATAAGGACTTCTAAACTGAGGAGACAGTGATTACAGGAGGAGATTGCACCACAATGCTAAACAATGGCTCAGCGTCTGAAGCCATTTAACAACTTTGGGGCTGGGCAAAAAGTGGTTGTAAAACATTACCACTAATGTGAGTGAAGATTTCTTATATAGTAGCATTTTATACTCTTTTTGGTGTCACAATATATGTCTAATAAAAGTACATGGCAGCTATGCTTTTTACATTCCCTATCTGGTAATAAAGATACTTCTCCAACTCACAAAAGAATTGTGAGGATAAAATCATTAATTTTTTGTAAGATGTTCCGAGATCCTCAAATGGAAGGACAAAGATGTATCATTACATAGTATATAACCAACTAAAATGCAAATCAGACTTTTGAGGGTGGCTCTGTCCGTATTAGGAGTCTCAGGCCTTTCTTTATAATTTAATTTAATAAATTTTTAACATGTCCATTTCTTGATCATGCCAAGCCTACTTCCAAAAGAGAAGATAAGAAGGGCTGTGTTGGTCTGAGGGTGGTATCCTGCCATTGTCCTTATTCAAAATGCCAGCTGAAATCCACTTGGGAGGTGAAGTTTCAGGAAACATAACGGGAACCAGCTTGGTGAGGCAGAATTGTATTTTTGTGTCCTTGTGACAATTGTCCCCTTTTTAGTGAAGGAATTGTTAGGTACCTTTTTTTCTGCAGCCATCTGATGGCTTTGAAGAAGGCTCTTTTCCCTCTTGGTGAAGAAAAATTAAAATTGAATCCACTACTGCTTTGTTACCTTTGTGCATGTGATCACATTAAATGCAAGGCAAATGTGTTGCTGAAAGACACCTGCTCCTAGCATAAATGAAGGGCAGATATATTGCACTTAGGAGAAGCAGAAATGTGTATTTTGCAACCAGGACAAAGTTATTAAAACATCCAACTTGTTAGCTGAGTCAGTTAGTGAAGGGATGTGCACTAACATTTCTGTTGATATGACTCAATATAAGCAATGGGTTGTTTTTATTACCATGTGTATTACCATTATCTTGAAGTCATTTATCAATAGGATGGTAGTATCTGGCTAGAAAATATGCAGGTCACCTTACCTCAAAGTCTAGACCATATATTATGATTGTGTGAAATCTTATTAAATATTAGGGGCTCAGCTTACTAAATCCTCAGGGGGAGGAAGAAGCTGTGCATCTCTGTACTCCAGCTACTCATGATTGCAACAAACACCATTAGGGAAATGAGTAAGGACAGTCAGAATTAGAACAGCCCATGGAGCTGCCCTAGGCTGGGTTAGGACCTGGTTTCTGGTAACCTTGGAATAGGGCAGATGCAGCCTTTCTACCCTTGATCCCTGTGCTGCCCCTAGTACCAGCACAGGAATGAATGCACTGTCAGTGCCTGGAGGCACTGTGGCTTTGAGAGCCATCTAATCAGTTTGATTCTCTGCTTACATACGCCAGGGTCACACTAGTACAAATGTAATTGCTGTGTCATTGTTCATGATTCTTATCAGTCTAAAGAAAAAAAGCAGATCCTTGTACTTACTAGATGTTAAGAAGGAGAATGGTGAATATCACTCTTGGCTATACCTTACCAATGTGTGGAATCAGCTCTTTCACCAGCACAGTATTTCAGCATTGCAGTGGGGCTGTTGACCTCTCACCTCAAATATATATATATACATATATTCACTGTACGCCGACTGTAACACGGCATTCAGGAGCACACAAGAGAGACAGCAGTTGGGAGCAGGCCATAATTTTGCCACAGCCATTTGAGACCAAAGGTGTTGTGTTGTACATTTGTTCCACTTGGCTCTAAGTAAGACATTTCAGCTTCTCTGCTGAGACATTCAGAAAGTGCACTGATTAGCAGGGATTCTGGTTGCAGCTGTTTAATGATGTGGTGGACATCTGGCCACCAGGAACTGGACTAAGACTATATATCCCCTATAAGTATACTTTTTTATCCTCCTTTCTCTGCACCTTTATTCCTGCCATCATCTGTGATGCCAGTAGTACCAGAGTCTCTGTTAGGTTCTACAAGAAAAAGAAAAAATCATGAGCAATTTATAGGGAAAATAATTTAAATGCAGCGGCATGTCCTTAGCAACTCTATTCCTGCCACAGAATTCTGTAAGTAATCTCCATTTTTAGCTTCAAGATTATTTCTTAACTGGTATTCATTGCTAAGGGGAGGGGAAATGTGGCATAATCATCAGCCGTAATGCCTAACAATTTTCTCCTTTGGAAGAGAATGGTTTTGGTGATATGTGAGTTTCTTCTTTTCGTACCTGAACTTGGGTTTATTCAGGGATTTTACTGCCTACCTCCTTGCATGGGATTTTACTATCTTCCTGCAAGCATAATTCATTATAGAAGTAGATTCAATGGAGGCTGTTGAGCTTTATTTTTTTCTCTAAATATAGTAATGATGCCAACAACATGCCTCTGAAGGTGCCTCTGAAATGAAGCAAGATGTAAGAGGAGGATTTAACCTCGAGTGAAAGGAGGCTGTAGGATTAGCGTCTATGTTTGTCTGTGAAGAGTTTCTGCTGGAGTAAACTACCCACCATTATTAAAGCATTTTCGTTCTCTCAGCATCTAGATTTAATAGATTTCATATATTTCATAGACATTAGGGGCTGGAAGGGATCTTGTGAGACCATCGATTGCAGCTTTCCCGCCATAGGCAGGAAGTCAGCTGGGATCATGTGTTCCCAGCAAGAAAAATATCCAGATGTCTAGATCTCTAGTATATTTGGGAACTGGTTCTTTGCATCACAGATTCTCCTCAGGGTTGGACCCAGTCCTACAGTATGGTCTCACATGGCCACCTCGGGCTGCTGCCAGCCCACTCAAACCTCCCGTGGATGTACAGGAGCGTAGCAAACCCATCCTTGCTTCATGGGCATATTCAATCCCGCCAAAGTCCATTTCAATCCAACGCGAGGCTTTCTGCATTTTGGGCCCGCAGACTTTTCTCAGACAAAACGTCACCACGCTCACTTTCTGACCAGGGCTGCGCGTACGGGATGAGACACAACGGTTTTAGGGCAGTGAGGTAGCCTCTGTCCTCCTAAACACACCCCGAAATGAGCACGTGCGCTCTGCTCGCATTCGCAAATCGGGAAAAGCCTCTGCCCATATGGCCACAGGAGTCCCTTGTATCCAATCTTTTATTATTTTGTAGGTGATAAGCACTAGGGTGGGGAGGAGCTTTGATTAATTACAGGTGGGCAGCACAATATTGATATACATCGACATCCTGCCGACTCCAACTGGGCCCTTCTGAGAGGGCTGTCCTCCTCCCACCCCTTGCGGCCACAGCCCTCTCCGGAGACCCGGCTCCTTCCTTCGGCAGCCACCTGACGTCAGCGCGGCGCAGCCATGGCAACCGACTGTCATGTCGGATCAGTCCATGAGGGAACGGGAAGTGGGAGCGGGCGGACGGGCGGGCGGCTCCGGCGAGGACATGCCATGGGCGCCTGCGTTTGCTGACGGCCTGGAGGGGGCTCTGAGGCGGACGCGGCACCCCGAGGAGGCGGCAGGTACCCCCGGCCCCCGCGAAGCCCCCAAGCCCGTGGGGGGACACCTGGAGCGAACCACTGCGTTGTGCGCAGAAGGGGTGGTGGGGGGCTTGTAGCACAGCCGGCTCGCGCCGCTCCCTGGAGCGAGCCATTGCGTTTGGCGGGAGGGGCCGGGCTGTACCACCGCGGGGAGGCTCGCGCCGCTCCCTGGAGCGAACCATTACGCTGCGCGGGGGGGCGGGCTGTACCACCGCGGGGCGGGGCCGAGTGTGGAGGCCGCTGCTGCTGCTGCGTTGCTGTCCGGCTGCGCTGCAGGGCGCGGCTGCCCCCCGCCCCTGGGGCTGCCCTTCCTCTCGGCCGGCGGCTCCCAGCGCTCAGGTGAGGGGGCCTGCGGGGGACGGAGCGGCCGCGCGGGGTGCAGGAGTCGCGCGGCGCCGGGACGGGCCTTGCGGCCTGAGAGGCCCGAGGCGGCGGCGGGCGCGGGAGGCCGCAGGCCTGACAGCGCGTCGGGTCCCACCGGCGTCCCGGGTTTGGGGCTCCCCTCCCCCTCCCCCTCCCCCCCCCGTGCTTTGCTGCAGCAGGCGTGGAGGAAACGTGTTTTCCTTGCCGCTTTGTGGCGGTGGGTTTGTCTCTCCTGCAAACCGGCTGGGATAGAAAGCCCCCCTGGGTCTGACTCTTTCCCCACCCCCTTAGATAAATTGTCAGATACCTGAGTGGTGAGTGTTGCTTTTTTTAAGGTTTCTTGAATGCAGACCGGGGGGGGGGGGGGCCTCGCTGGTGGCACGCCCCGATCCCCAGCGACCTTTTGACACGCGCTCTTGGCCAGAGCCGTCTTGGGGTGTGGAAGTTTCTCGTGCTTCCTGCAATCGGTTCATCAGAGTGATTTGCGTGCGATGCAGTTTGGCTGAGGCTGTTTTGTCAGGCGATGCGTGCTGCTGCTACGTGGTTGCCGTTTCTTTATTTTTGGGGAGTGGGGTGGGGAAAGGATGGGGGAGCGCAGAGGAAGAAAAGTTGTAGGCTTCGTATGTCTTTGATATGAGGCTGCTTGCATGATGGTGTAATCCCTGCTGAAATTAGGGTAGCGGTGGTTTAAACCTGCAGGCATCTTGAGACCTTTTCTCAATGATAATTTATGTTGGCAGACAAAATGGTTATGCACCTTCATGCAGTGAGACCGTGTAGCCTCTATCCTCATCAGTGCACACCAAATGAGCATGTGCACTTTGGTTGCATTAGCAAATTATGAAACCTGAAATTGAGAGGGCACAATAGCTATATTGAAAAGTCTCTTCTGATATCGCCTGAAGTGTCTATTATCCAATGCATACTGCCAGGTTTTCTTTGTAGCCCAAATTATAAAAAACAGTGTGGGAGGAGTGTTGATTAATTATAGGTCATTAAATGTTAGGTAGTACAGTATTCATATAAATTTACATTCTACAAACTTAAGCTGGCTTCATGTCCCTTATTTGTACAGCTGTATCTGCTGTGGTGCCATAAGTGTCTAACAGCTCTAAGGAAAAAATTGGGATTGGTATTTCACTCTTAAGAATGTCATTGGAAAATAAATATTTTTGGTCTATGGAGGATTCTAGCTTGTGCAGGGATGTGGGAAAGAATAGTGTTTTAAATAGGTGTCCCAAAATTGTCACCCAAAATTTTAGAAATGAAACAGGAAATAATGCCCCCCCTGTGCAGTATGTATAGTATATTTTATTTGACTACTAGCTCCTATGTCACAAGCCTAAATTAGGCCCATATGTACTGCTACGATAATTTGTTGATTTGCTGCTTCTAATTTTCAGAGTCTGTTCAAAAAGCTTCATCAAATTGGTAAGAAATCCACTGTCTGGTGAGCTGACATGTGACACTTTACTGTGCAGTGTAAACATTTTATATAGATGGGGACTGTGCAGAGCAGTTTTGCTTCAGAGCACTTTATCTTGTCTTTAAGACTGTCTGTGGGATGGTTAATGTGGTCCCTGTGTGAATATGTCTTTCTGTAAAGCATGAGTAGCACTATGGTAACTTTCAGCAAAATAATCTTTCTTTTAAATCTCACCAGAAATGTGAGGGGCTGTCTGTCTGTCTGTCTTTTTTTTGGTCCTAGCACACCATGTTTGAATCCATTATTTCATCTCTCTTAGATACTTAGTTTGACTTACGTCTCTGTTCCGTGTTCTTATTCTTGCATGTGAAACTTCTGTGTTTTGCAACTCAGTGTTTTGTAATAGGATTTAAGTGAGAGACGCTAAGTGGAGAACTAATCAAATGATCGTGAAAACCTGAATGGATGTTGTTCTGATGGCTGTCTTTGTGGTATCTGATGCTGGGGTAGAGTAGGGTGCCTTAGTGCTTTCTAGAGTCAGTGAAATAAGGGGAGTTGCACCTTGGGGCAGCAGTGTTAAGAAAATCTTTGCTATTAAGAACTGTCAAAATGTGACTTGAATGTAAACAGTACAGTACTCTGAGGCCGGGATCTTGCAGTGTCAGCTGGAGCCAGGGCAGAGCTGCAGTCTACTGCCTGCACACCCCTAGGGCAGTGGATCATGATGGCTATCCTGTCACCTTTGCCCCAGTCCTGGAGCAGCCCCCCACCCAGCTGCACACCCTGCCAGCCTACACGGTTCAGGCAGGTCTCCATAGAGATCCTGCCCCCTGTTATTGTGGCCCCACCACTCCTTGGGTCTCTGTGGAGAACTGCCCAAGCAATGCGGTCAGGGGCTGCTGGAAAACAGAGTCCAGTCACCAGCTGGATCTGCCATTTTTGCTCACCGCTGCTTTACAGACAGATGGCATTGTTATTGGAGAGGGACAAGATTGGTTCCACTTTCCTGAAGAGGAATTCAGCTTTCAGATATTTAGGAAATGCTTGCATATATACAACACGTCTAATCTGGTCACTAAAATGTCTGAAATCTGCCACTGAATGAAATGCCTGAACAAAGATGAACTGGGGAGGGAAAGGGAGTGCCTAAACTGGAAGAGTGAGTTTGGCAGCCGCTTCTACCACCGCTTGAAAAGTCCAGGTGTCCCTTTGACCTGTATGTGGCCACCTGCATGCAAAATATCCCATTTCTGTACAGACAGAGGTCTGAGATGTGTGTATGCAGCCTTCTCCACCTCTCTTGGGATTCTCTTAGGAACCACACAAGAACAAGTGGGCTTGGGAAGCATACATTATTATCCCTTTCCCTTGGCCTGTGACGACTCTGTACAGTTGCATGGGACAATGGTACACCGGGAAGCTGTATTTCATTCCTTTGGACAGGCTCCCTGAGGAAGTACTCTGCCAGCATTGTGCAAATGGAGCCCTGCTCTTGGGTTTCCAGAACACACTGGTGCCTGGGCTCTGCACACTTGATTCTGGCCTCCTATGGGGTCTTTTGGTAACCATATAATCACGTTTTTGGGGAAGAGAACATATTCCACTATGGAAAAATTTGAGATTTGATTTTTGGGGGGGAATCTTTTGGGCATTTATTTTGCAAAGTCCTCCTTTTTGTGGTGTGTGTTTAATCCCTGTGGGAGGAAGCAAACTCAGGGGTTTAGTATGTAAACACTTTTGGGCGGACACTTGTTTTTTGTGAACTACAGGATTTACTTTTGAGGATCTCTTGAATGTATATAACTAGGGTCCTACTGAAATTGAGGAGGCAGGCGACCAATTTCATGGGCCAGTCATGGGGCTGGCCACCATTTTCACTGGCTTATCATGGTAGAGGGCTCTCCCATGCCTCTGATTGCCTGAGGGCCCCCAGTGGCCATGCCCCTCGCTACTGATTGGCCAAGTTGGATGTTCATGTGGCCCAACCTCTCACCCTTGGTTGGCTGAGAAGCCTGTATGCAGCTCTGTCCCTTGCTGCTGATTGTCGAGATGGGCAGAGCCACATGACAGGCAGTCCTCTACCAGTCAGCAGTGAGGCGGTGGCCACCATCTTGGCTTTGAGGGTTGTGAGGCCATATCACAGTGACTGTGAGGACCACTGGCTCCTGCTGGGGAGCCAGCTTTTTAGTAAGCCTTTTTGTGTGTGTGCGTATGTGCAGACAATGGCCAAATTCACTTTTTCTGTGAAATTGTGAATGCAGTAGGTCTGTGTATATATAACACCTATTTCCTCTCCCAGTTGGCAGGACATTTGCAATGCTCTATTTGTGCCAGATTTTGTTTTTTTGTGTTTTGGGCAATGCTCCCTGTAAGGAGTAGTAGTCCGTGAGCACGCCACTTCTGTCCTGCCTCCCCCTTTCGGTGTGGCGTGGGACGCTTACCAAAGGTAAGTCCTCACTCCACACCCAGGGCAGGCAGTGGGGCGTGGGGGCTGGCGTGGGCTCCGCCGACTCTGGGGAGCTGCTTTACTCCCCTGTATCACCTCAGGGAGTGAGGAGGCACATGGTGTCAGGGCTGGGGAGTGGAGCACTTCCCTGGATCCTGTGGAGCAGTTCCCTGGGGCCGGCGGAGCCCACGCCAGCCCCAGCCTCCATCCCTGCCTTGCCTCGCCTTGGGGAGGAGCCGCTGCCTGCCCTGAGTAAGGCTCCCCTGGCTCCGGGGAACTGCACTGCAGGGTCTGCCAGCTCCAGGGAAGTGCTCCACTCCCTGGCCCTGATGCCACGTGCCTCCTCGCTCGGGGGAGCGGAGCAGTTCCCCAGAGCCAGTGGAGCCCATGCCAGGCCCCCGCCTCCACCTTGCCTCAGAGCTTACCTTCAGCTCCTCTCCTGGTGCGCGGCCTTGAAAAGTTGGTGCATGGCCAGACTTTTTTAGTTTTGCATGGTCACGCACATGCACACCTTAGAGGGAACCTTGGTGACTGGTAAGTGAGAGGGCTGTTTGCATAATTTTTAAAATCAGGTTTGACAAATGCTTGCCTAGGATGGTTTAGATGGCGATGTTCCTGCCTTAGATGACTAGATGACCTCCTGAGGTATCTCTTCTAGCCCTGCTTTTATATGGTTCTGTTATCTCAACTGGAAATTATCCTTTACAAAGTAGAAATTAAGTCCAAAAGATATTGTATTAGCACAGGACACTTGTTCAGTACTAGGACAAATCCCAGTATGGTGTTACTTTAATTGTCTGAAGGTTTGATGACTTTAATGTGCCTCCTGAGACTGAAGCTATAGTGTGCTAGTGAGGGTTAGCTAGCTTAGAGTCAGTGGCCTATCTTTTAGTTAAGAATGTCTTCAGAGAATGTATCTTGGAGTGAAACTGAGTGCTCATCTTCATTCATAAATATAAAGTTGTCACTGGTCCAGGCCCAACTATTTAGATGGACCCTATCCTGTGGCCTGATTTGTTATGCACATTGAGACTCTTTGATGGTCAGTCTTTTGCCTGAACTCTAAAGTCATTGGTAGAATGCTTTCTTTGAGGGGCCACCCATCAAAGCACAAACTTTAATGATTCTGAGTAAGGTGCATAACTTATTCAGACTTTCTAGTTGTAAATTTGGCATAATAGCAGTCACCTGGCTGCTAATAACCTTGTTTCCTAGCCTCAGAGGGAGTAAATAGTTGAATGTAAGAGAGGGGTTGTGAGGGAAAAGGAGGGAATCTGTAGGCTCCTGTGTTCTTAAAACTCCTCTACTTTTGACTTATTATTGACGGGCACTTTATTTATAGAAGAACTAGAGGTGCACCAATATCTTGATCCATGTCGGCCGATAATGTCACCGATAAATGCTGCGTGCATGAATGCAGCCTGGCAGCTTGGAGAGCAGTGTCCGTCTGGTAAGTCTGTAGAGGGGAAAAGCTGCGGGGGAGGGAAGGCAGATGGAGGCCCTCATGTTAAGGGAGGGAGTAGGGGCAGGTGCTGGGGCAGGGCATGGGGTGGAGTTACAATGCGGGGTGGTGGCTCCTGTTGCTGCGCACACTCCCAGGGGAGGCATGGGGTACATGTCCCCTAGATTTGTGCACAGGATGAGGGTGGGCTTCCTGCTGTGGGCTCAGGGCTGGGGGCTATGCTTGCCTCTTCCCAGTAGGGGGCTGTGTTCAGGATGGGCAGGGGCAGGGTGGATGGCAGTGGTGCTGGGAAGTGGGGCTACAGCAAATTTTGGTGTGGCTGCAAGTGTCCCGTTCCACCCCACGCATAGTGCCGCCTCCCAGTGCCACTGCCACCTGCCCTGAGTACAGCCCTGGCTCTGGGAAGAGGTCAGTGCAGCCCCTGAGCCTGCAGCAGGAAGCCCGCTTTTGCCTTGCTCACGAATCTGGGGTGGGGAACATGCCCCCTGTGCCTCCCCTGGGGGCACACACAGCGGCAGAAACTGCCATCGCCCACAATCCTGCTCCGGCTGGGCTGCCCCTGCCCCAATTTCGCTACCTTCCTCCTCATGGGGGTCGTTGATCTGTCCCCCTCCCATCCTCCCCCCTGACTTACTGGCTAGGCGCTACTCTCCAAGCTGCCTGGTTGTGTATCAGCAATCATATCAGTATTGGCCAATATGGGTGGCTAATAATTGGCCATTGGTATTGGCCAAAAAAATCTTTATTAGTGCACCCCTAAAAAGGACATAACCTCGTTGTAGAGTAGAGATTGTAGGCCATACCTTTTGAAAAAACAGAAGTTGAGGATGCATCAGGAAATAATCCTGTGACACTCTAAACACTATTTACATCATGATTTAGAAAATAAGATGGGGATATTGCTGAGAATCTAAATTATTTTTTTGCCATGGTTTTTCACAGGTTATGAGAAAATGCATAAATCATGGTGCGTATGTCAAAAATGTAAAAGAAAGTGGGCATTTTATGGACACTTTCAATATGTTATCAAGGCATGTTGTATTCATCTAAGAACTGTAAGGCAGCTGGAGAGCACATTCTTGAACAGTCCCCAAACCTTTACCCTCTCTACATATACCCAGAAAAATCTTGGTTCTTACATTTTTCTCAGATACCAAAGCAATGTAGGTTACATGAATGCCTAGGTAGTAGTTAAAAGTTTAATACTATAGTTTGAAAAAACCAGTTGTCAAGAATGAATAAAATTTTGCCCAATGCTGTAGAGTGAATTGATTGAGTAAAATAAGTAACTTTAATCAGCAAGTAGGAAATGTTGACTTAAATCATTGATTATGATCTCGTTTTGTATTTGTAATTTTTAGCTGTTTTTTCTTAAAGATTGGTTGCTCCACAGTGATGTAATTAAGTAAGTGTATCACTTTGGTTAGAAAAAAAGAAATAGCTTTGCAGTTGAGTAAGTAGATTAATATATATTTATTCAGACTTCATTTTTTAAATTTATTTGTTAGAAAATGGTCAGTGACACATTTTGTATTTGGATGAGAATTGGAATTCAGTGAAAAGATACAAACACCATATTAATTGCTTTGATTAGTTAAATAAAGCTATATTTTAAACCTGCTAGATACAAAAGGAAAAGTAAGCTTATTCAAGTATGTTTTGCACTTATAATTGATTTCTTTAGCAAAGATAGTATTATCTGTATGGTAGTTGGTGAACTTACTTTTTTCTTGTTACCATGTCCTTTAAGATTTGATTTAATCTTCTTACACCTAGGTTTTATTTATAGTTTTGAGGAGGAAAGCCTTTTTCCACTTGTAGTCAGATTCTCAGTCTAGAGTGAATTGCAAGTCATTGAATTGGAGTAGTTAAATAAACTAAAATAATGAAAATGCTCTTTCTGGGTCTGCAGAGAGGCTACTGCTAACATAAACTGGTTTAGCAGTTCAGTACATTCTTATTCCAAGAGCTTAGCTAGTTCAGTTTAAACCTTTGAAAGCAAACATGTATCACCCAAATATACAAACAGGGTAGATAAAAATCAATATGTAAAAAAAGGGATTTTAAAAATGTAAATCAGATTTTTTTTTTATTTAATCATATTTTTAACCATTTTTGTTAAGATGCTTTTTATAAAAAAAGGAAACTGTATAGAAATAGTTTTAATTTAAGATGCGTTAATGCTCAAAGATACCATCATGGAACAGGGCCTATAATTACATACTATTTGAGACAATATATTTATGTAACTTTTTAAGAAAAATGTTATAAATAACAACATGCCCTGGACTATATTAGGAGCCCGATCTTATGGTGTTCCCAGAGGCTACTCTATAGATTAGTAAAGATTAAAGAAAATAACTCTACTCAATGGGACTCAGGGCTCAGTCTAGAAGATCCTTCTTATTAAGCCACCTTTGTGATGGTGAGTTTCAGTTCTGTGTCTCTGGAGTTTTGTGTCTCCAGAGATAACATCCTTGTTAACAGCAGTATATGGAGAAGAGAGATAACAGACTTGATTACCTACCCATTAGCCCTGTTGTCTCTCTGCAAGTTTGTGTACACAGAGGCAAGCCCTTAACACTCTCTAAAAGTGCAGTTTCAAGAAGTTAAATGAATGGAGGATATCAAACAACAAGAATGCACTTTTTTTGTAGAAAACAGCGATTAAATCGAGACTTTCTGACCAGTGATTTAAATCAAATCCACTCTGTATACAAATATATAAATTAAATTAAAATTGACCAAGTTCAGGCCTTAAGGTAGGTTGTTACAACTTCAGATTTAATTTAAACAGATTTATCTTTAAAAGGAAAAATGTTTTGTTTCCAAGTTAACACTGGATTTTATTTTTATCTAGCCTGTAATGCTCTGTTGGAATAGGGACCACCGCTTCCTTCCGTGTGTGTGTGCGTGCAGATCTGTTGTTTGCTTTACTTCCCAACTCCTGCACCTAATAACATGAGAGAGGATGTAGGAAGCAAAGCAGCTTCTGAGCTACTCATGCTTTCAGGGTGGGGTAGGGTAGGAGAGTGGAGCATCAAGTGCATCTATCTGTCCTTTTGCTGAATGAGAGAAAAAGAGTAGGAAAAAAGTGGTGCTGGTGCAGGTTCTGCTTTGGAGAGGGGTTGAGAAAATATTAGAGAAACTGCAGTCCTTAGCACTTTTCCTGAAGGTGAAAGTCAAGATGCATGTGATGAACAGTTGCTGGGAGTTTCAGTATGTTGTTCCCCAGAGACCTGCAAGGAGTCGGGGAACTATGCTTTGGATGGGCAAATTTTATATTATGTGAGGGACAGAATCGTCCTAGAATAGTGGGATCTGGCCTGCTAAAGGATTTTATTTGGCTTGCGGTAGGTCCCTTGGCTCTGCCCAGTCCATATGCACGGAGCAGCCCGGGCTGTAGCATGTGCGGCTTGTCCCGCTGTCCCCAGGTCCACAGGGGGCTGGAATGACACAGTCAGACTCGGCTTCCCTGCAGCTCCAGTGGTGGCAGCTCCTTCTGGCTGCTGCTGGACCTGGACCTGCTGCCCAGGCACCCTGGCCCATTTTGTCCCATAACCCACTGGTGGGGGGCGCTGGATGGAGCTGCCAGGGTCTCCATGGAGACCGGCCTAGGACCCATGCTGGCTTGCTCAGCCAGGTGGATGGGCTGGGGCCGTGGGTGGTGGCGAGGATCGTGGGGCGGTGACGGTGCTGCGCCAGGGTCTGGGACAGAGCCGCAGTCCACTCCCCACATTGTGGCCCTGTGCTGTTACTGACCCAAGATCCCAGCCCCTGCTCCTGGGCCCTACTCCCCACACACCCACAGCTCCATCCCATCTGCCTGGCCAAGCACACCCTGCCTGCAGCATTCCCAGGCCAGCCTCCATGGAGACCCATTGGTATCATTTCATGAGATACCTGTCCAGTGCCCCCTGGTGGTGGGTGTGGGATAGATGGGCCCAGTCTCGATAGGATCAATCAATTGCCCGCCTAGAACATACTGTCAAGGAATTTGTTTTCCTAAGTCCCTTTTGTGAAAAGCAGCTGAGGCATACAGGTGAAATATGTTCCAAGGTTACATTAGAAATATTTGACAGAATTAAAAAAAAAAAAAATCCTGATTAGCCGAGGCTTTTTCTTTTTGCTAGATGCCTAGTGACCAAAGGAAGAGAAGGTAAAATGAGACGGGTTACCATAAAGTTCTAGTGGGAATGACTTGTGGGACATTGCAGACTCAGTTGTTTGGAAGGGTGTTGTCCCTAGAGCTTGTTTACAAGTTAATTTTTCATAGTAGTATTTGGCTAGTAATTCTCTGACAGACTTGAAATTCAGGTCTCCTTGGGTTGATGAAAAGTAAAAAGCCATATTCTGCCACTAACCTTCCTGACTTAAGAAGAGGGCAGAGATCTTGTTGCTCTCTTCCCTCTTTTGGAACTTCTTGGATGATGCAAGAAAGCAAGGAGGAAAGCTATCACTACTGTTCCTCCTCCCCTTCCCAGCCTCTGTGTTTTGGTGTTTCTCCCTTGAGAATAATTCCATTGCCTGCCTTTGCTGTTGCTCCATTTTTCTTTCAAGCAGCAATGTGAAATTAAACATCTGCAGAAAATGATGGCTTACGTTCCCATGCTCGCTAGAGACAGCCTCCTACTTGTGTGTGGGTGAATGGATTTTTCAAGTTCTTACATAGAGACATAACTAGACCAAGAACAGTGAGTAACTATCTGAATCTAAACATGACATAGTTAACTTTCTTTTTAGCAATCCCCAGCCTATAAACCACAACCAATGCCAAATTATATGTTGCATTACATGAGAGGAAAATGGTAGTGTTCATAGAGACCTAAGCCCATGTTGGCACTAATCTCTTTGCGCCCTTCCCCCCCCAATACTGTTATTTTTTTTCTTTTGTGGTACCATTGATTAAGTTCTGCCACTGGAGAAGAAAAACTAGTGTAAACTGGATGCAGAAGGCTCTAACCACTGGGGATTGCTCTGAACATGGTTAGATGACACAGGTTGAAAGGTTGAAAGGATACCAATGTATTCTAATTTGAATTAAAGTCTTACAGCCCTTCATACCACCTTTTCTGTTCAGAAATTTTTAATTGGTATGCGGGTTGATTCCTTATAAAGGTGAACTTATAGCAACTTTTCCAACAATATTTTTAAGCTGGCCAGCTCAAAGTTTGATTTATTATTTTTCTTTTGAGTTTTTAATGAGAGCTTTTACTGCCTCAGTAATCTGGATATTATCCTGTAGATGTGCTAAATGGGACACAAGTCCATTTAATTTCCCATATCTGGATGGTGCACAGGGTGGGCTCAGAAACAACTTCAGATTTTTTCTTCATGGCCTCTTCAGAAGACAGTCAAAGGCTGAGTTGCTCATCTTCTCATTTTAAGTATTGAAGGTTGAGGGTCAGTTTATGAAACTATTAATGTAGGCCTTATAATGTGCATGCTGCAGGATCCGTGTGTGGAGTGACTGATGCTGAGTCCTTGGGTATTTCATTTCCAGCTGAAACCTAGACTCTTTGGGAAGCAGTTGCTCCAGTATGCCTGCTCCTTCAGCATACAGTTTGTTTAAACAAGCATCAAGCCTCAATCCACATAACTGATTAAAATGACCAGGAACACCGCATCCTTTAAAATGAAATGTGGGTCTCAGTTTTACCAAAAAGATGGGTGGCAGAATGATGAGGGGAAGCTGCTGCTACTGTTAGTAGGTAGTTAAAAGTGTAGGAATATTGCACTGTGTCCTGTGTCTCTGAAGTCATGAAAATTCAAGATGCAAGGTGTGTGAGTGAGGACACAATTACTTCTCTGTGGTGCTGTTCTCCAGAGTTTAGTAAACCTGGGAGCTCCCATTTGCTGGAGAAGTTCAAGAGCTGAACACAAAATGGGGATGTGTCACTGAAGATCTTTCTTCATGGTCAGTAGTAGTCCATTACGGTATTTGGGCAAGAGCAGCAACAGACCAAGTGCTTTTTTTCCCTTCCTTTTTAGCTGCTAATAGATGTGCCAAACCACAACTTACCTTTTTATTTAATAATCAGGAATTTCAAATGTATCCCCAGAAACTCAACAGAAACTCTTTCGTGATGGGTTGTAGGTGGAGATGATAATTCTTCCAAAGGTGCAAATGGAAAGTCCAGGGATCAAATCACTGATTTGATCGAGCAGTTTAACAATACTGCCAACTCCTGCTGTTTTATTGAGTACCAAATTTGTTTTTGGTGTGTATATAGCCCCTAAATACTAGAATCGAGAAGTTAAATGAGAATCTTATCCCTTGCCCCCTCCTCACCCCTCCCCGCAAGCTAATCTCCAGTTGTAATGGTTGTGAAGAAAAGAAAAAAATTAAATGAATATTCCTCAAATACTGAAACCATTGAAGGCCAATAAAGGAATCCAAAATTTATTATTTTAAACCTCTCTCTCTCTTTTCCACCCCCCCTTCCCTGACTCATTATTTTTCAAACACTTGAGGCTGGTAGTACTGTATTAATTTCCAGCTATGAATCAGTCTCCCATTTGTCTCAACCCATTCTGATGCCATTTGGAAATTAGATTTGCACAAAACACCATTCAGAATACTGCTTGAGATATATTTTTGAAGGCTGAGGCTGAAAGAGAAATACACTTACTGTGCTCACCTATAGAGAGCTGTCAGATTGTTTAAATGTCATGGAAATATGCTTATTTGTAAACCAAAAATGTAATTTTTAGACATGTCAATATTTAGAGTTAATTATTTATATCAGTATTGCATGACAATGTCGTGATTCATGATTGTGTAAATTTTTATAGTTTTACAGTTTAACACAATTTCTTTCATTAATCTGAATCTAGCTAAAATTGATCAGGATGTTTTTGAGGATACGATTTCTTTTCTATTGTAGAAATATGAAATATAGCACATCACTGACAGCCATTTAAATTGGGACCAACCCTTGTAACTGAAAATGTGGTTCATCTGTAGCTGTGGGATATCTGCATGTTCCTTTAGCAATGCGAGTGTAGTCAGACTTTTGCAACTTTAACCCTATTTCATTCAAAGTTTAATTTACGGCAGTCTGTACCTCTGCAAGGTCCTGCAGAGCCTAGTTGCAATTTAACAGCCAATTCCTAACTTTTGAAGTGGCTCATCAGCAGGAATCCTGATTTTTCTCTGATTTAAAAAAGAATAATAAATTCTCTGAAAACCCCCCAACCCTGTGGGTTTTTTTGCATGTAAAATGAAACACCACTTATATAGGTATCAGTTGAACACAATGTTTTGTTTGGTACATTTTCAATTTTTAAAGCAATTTGGAAGCCTACAAGCGATTCGGTTATTAAAATAAAATAAATTCTAAATACCTGTATATTTTGGGTTTTTTGTTTTTTGTTTATCTTGGAAAATAAGATCTCCCTCTGCCACCTTTGCTCACCATGACACAAATCCAGTTGTGGTTGTCCCACTCCCCTCCCCCTTCCTCCCCCCCCACTTTGTGGCACTGAGCATCCCTGATATGCTGGTGCCCTGCCCATACTGATGTCCCTTACCCCCAAGCCACAGCTTCCCTTCCTTCCCCAAACCGTGCTGGTGCCCTTCATTCCTGACCCACAAGCCCTTGGCCCTGCCTGCCCAACCCACAGCCGCCCCCCCCCCCCGGCCATTCTGGTGCCCCTTGCTCCCAACCTGAAGCCTCTCAAGCCCTGCTAGTGCCCCTCACTCCCAACCCACACCCCCCAGCCTTACTGGTGTCCCTTACTCCCAACCCACAGCCCCTTCACCAGTGCCCATCAACCCCCGAGTCCTGCTGGTACCCCTCACTCATAACTCATAGCCCCCTGCCTCCCCAGGCCCTGCCTCCAGTTGCCAGGAGGAGGCCCCCAGCTGCTAGGGCAGCCGGACCAGGGGTTCCATGCCTGTGGGAAGTGGTGGCTGCTGTGTCAAGAACAGTGTTGAGCCCAGCTCTCCCTCACTCATGGGTGGCACAGCTGAAGCAGAGCCTGTGGGAGGAGGGGGCCGGGGAAGATGCTGGTTGCCTTGCTGCCCTCCCCCAGGGGGTTCTGTAGCCCAGCAGGTGGGACCTGCTGTCATGCAGATGTGTGTAACTGGTACTGCTAGGCTGTGCTATAGTGCCCTTTGATTATGTAAGAATGTTACGGCTATTGATAGTTGTAATCCCAGAAATGGCATATATTCAAATAAGCTGTCATTTCAGGTGTGGCAGGACAGAGCAGAGTGGGGAAGGTTGGTGCTGCCACCAGGAGCCCCAGGCCACCATGGCAAGGCACCCCTCGCCCTTCTGGTAGCAGCAGGGGACACAACTCTGTGCTGCTGCTGCCGGATGGGCAGGGGGGTGCCTCGCCATGGCAGCACAGGGCTCCCAGCAGTGGCACTGAACTTCCCTGCCCTTCTATCTGGTTGCTATGTACACATGCACATTGCATTCCCTGCCTGATCACCTTCCTCCCAGCCCCAAGCAGCCCTTTGCAGGCTGGAACTCTGCCAGCCTGCAAGGAGAAACCCACAGTTTTCCACGTTTTTCTGCTTAAAAAGGCAAAAAAAAAGTGTTTTTTCTGGGGCAAACAGAAAACCTGGATGCCTGCTCATGAGTTATGGAGATCAGATGCACAGTTACTGTAGAAAGATGAGTGGGCTCTAGCGCGAAAATTAAATGCAGACTTTCAAGTAGATATTAAATAGGTCTTCAATTCTGAAATTCACTTTTAAAAGTCACATTTCTTAAGACTCCGAAACTGCTTGTAGTCCACTCTGGCTATATCTATACTAGTGGTTTTCAATAGGAGTGCACTGGTAAAGATTTTCTTGGCTGATACTGATGACCAATTATTAACCAGCCATATCGGCTTATACAGATCCAGTAGCCGATATGTAGCCAGGAAGCCTGGGGAGGGGTGGGGTAAGTTGCATGGGCTGGGGGGCAGGTAGAGTTCCACGTGGTAAGGGAGGGAGTGGGGCAGGAGCAGGTATTGCCCAGCCAGGGCAGTGAATGCGACTGTAGCGCAGAGTTCCTGCCCCTGCCCCTGCCCCCACTTCCTCCCTCCCTCACCGTGGTTGCCTCGATCTGCCCTTCCCCCCAGACTTACCGACTGGATGCTGCTCTTCCAACTGACTGGCTGCATTCCATGCTGCGTGCATGATGTGGCTGTGCGCATACATGAAACATTTATCGGTGACGTTATTGGCTACGCTGGTCAAAAATGCTGTTTCCAATAATATTCATTTTCTTTTTACCGGTACCACTGCCGATCCGATATGCCACCGATATATTGGTACACCTCTAGTTTTCAAACCTTCTAAAGTCATGGAACCCCTTCATATCACTTCTTCTGTCATGGACCCCCTTAAAGACCGATGCACAGCCAGGTGCCTTGGGCCCACGATTGTGGTGTGTTGCTTCCCGGCCTGTTCTGTCATTACCCTCCATCTCTGTGGAACCCTTGATGATCTGCCAGGAGCCCCTGCGTTCTGAGGAGGAGGTTAGAAACCACTGATCTGTACCATCTCCCTGAGGATATTACCAGTTATGGGGCTGAGAAACAAGTTGCATTCCTGAGCCTAGCGCTTAGGCAGAGTAAATGGCTTTTGAGCAAATGGCTTAGCAGCTCCCAGGCACGTGCTCGGGGCTTCTCTAAGCTATCTAATCAGCCTAATTGTCAGGCTCAGGCACTGGCAGAGTAGAAGCAAATGGGTGGGACTTATCTACTCACAATGGTCCTGGGTATGAACAGAGAGAATGTAGTCAGGGCCTCTCTCTTCCTCATCAGGAACAGAAAGTGAGATTTGTCTGCCTCTTAGCCATTCAGATATGTTAGTATTGAAAAGTAACCTAGGGTACATGCATTTATTTGATTTGTCCTTTTCATATTTAATAAGACTCACAAATATTGTATATGGTTCCTCTTAATAAAGCCTCTTGTCCTCGGTTTAGGCTGCAGATTACAGAAGAGGGTCCCAGTTAGCAGCACTACTTAATTTCTTTTCCTAGCCCCATCATCTGATAGAGTGACTCATCATTTCAGAAAGCTAAGAGAGACTAAGATGTGTTCTGGATTTTTAGTAATGGAATACATGACTATTTCAAAATGCAAGTTTCAAACTCAGGTTTAACTCCCTTGTCTCAGGCTGCGGCTGAAGAACTTCTGACTCGTGTTTATAGCAATGAATTTTGTTCTGTTGACCTTTTATGTATAAATACAATTTAGTTAAGTTACAGATATTTGGAATAAGATTCTGGTTATTTTGATACTTCACTGTAACATTTGTAATAAGCTGGAACACTTATTATTTGGGTCTTAGAGTTGAATTCTTAACTTTTATCTCCAATGAGAAAATTGGATTAATATAACCAAACATGTCAGTTTAAACTGAATGTTGGTGAGGTGCAACTCCCTTTCCTTTTTGGGTTTAAGAATGATTTTTTGAGTGTGTTCACGTTAACTCCAGCCTGTTCTCATTCAAGTTAAAAGCAGAAAATGCAGTATTATTCACACAGGGTTTGCAGTGATTTAACTAAATTGGTTTAAATTCATATTTTGGGTTAAACCTTTGTAACTCTGTGAGATAAATAAGTCTTTGGGCAAAAAAAAATGAATTGATAAATGTGATTTCAGTTGAGGTATTATATATCTTTCAGTCTTTCAACATATTTTGTTGGAACCAGCTCCCTTCCTTCCTCTCCTCTTTTCCTTTTCAGACTGCAAATGGGTATTCTTCTGTCCCCTAACCAAATAGTAATTGCATCTTTATTTTAGATGTTTGTTTCACCTGTATTTTTATGCATTTCAAAATACAAATGGTACAAAACAATCAGTTCTTCCTTCTTGATTTTTCATTCTAAATATGGGTAAAATAATGTGTTAGTTTAAGGAAGTTTTAATTAATTTTCCATTTAGTCAAATGCCAGCTATACCCAGAGAGTTAATACTGGAATACAGGTTCCTGGTTTTTATTTATTTTTTTAGTGAGTTTCTTGGTGCTTCAGGCTAACAATTGACAGTAGTGTACATAGTTCCTTTGTATATAAACACAACCTTTTATTTTCCAGAACACCACCAGTACCATTCTGGAGCATAGTATAACATCTTGCTTTTGAGGTATTTTGCTACTTTATTTAGTTCAGGTATTTAGTATTTCACCTTCAAGAAGCTCCATTGAGTTTTACATACTGTTCATTTACCTTTTATAAAAGATGCAATGCTGCCTAAGAAATCTTGTATTTTATAATGCCAGAAGAGGACAGATGGGATGCCACCTGAGTGCTTACTTTGTTTAATCAGAAGTAATACATGGAGGAGCTGTGTACTTTTGACTGGGCACATCTACACGAGACACTGTGCAGTAGCCTGATACTATTGCGCACTAGGGCTTTGTGAAGCTTCAGTCCTTGATTCAATTCGGCAGAGATTTGACCTGATTTGGTGGCTGAATCTCCGAATCCAAATTGAGTCGGATGACCTTTTAATCTCTGAATCGATTCAGAACCCTCCAAATCGATTTGGACAGATTCAGTGATTCGGATGTAGATACAGCTTTAAATGATTTTTCTACATACCTCTAGGTAATGGGCTCTGAACACTGAGGTGGTGGGGCAGATGTAGTGTCCCACAGAAGCATGGGGGAGTTCTTGGCAGCAGACCCGGAAGTGGACCAGAAGCAATTCTGATCCACTTCCTGGTCCACTGGGGAGTGTGCCGGGTGGGGCCCCCTGCACCCCTGCCCCCCAGCTCAGTGACTGGTGCCTCCTGGGTCTGGGCAAACCCAGGGTTCCCCTGCAGGTAATTGCTGAGCTGGGGGGCACGGCGGGGGTGCCCCCAGAGCACTCCCTGGCAGACCCGGAAGTGGACCAGAAATGCTTCCGGTCCACTTCTGGTTTCACTGCCAAGCGTGCTGGAGATCCCCTCATGCTCCTGTGGGATGCTCCATGCGCCCCACCACTGCAGCGATCACAAGCTGTGCTGTTAACCTCAAGGTATGTAGAGAGAAACTTTTAAAGCTGTGCCTGTGTTTGAATCGCTGGTTCACTGAATCAGCATCAAACATTCAGATTCAGCCGAATCAAATCGGGGACAGCAATCCGAATCAACGGATTGAATCACTGTCCCCTATTTGGGGCGAATCTGAATTGAATAGGGCCTGTTTTGCACAACCCTATCGCGCAGTAGTGTCACATAGCAAAAACCGTGCTGAGACTACTACTCAGTAGTATTAGGCTACTGCACAGTAGTGTCACTTAAAAGGTGTTTGCCAGCACTACTACTCAGTAACTCTGGTTATTGTGCATTTATTTTGTATTTGCTTATACAAGTACTAAATAAATGTGCAGTAACCACTGCGCAGTAGCATCTTGTGTAGATGTGCCCAATGTGTTTGCATAAATAGAGTGAGCTGGAACCAGAACTTGACTCTGGGTTTGTTTGGTTTTTTTGCTATTATGGAAATACCAAGTGATTTTATAATGATGATCTTTTTGGTGAGCTTTGAATCTCTTTATCGTCATTCCTATAAAAGAAAACTTTTGAAAACAACCCCCTCCACTGCCTAATCCTGACAGCTCTTAATGGTTCTAAGCTTCACCAAAAAGGTACTTTTTCAAGTTGTAAATATAACAAAATCAGTGTTTGTGCTGAAGGCGACAGTCTTAATCACCTTTGGATAATCAGTAGAATGTAAAAAGGCAAGTGTTTATATCCCTTTGTTTTGTATGAGATGGTACAGCTGCATACTAAATGTCACAGCTGCATAATTATGCAAACTGCATAATGCTTCACTTTAACTTTGGTACCATGGAAGTTGTGTGAGTTTGTGTGTTTGTAGGGTTTGGGTTTGTGGAGTACTAGTTGTATAACGCATCTGATTTTTTTCAGTTGGCTGATATATAGTAGTACATTGCTTTCATTCAGATGTGTGTAACTGGTACTGCTGGGCTGTGCTATAGTGTCCTCTGATTATGTAAGAATGTTACTACTATTGATAGCTGTAATCCCAGAAACAGCATATATTCAAATAAGATGTCATTTGATTCACAAGGCTTTCCCTAGGGGTGTCTACGAAACCATGAAAGTTATAGGGCTTGACTTGCCTGCCTGACTGCTCACTTCATTTGTATGTATATTCATATTGCATCTACACAGATGACCAGATAGCTGCAAGGCTGTCCGTATGAACATGCAAATTCCAGACTCGCTTTAGAATGATTTTCCACCCAAAGCATGTCTTTAGTTCCAGAAAATACAAGGACAGTAGTTTTTATTTTTACTTTTTTAGTACCTGTCTCAGGATTCATTATCTGTATTTAAAAAGAGGGGATTTTATTAACTTTGGTTTGAAAATTGAAATGGTGTCAGTCAAAATAATGAAATTGTAATTCCATATGCAGTGCTCCACTTGACTGAGTAGCCTTGTTCTGCATTTAAATGTTTGAGTATGCATTAGAGATCTGTGGATAATAATTAGTTTTTGCTTAGAAAAATGATTGGGTGGTACCAGTGTTATCAACATCTGCTCTCCATTTTCAGAGCTGTATCTCTGGTTTTTTACGATACTTGCCTAACCTCTACCTACTAAACTGCAGAAGTAGCCTAGTTCTGTGTTGAGTGAGCTAGGTTTTCTGGTTGTTATTAACAAAACTGCGTAGTTCTACTAGAGAATCACTAGTCTGGTCATGAGCAAGCTGGGAACCTTCAATTTTAGATCTCCAGTTGATCGTATTGGAGTGATGTTGTAGCCATGATGGTCCAGGAATTGAGAGTCAATTTGTGGGTGCTTTCTTTATTCCATTAATACAGTTGGCCCAACACAAGTTAGACAAGCTTTTGAAGGCAAGGCATTCTTCATCAGTTCTCTAAGCTTAACTAACTTTATCTGAACCATGCCGGTGGTTCAATAAAAGATGTCATGTGCAAAAATAAATCTCAGTAATTTCTAGGGTTAAAAAAAAAAAAGGAAATCTTTTTACCTAAAACTGAGCGATTTTTTTCACCTGAAAATTAAAGCAGTAGATTTGATATACTAAAATGGTACTTCTTGTGAAGTTACTTTAGAGCACAACATTGTAACAGTCTCTTAAAATTCATTAGTATACTTTTCTCATCCTTATGCAAGTGTTTACTTATTGGAGTTGCTAACCTTTTCCCCAAATCCTTTCTGTATTGGCAGATAGGTAAAGGCTTGGTCTAGATATGAATTTCTGGGAGCTATGAATAGCTTTGATGTACATACTAAGCTTCATTGCATATGTAAACCCTGAGGTTTTGGGCATAAAATACAGTATTGTTGAGTGACTAGCCTTCCATAGTCTGTTTGCATTACAGTGTTTCTTATTTTAATAATGTCCTGTCACTTAACTGTCTGCCACTTTTTAAATTGTGGACTAGTTCCCTTGGTCAGTTTTGCTGTTACAAGTATGCTTTTTATGTTACTTTAATCTGTCTTCCTTGGAAGGTCCACCTGAAACCAGAGGTCAGATTTGGAATCGAGTGCAGGATTTCTGTAAAACTAATCTTTTGACTTGTTCGAGTCTTATACTTTGTTTGTGGAAGGGCATACACAATGTCAGGGATCCTGTTAAATAGCACTTGTTCTCCTCATGCAAGTGTTGAGTTCTTTGTCTACTCTAAATGTCTAGCTACGAGACACCTATGAGATGTTGTTTTCTCTAGCTCTCTGTGGTGTTATTGTGAAAAGCATACTGAGTCAAGATTTATGCACCTCTAACCCAAGTTAGAGAACTATGAATCTTGCTGCTTCCTGGTGGAGATGTGATTCAAATTTAATGATCTTAACGCCTCTGAATAGTTACTGCAGGGCAATGAAAGCTTGACAGTGGTAGCCTTTTAGGGTCATGTTAAAAACAAAAAACAAAAAAACAAAGCTTGTTCAGCATCTGCAGAATTTGTTAAATCTGGGGGGAAAAATGGTCTATACTTATACCCCAATAATTAAGCTTTTTTTAATTTTTTAAATAAAAAATAGGGATCAACTCCAGGGGTGGTCACCAAGCCCCTAGAGCCCCTTCAGCCCCTGTGTAGCCTGGCTCTCTCTGAGCACTCTCTCCTCCTCGCCTGCCACACCTTGACATTATTATCTTTTGGAAAAAGAGAGGTTGCCCCAGGCCTTCCCAAGCGTGATGTCACACTCCTGAGCTCAGGTGTCTCCAGTCTCTGACTTGAGAGCTAATTACTTGGCTCTGCCCTTAACCACACCCATGTCTTGCAGATTTAAACTCATTCCTGCTGAAACATGCACCTCCTGGGCAATGGGCTCCCAGCCCTAGTCTTTACCCTTCTTGGGATACAGGCTTCTTGCCCCCATCAGTCTCTGGCTGTGACCTCCAGTATTTGGCCCCTCTCTCTAGGCTTTGGCCTCACTACTGAGCTAGTCGAGACTCCTGGGCTCTCCTGGTTGTCAGTCTCTGGGTGTGGCCTGCCTTGGTCTTTGGCCCAGCTCTGAGCCCTGGCCCCACTGGTGGGTCATTGAGACCTACAGGCTCCCTGGCCCTGCTGACACTTGCCCCTCTGGGCTCTCTGGCCCCTCTCTTACTTCTAGGCCAACTGGGACCTCCTTACCTCCACTTAGTCTTCCACAAACCACCAGAGTTCCTTACGCCCCTGCTGCCCAGGAGCTCTTTTCTCTCTGTCTCTCAGGGCTAGACTTCCTGATTAGCTCAGGCCCTTGGGCTTACATGCTTCCAGCCTGGCCCTGTTCTAGTCATGGGACTCTGATTGCTTCTACTTTTTTTTAAAGTGACAGGTGTGCTTGGCACCCTGTTACAATGATGCTAGTGACTTAGCAGGTTCCCTATGAATTGATTCCAAGCTCCGGTGGAAAGTTGTGGTGCTAAATAATATAACAGCAGAGTGTAACCTGGAGTTCTTATATTAGTGGGAAGCAAGGCAGGACTGGATGTTGCAGGATGTGAAAATTAAAGCTTGTTTTGGTTTGGTGTCTTTATAGGCCCATCTCATTAATCCATGTCCTCCTAGCCTGCCATCGTCCAGCTCTTAAACTTTTGTATGGATAGATATTAGTTTCTCATGAAGACTGTATTAATTAGTTCTGCTAATACCCTTCCTCTTGAGAGGCGTTGGTTGATTATTTCCTGTTTTTGTACAAAAGCTGTAATGGAGGCACATCACTGAGGCACTTCCAAAATGTACAGAAGTGCAACAATAGCTGTGACCTCAGAGAGCACTCAGGCTCACTTCCTGTTTTGTTCTTGGAGAAGCTAAAGGTTTAACTAAATACTGGAGAACACCGAGGAGCCATCTCAATTGCAGATGCTTTGTGTCTTAAATAATACATCAATTTAAGCATTTGGAAATACAGAAACTGAAACTTTAAGGCTAAAAATAAAGTGTTCACACTTTGAGCTTTTGACCTATTTCATTTGTTTTCTGTTACGTGCTCTGTCTGGTCTGTTTCTGTAATTGTGGTTTAATATTTCAGGGATTTCCAGTAACGTGGAACTGTATGTCTCAAACCTGCTTTATGTTGAATCATTTCTTAAGAGATGAAAAGGGGAAAGGAGTGATAGCCTGAAAGGGAAATAAAATTATGCTTCTAGAGGGATTAGGGACATAGGTATCCAGATTGTATCCAGTGCCTTTAAAGTTTTGACTATGTCCTGTGCGCAATTCTGTTCCCAGACTTAAAAAATTACTTGTAGTGGAGTAAAGGCATACGGCTTTCATACTTACTGCAATTTTGTAGATTGGCAGAAGGTGCCATCTACTAGCAATCCACTGCCATAAAACAAGGCATAGCATTTCACATAGATATGTCAGCATCAAACCCAATAACTTGTTCAACCCGGTGTATCTTTTAGGTATTCACTGTTGATTGAAGAGCTTCAAGTGATAAATCTATTTTAGCTACTGGAATAGCTTGCCAACAGATGATTTCACATATTTGTTAAACATTAGTGTCCTTAACTCTAATTTGAATTCATCCTGTTTCCAGTTCCAGCTGTTTGAACTTGCGTCGTGACCTGCTTGGATATGCATTGTAGTTGATACTTTTTCCACTTCTAATTTTTTTGTATTCCTGAATAACTATCTTATTGCTGTCCTGAGTGGCCGTCTTGTTTCCAAAAGGCATTTTATTTTATTTTTTTAATTTCACTGCCCAATGTACATCTAAAATGTGGATGAGAGTGGATATGGCCTAGTAAAAGAGCATTAAATAGCTGATCCTCTTTGACGTAGGAAATTTATTAAGTCGTCTTAATGATGAGAAAGTTTGCTGAACTGGAATAGACTGCTTAATATTTGTAGTATTTAAACATTATTTTACATTATATAGCTACTCCAGAGCATCAGGGTGCTTTAAATCATTCTTTACTCAGCCTGAGGTTCTTGTTTCTTTGATTATTTGATCACCAAACACAATTTAGTTCCCAAATAAAATTGGAAAAATCTCATGGTACCATAACACTGAAAGCGAGTTATCAGGCTTACTAGTATGTTTGATCTAGTTCAGGGAATTTTTAATGTTGGAAAAAAAGCAAAATCTTTGAATGTGGATTCCTGAGTGGCTAAGAAATGATTCTTCATTCTTGATGATAAAAGGGTAAAACATAAGTAGGCAAGCTTTGCTTAGTTTTCTAGTTTTACTGAGCTAGGAAATATTTTTGCCATTCTGTTCAGCACATTCTCAATATATGAACAGCTGGACCCTGTGCATTTTAGCTGAGCTGCAGCTTTGCAGGAGAACCCCCTTCATTTCCCATATCCAGAGAACATATATCTATTTGTCTGTTTATAGACATAGTTTACATGCTGAACTTTATATTTTTAAATCAATCCTAATAAATATAAAATGCAATGTGCAGGTATTTCAGAGTAGTATTCTAATCTGCAATGAGTACTTTTTTTTACATAGGGGGGGGCCTGGCCCAATCTTTCAAATATTGAGGTAAGTGATTCTCAACCAAGGTTTCATGAGAGCCTTTCAAGCGTGCATGAGAGTGCAATGCAATATTAGTACTGCTAGGTGTGCAAAAATGGACACGATTCACAAGGTAAACCCAGATAGTTCAACTAGGATATTCATAGTGTCAAAAACATTGACCTGTTGTGGCCTGAGTTTTTTTGCAGCAGTCAAGAAATGAATGAAAGTGAAGAACTGGCATTTTTGGAGGGTGTTTTGAGTTGAACGGGGTTCAGAACTGTTGGTTTAGGTTTAGGTAACTTGATTCACATGAGAAGCCTCATTGGCTTAAATGTGAATGCAGTTGAATGCATGTCAGTCAGTAGGAGTAGGGCCTTAATTTGTAAGAGTAAAGTCTAAGTAATGGGGCAAAAATGTTTATAGTATCTCTTGGTGTTGCTTTTCCCTCTGTGGCAGAAAGCCTTGGTATTAAGTTGTGAGGGGTTGGTCACTTTACGGCTGTAGGAGATCTTTTCTATTGAGATGGAAGCATGTAAGAAATTGTATTGGGGACAGTCCCTTGAATTCAGGATAAATGTTCATTTTAAATTCTAGGGACTGTCCCTGATTTTAGAATCAAATCTGCAATTGTGTCTTTCTGTACCATGATTAGTCTCTTTTTGCATAGTGTAAGGATAACATTACTTTGAGGCTCTCAGAATATGTTTTATGTTTCTGGTGGGGAGAGGGTGACTGGTGTTTAAATTTACATTTCTTTGGTTTTTTTTCCTAAGGTCTTTGGCTATATGGCGATACTACATTTCAAAAACTGTTTGTAGAATGATAAAATCAAAGAAAAATAGGGTTGGGACTAGAGGTGCGCCGATGCATCGATCCGATATCGGATTGGTGCCAATATGAAGATATTTTGCTGTATTGGAAATTGGCCCAATGTGGCCGATAATTTGGCTGATAAATGCCCCTGTATGCACGCAGCCCCAGCACAGCACACAGGTAGCAAGGAGCACAGCCTGGCAATGTGGAGGGCTGCTTGCAACTGAGTCCAGTGTGGTGGAAGGGAAGGAGGGCGGGAAAGGGCGTTGGGGGGGAGGGCAGATCAATGCCCCCCATGGAAAGAGAGGGGTGGGGCAGGGCCAGGCGCTGCCCAGGGAGGGTGGGGCACAGGGCAGAGCTGCAGCTTGTTAAGGGGGTGGCTCTCACCGCTCCATCAGTTCTGTAGTGGCAAGGGCGCAAATGAAACCTTGCCATTCTTTCGCTTTCTGTGGTTTAGAATTTGCAAAGTGTTTTATCATGATTTCTTGGCTTATCGTACTATAGAATAACTGCCCAAAGTACTAAGTACTTCCTTTGAGCAGACAGAGCTGTGTGGGGTGCAGTACCTAACAAGAAAAATGTCTTAAGCCAGCATATCTAATTGAAAAGCATCCGTGCCACTTTAGTGTTATTTGCAGTACAAGCAGAAATTAAACTATATCTGACCTGAGAGCCCCATGTGGTTGTGACCTAAAAGGAAATGTCCTGAGAGTGTCCTGCAACTCCTTCCAGCTGGGAAGAATTTTCTGTGCTGCAACCTAGAAAAATTCACTTTGAAAATGTCACTTCTGATATTTAGGTTAATTTGTAGGAAAGCACAGTGTGAAGCTGTTACGGTGATTGAGAGGTAGATTGATTTGGGAATGCTGGCCTGTTCATATTATTTATTATGCTATTTTAACTGAAGTGTAGTTGCTTTTTCTTTTAAGTCGTTTAACCTGTATGGAAGGCTGTGTAGACTTTTGTTTTGGTTTAATTTTAAACCAAGCTACCCACATTTGGTACAAGATGCCAAAGCAGATGTGTCCATGCAAAGATTTGCACTGGTTTAACTCAGTTTAAGAACTGATTTAACCTAAATTTATGCAACTTTCTCATGTAGGCAATGTTTTAGTAACTCAATGTTCCAGCTGATTTTGTATTAGAAGTATAGACTCCTCCTCAGTGTTTCCTCCTGGGGTGAGTAGGATTGTTTCAGCCCAACCTTTGCTTGGCCTCCTGCTGCTCGTGGCCATGTCCAACAGGACCCTGTAGCTCTAGTTTCTGTTGCAGGGCCTGGACCACCAGGAGCCCTTGGGCTGTACATTTGATACTTGGATTTATCATATAAATTGGCTTTATGATGCTTATGGAAGCAAAGAAAATCAAAACATGAGAAATGGTAAATAGATGTTAATCAACAGCTTTTACTGTTTTATTTGGGGGGGAAGGGAGATCATCTTGTTATTGTAGTAGCTGTCTTGTCAAATAGCGCTTTACAACCATTAATAATTTAGCAGAATTTTATTTTCCCCAATATACTTTTCTTGTATATACTTCAATATACTTTTACTTTCTTCTGGCTTAAGACATTTTTCTTGTTAGGTACTGCACCCCACACAGCTTTTCTTGAATTCATTATTCTTATTCAGTTGGGTCCCTGTAGAATAACCTGGATGAACATGTCTAAATAACTTTTACATTTTTAAATTAATTGCTGGTAATAATATTTAGTTAGTAAGAGAAATGTTGGCCATATCATTTCATCTACGTGCTGCAGCTTCTGCGCCTACATTTTTAATAGAGCACTTGTTAAGTTTTCTTGACTGATCATACCTGTCTCTCAAATACTTGGAAATCTCTGGTTTTACCTTTTCATTGTAAGACTGAAGGTTTGTAAACTAGTACAGAACTAATCTAAAAAAACTTCCCAACATCAGCTGATTGTTGCTTGTTGTGTCTAAATATGTAAGCAAGTTAATCAGAGAGGGCTCTTTGAGTCAGCAATCATGGTGTCTCTTTTGGAAGATTAGAAATAAATCATGTGAACAAATCACTAAAACTAGTATAACTGCCCATCTAGTACAGGGGTGCTCATGTGGAGTCATGGCATCTGGCCCCACAGGGCTCCATAATAGTTGAGATATTTGGTGGGTTGGGGACAGTGACACTTAGCATTGTCCCCCTCTGACAAGTTCCTAAGCTCCTGAGTGGCTGGGTTGGGGTCAGGGTTCCTCCCACATGGCTAGATTGGGGTGGGGTGGTGTCCCTCCCCCCGAACTAGGATGCCCTCCCCCACCCCCACATGGACCTCCTTCTCCCTCTGTACAGCTGGATTGGGCCCATCACCTAGATCTGGTCCACAGACAGACAGGGCATTGCCCATCCAGCTGGAGGGGCAAGGTTGATCACCACTGATTTTTAACTCTTTGGAAGCTTGTCTATCTAGAATGCAAGTTCTTTAAGGCAGACCCATTTCATGTGTGGTGTGTAGCAGAATATATCCACCATGAGGGCTTTTGTGTGCTGCTGTTCTACAAATAGTAACTTTGCTGGTGGAAACGGACATAGTTTACTTGCCCAAGAATAGCATTCTTGTGGAAATCACCTGAATTTGAGTCTTGGTTTTGGATTTTGTTGGTCCTGCTATGCGCTCACTTGCTCTCTTGGTCTCTCACTCTTTTGTTAAAGGACTTTTAATATATGTCTCTCTCTTTGTTTTACTCAATATTGTGCATCTAAGATTATGACATTTTGTTCCCTATTTCCAGCTTTTGTGGCAAAAAACAAAATTCTGGTTAGGATCCTTAACAGAGTGCAAAAAATCTACAGGCTTCATAGCTGAGCTTTCCAGATTGCAGCTGGTGTTTGTCAATGTATAGTTGCTTCAACAACTGTTTAGAATCGAGTTTATTTAACTGTGCTGTTTGTGGCAACCAAGGAATCTATGTAGCTTATCTTACGTAAAATATTATGATATCTAGTGGTGGGGATCTACCTCAAAAGAGCCTTTAACTGAAAGTTCAGTGAGTTTATGTGCATTACTGAAGACAGAAGAAACGAGGTCCAAACAATGGAAATTAATTTTCCTCTCTTCCAACTGGCAGATTTTCTTACCGGTGCTGTAACAGTGTGAGGAATACAGATCCACAAAGATGAGTGAGCTAGAGCAGTTACGGCAGGAAGCGGAGCAACTGCGGAATCAGATCAGAGTAAGTCATAACTTCCTCGCCCATTTTGTTTTCTTGGAATAAAAGACATGGGGATAGAAGAAAAAAAGTACATGGGTTGCTCACCCATATTTTAAACACTTCAAATAATTTCACAGAGGATTAAATCTGTGGGAGGCTCCAAGGGGGAAAAAAAAGGAAACCCAAACCTTGAAGCTCCATTCTTAATTTTCATACTGTTCTGTAGAGAATTGGAATATAGCAGGGTATTTTTACCCAGCGCTTTGGAGTTCTCAAGAACAGAAACGTATAGCTTTTATTGCCTTGGCAAAGCAAGATGAGTTGAAAATGTTTATTTAAGAAAATGTAACTTTTGGACTGTCTAGTAGGGGCATTTATATACATGCTGTGGGAGTGGGAAGCACTTTAATTAAAGTAGCTTCAAGAGGTGATCTGCTTAAAACACCCGGAACATCTTGTGTATTAGTGTCTCCACACTGAAAAATGGCAGCAGGGCGCTTTAAGTAAAGCTCATCTAATGACCTTTAGTTAAAGCGCCCCCAATGCAATTTTTCTATGCAGGGAAGCTAATACACGAGATGCAGGAGTCTGCTGCAGCATGGGAATTACCACACTCCAGTAGACTCAGTTAATTGAGTTACCCTCTGCTACTGTTTTTCTTGATTAGAAATATTTCAGAGAAGTTGTATGAGCATCAAG
Organism: Crocodylus siamensis; assembly: GCF_052110815.1. Lineage (NCBI taxonomy): Eukaryota > Metazoa > Chordata > Crocodylia > Crocodylidae > Crocodylus > Crocodylus siamensis. The sequence goes on along the minus strand of NC_143400.1, from coordinate 89,287,571 downwards.
CATGAGAAAAATGTTCCAGTATCAGGTTTTCCAGTGTTTTTTTTTTTTACCTTCCTCTATTGTATCTCTCTCTTGTCCTAATATTTGACTCAAATCATCCATCACAGATGAACCTGTTTGACCTGTTGCCTGGCACCCAGTGTTTTGTCAAAAAGCAGTTGCGTCACTGATAAATCAATGAAATATATATTTTCCCCACTAAAAAAATAGGATGTCAACCTCAGAGTTGCCGGTATTGTCTTTTTTACTTCTGAATTGTCATTTCTTCATATATATATTTGGTATCCATAACAAGTACTTTGTCACAAAGACCTGAAAAAAGGAAAATAATGTATTCATAAGCTAGATTTCTGTGTAGGAGTCCCTTAACTTGAAGGCAAAATGAACTTGATTAGGGCTGCAGATTCATGTAGAAGCTAGTTGCACATGTAAACCTTTTTCAGCAGCAGCTGTTGGCAGTAGTTCATAAATGTAGGGTTGAAAGGGATCTGAGAAGATCATCAAGCCCGACCCCCTACCCTGGGCAGGAATGAATACTGGGTTCATATGACCCAGCTAGGTAATTATCAAGCCTATTTTAAAGACCCCTAAGGTAGGAGCTAGTACCACTTCCCTTGGAAGCTGGTTTCAGGTCCTTGTCCTGTGATAGTCTGCTGCTTTGTCATGGCAGGCATTGGACTACTGATAGGCAACACATAACTGATCTCTGTGCCATGCAATATTTTTTTGAGGCTGAATTACTATTGGTCTGCTTATAGTATCACCCATGTAATGTTTTCCTTTAACTCAGCTGTCATTTATTGAAAGGTAAGCCAGTCAGTGGTAAGAGTTATAATACTCGGGACTCTCCTAGCTAGAGTTCAGGAATGCAGATTATTTAAAAATATCTCACTGTTACATCTTTTACAGTAGTATCCAAGTGACATGTTTAGCAGAATAAAGGGGCGTGGGGGGCAGGAGTAACCAGCAAAGTCTAGAAGCATGGGAAATAACTGTGGTAGAAAATAGGCATAGCTGTACCTAGATTAACCCTGACCAGTGGCTGTCCAGTCTCTTCTGGGACATCTCCAGTGATGGAGAGTCCACAGCTTGCCTGGGCAGTCTATTCTACTGCCTCACTGTTTTAAGTGAAGAAGTTGTGTTGGATATCCAATATAAACTTACTTTGCTGCAACTTCATGCCATTGGTCTCCATCATCCTCTCTGCAGGAAGAGAGGAAAAAGTGCCTTCTCTCTTCTTTATGGCAGTCCTTCAAGTACCTGAAGACTGCTAGCTTGTCCCCTCTTAAGTGTCTTTTTGTGCCAGCTGAACATGCCTAGCTCCTTCAGCTTCTCCTTGTTGGATTTACCTTTCAAGACTTTGATCATTTTAGATGCCTACCTCTGGACCCTCTCTGACTTCTCCACATCCTCTTTAAAATGTGGAGCCCAGAACTGTACACAGTACTCCAGATAAAGCCTAACCATTGCCAAGTAGAGAGGCACTATCACTTCCCATGTCTTTCACCTAATGCTTCTATTGATGCAGTTAAAAAAAACATTTGCCTTTTGTGCAGCTGCACCACACTGCAGGCTCATTGAGTCTGTGGTTGACCAGGACTCCCAAGTCCTTTGCCAGAAAGCATATTTTATATTTATTTTTGATTACCATATAAAAGACAACCCTGATTAAGCACAGGGACACTTTTAGGAACGTAGCCGAGTGGGGCAAGGGCAGAGGCGGGCTGTCCACTGTGGCCTCTAGGCTTTCCTCTCTGCTGCATCCCTCGCCTGGTGGTGGGAGGTGCAACTCGCCACTGCTGTTACTGCTGGATGGGCAGGGGACACGCAGCCATTGCATGGCTCCTGGGGCAAAGCAGAAGGGCAGAAAACATGAGTCCACAGTGAGCAGCCTGCCTCCTCCCTGGATACAAATCTGAGGGGGGAGCATATGCAATCTGTCCTGCCTTGCCTTGTTACATAAAGTAGCTGGAAAACAATGTGGGAGGCTGCCCATTATATGACCTGATGCCTAGGGCATTATACATGGTTCCGAACCTCCCCTTATACTGTGTCTCATGCCTCGCAGATGGTATCCAAATCACTCCCAACTCCCCCAGCCCTGTTAGGCCACTGGCCCAAACTACCCACTATTACTCCCCCAGCTCCATTGCTGAGCCACACTCAAGTCCACTCACTGGGGCTGGGGTATGCGCAGTCCTTCTGGCCCTTCATACCGACCCTACTGTAAACGCACCTGCGCAGCCCTTCAGGCCTACCTGCGCAGACCCTACTCTACGCAATCCATGTGCAGCCCTTCAGGCCCCATATGGGTCCTGCTCTACGTGGCCTACTACTCAGGTGTTCCATCACATGTCCCTCTACTGGGACCGTTACACCACACTTTCACTAGGGCTTCTGGGCCTTATACCCCCTTGGGTGTCAGGAGTTTGTCAACCTACCTGGGCCCCCAACTTGGCCTGCGGCCCACTCTGGCCTCGGGTATCTCTCAACATGTCTGGACCCTGCCTGTTCCTGCTATGGGGTTACCCACCAGGTTGTGGGGGCTGAGGTTATAAGGCACCCCATATTTGCCTTTCACTAGGGAGGCAATTGGTGTGACATTTCCTGGGGATCACCCCGCCACAGGCAGCCCCACCATACCGTCCTACCCTAGCAGAGTGTCATTTCAGGTCATGTCTCAGGACTAGGAACATCCTCCATCCCCATAGTTCCTACCCTGAACATCCAGGTGTTTTGGGAGCAGCAGCTCCAACTAGGTGATGTTCTCCCTGAAGCAACTGCTGGCTCTACTGCTCAGGGCTTGCTCTTATTCTCCAGCAGCTAGGCCCTCCTCCAATCAGGCAGCCTCCTGCTGGCCATGTGACTCTCCTGATTGGCACTGCAGTCACCTGCAGGCTGCTCTGTTGCCTGCTCAGGCCTTTAAAGTGGCAGGCACCAAAGGTGCCCTGCCATCCATTAATTATTACCCTTTGCTTGTGGTGATCAAACAGTTATCTATCCACCTTGCAGTAGTTTTATCCAGCCCACATTTTACCAATTCGTTTATGAGATCTTATGAGACCTTTATCAAAAGGGTGCTGAAGTCCAGATATACTGTATCTACAGTCTTACCTTCATCCACCCAAGTAGTTACTTTGTTAAAGAATGAGATCAGGTTTGTTTGACATGATTTGTTTTTTGTAAATCCATCCTGGCTGCTAGCAGTCATCCTTTTCCCCTCCAGATGCTTGCAAATAACCTTCCTTATGATATGTTCCAATAACTTCCCAGGTATTGAGGTGAGACTGACTGGTCAGACTTGGTGGGATAGCTTGCATGACTGGAGCATTGTCATGGATGTGTACAAACTGTTCAGGAAGGACAGGCAGGGGAGAAGAGGAGGAGGAGGAGGAGTTGCACTTTATGTAAAAGAGCCGTGCAGTTGCTCAGAGCTGCGTTATGAAACTGGAGATAGGCCTGTTAAAAGTGTCTGGGTTATGGTTAGAGGGGAGAGCAGCAAGGGTGATGTTGTAGTGGGTGCTTGCTATAGACCAGCAGAGCAGGAAGAAGTGGTGAATGAGGCTTTCTTCAAACAGTAGAAGTTTCCCCATCACAAGCCCTGGTTTTCGTGGACAATTTTCCCTCCCAGTCGATGTCAGGGTGATTTGCAATACAGCAGTGCTCAGGCAATCCAGGAAGTTTTTGGAGAATGCTGGGGACAACTTCCTGGTGCAAGTGGTGGAGTGGCCAACTAGGGGCTGCTGCTCTTCCTGACCTGCTGCTCACAAACAAGGATGAATGGTGGGGAATTTAGTAGTGGATGGCAACTTGGGCAGCAGTGACCACAAGATGATTCAATTCAGGATCCTGAGGCAAGGAAGGATGGAGAGCAGCAGAGTACAAACCCTGGACTTCAGAAAAACAGGCTTCGATTTGCTCAGGGAGCTCACGGGCAGGATTCCCTGGGAAGCCAGACTGATGGGGAGGGGAGTCCAAGAGAGCTGGCTGTACTTTAAGGAAGTCTTAATGAGAGTGCAGGAACAAACCATTCCAATGCATAGGAAGACTAGCAAGTATGGTAGAAACCAGCTTGGCTTAGTAGGGAACTCTTCAGTAAACTATATCACAAAGAGGCAGCTTATAAAAAAGTGGAAACTTGGACAGATAACTAGGGGGGAATATAAGAGCATTGCTCGGGCATGCAGGGATGGAGTCAGGAAGGCCAAAGCGCAATTGGAGTTGCAGCTAGCAAGGGATGTGAAGGGTAACAAGAAGGGATTCTACAAGTATGTCGGTAGCAAGAGGAGGATTAGGGAAAGTGTGGGTCTCTTACTGAATGGGGGAGGCAACCTTGTGACAGGATGCAGAAAAGGCAAAGTGCTTGGTGCCTTTTTCACCTCAGACTTCACAGGCAAGATTAGCTCCCAGACTACTGCACCAGGCAGCACAGTTTGGGGAGGAGGTGCACAGCCCTCAGTGGTGAAAGAACAGGTTAGGGACTGTTTAGAAAAGCTGAATGCACAAGTCCATGTGGCCAGATCAGATGCACCCAAGGGTGCTGAGAGAGTTGGCTGATGAGATTGCAGAGCCACTCTTCTTTTGAAAATTCATGGTGAGGTCCTGGATGACTGGAAAAGGGCAAACATAGTGCCCATATTTAAGAAAGGGGGAAAAAAGAGGATCCAGGGAACTACAGACCAGTCAGTGTCACCTCAGTCCATAGAAAAATCATGGAGCAGATCCTCAAGGAACCCTTTTCTAAGTGCTTGGAGGAGAAGGTGATTAGGAACAGTCAGCATGGAGTCAGCAATGGCAAGTCATGCCTGAACAACCTGATTGCCTTCTATGATGAGATGAATGTCTCTGTGGATTGGGGGTGACCAGTGAATGTGCTATACCTGGACTTTTAGCAAGGCTTTTGATACAGTCTCCCATAGCATTCTTGCAGGCAAGCCAGAGAAGTATGGGCTGGATGAATGGACTGTAAGGTGGATAGAAAACTGGCTAGCACATCAGGCTCAGAGGGTCGTAATCAATGGCTTGATGTCTAGTTGGTAGCTGGTATCAAGTGGAGTGCTCCAGGGGTCAGTCCTAGGGCTGGTTTTGTTCAGTGTCTTCATCAACAACCTGGAAGATGGCATAGAGTGCACCCTCAGCAAGTTTGCAGATGATACCAAGCTGGGGGAGAGTAGCTGGTACACTGGAGGGTAAGGGTAGGATTCAGAGTGACCTAGACAAATTGGAGGATTGGGCCAAAAAGCATCTTATGAGTTTCAACGAGCACAAGTGCAAAGTCCTGCACTTAGGATGAAACAATCCTATGCACCAGTACAGGCTGGGGACTGTACAGTAAGCTGAATATGAGCCAACAGTTTTCCCTTGTTGCCAAGGAGGCATCTGGCTCGGGCTCCCCCTGCTCCTCCCCGTGCTCAGCGTCCAGGCGCCAGCGATGCTTAGACTAAAAATGGTTAAGAACCCATGATCTAGAAGAGAGAAGACTGCAATGGAATTTAATAGCAGCCTTCAATTACCTGAAGTGGGAGTTGAAAGAGGATGGAGCCTAGACTGTTCTTAGTGGTGGCAGATGACAGAACAAGGAGCAATGGGCTCAAGTTGCAGCAAGGGAAGTTTATGTTGGATATTAGGAATCATTTGCTCACTAGGAGGGTAGTAAAACACTGGAACAGGTTACCCAGCAAGGTTGTGGAATCTCCATCCTTGGAGGCTTTTAAGACCCAGGTAGACAAAACTTTGTCTGGGATGATGGAGTTGCGGATGGTCTTGTTTGAGCAGGGGGTTGGACTAGATGACCACCGGAGGTCCCTTCTGACCCTAATTTTCTATGAATCTACGGTCTGTAGTTCCCTGGGATCTCCTTGCCTTTTTTGAAGAGGCACTACATTGGCCCTTTTCCAGTCCTCTCGTACTTGGCTTGTTTCCCACAACTTCATGAAGATTATGAAAGGCTCCAAGATTTCCTCTGCCAGTTCCTTCAGGACCCTGGGATGAAGCTCATCCTGTTCTACTGACTTGAATTCGTTCAGACCTAGCAAAAACTCTCTGACCCTCTCTCCTGTTATCTATTCATTCAGCTTGCCCCCTTCCTTAGCCAGGTAATTCCTATTAGGTATCTGACAACTTGCTTACTAATATTTTGGAAGACTGAGGCAAAATAACTGTTGAGTAGCTCCGCCTTCTTTGTATTTTTGGCTAGGAGTTCCCCCTGACTTGTTAACAGAGGGTCCATAGCTTCCTTGGTCCTTCTTTTCTGGCCAACATATTTATAGAACTTCCTCTTGTTGTCCTTGACCTCTGTTGCTAGGTACAGCTTGTTCTTTGTCATTGCCTTCCTGATTTTTGTCCTTGTAGGTTCTTGGTATTTTCTGGTACACGTCCTTGGTGACTTCCCCATTCTTCCCTTGCCTGTGTGCTTTCCTTTTGCATTTGAGGCATTTTAGAAGCTCCTTGTGCAACCATATTGGTCTCTTGCCATTCTTCTTGTGCTTCCGTCACTTTGGGATATTTTCTTGTTGGGCTTGCAATACTGTGCCCCTTAATAGCTCTCAGCCCCCCATGGTGCCTTTATCCTTCAATTTATACTTCCATAACACCTGCTTATTAGCTCCTTGAGTTGGATGAAATCTTCCTTTTGAAATGCAGTGTCTTGATTTTGCTGACTTCATGCTTTCCCTTTTTCAGGATCTGGAATTCTAGTGTGTCACAGTTTACCTGCCAAGTTATCCATCATACTCCTCATACTCCTAAGTTACCCATCATCTTCACATCCTCCACTAGTTCTTCCCAGCTGGTCAGGATAAGATCCAAGACAGATGATCCCCTAGCTGTATCCTTCAGTTTCTGGAAGAGAAAGCTGTCGTGCAAATAAGTTAGGAACCAGCTTGACATTTTAAGTTTGGCTGCGTTGTTCTTCCAGCGGATGTCCGGAAAATTGAAGTTCCTTAGCAGTACCATCCTGTAGCTTTTGGATAGTTTTGTCACCTGCTTGAAGAGTGCCTGTTGTTAGTTCTGGCCTGTGGCCCACATTGGACATGTCTGCACTTGGAATTAAGGTGCCTGAATTTTCTGTGCAGAAAATTCAGGCAGATTAAACTGGGATTCTGCACCCATCTGAATGTGCGCCTGTTGAGAATAGTTCATTCTAGGGCTGCTCCTGCCCCCAGGTGCCAGCTCCAAGCTGGCAGGGGCCACGGTGGCTGGTTTCAATCTCCGTATGGCTGGCAGGCAGCTGCCCACTGAGCTGCGACAGCTCTCCCTGTCTCCTGTGGACCTTTGCTGCCTAGGCTGTCTAGGAGCAATTTGCTCTTGGTCAGCGTCTGCATGTGCACATTGGTGCATTAGTTTAATGGGCCAATTTCTAGTACCTATAGGTACTAGAAATCAGTGCATTAGACTAATCTACTGCACAGTAATTGCTGTGCACGTGTAGATGGTGATGCTTTACTGAGAATTAGATTAATTTAATGTGCTGTAAAGCATCTCATATAGATTCACCCAGTAGGTAGTAGTATCCCATTCAGTTTTTGTCAAGCTGAGATGAGCACATGTAGCTTTAACTTGGGGGGATACTGCCAGCCATGCTGTTTAATAATAAAAATAATAAATAGTAATAAATAATAATAGGTCTGGCTCACTTAATTGATTACATCCATTGCTGAGCTACTTCAGCTGTTGCATGCTTAGCTTAGCTATCTCACTTGTTTCATTCTGCAAGCAAAAAGGATTCTTAAACACTAGGAAATTTATTACTCTGGTATTTAAACCTGTTCTCCTACTAGATATCAATATTTTTTAAATTATTTAACTGTAGAAATACTTAAAAATAGGTAGAGATGGTCTAATCAGCTTTTGAGCTTGCTCTTGAAAGGAAGACTCATGCTGCTTTTATTTTTAAAGTGTCATCAAAATAAGCTATACATAAACATATGTTAGAAGATCACAAAGTTGGCAAAGTCAAGAACAGAGAAGCCAGATGCAAGTTTCTCCTTTATATGTACATAATGATTTAGTCTTTAAGCATGTGAGCACCTGTTTTTTTTTTTCCTGTAGGGCCATTGCCTTATTCAGTGCACAAGATGGATGTGTTCTGGACGGTGAATCAAGGTTGGGGAGTGCTGGTTCCTTTCTTGTGCAGGGAATTAGGCAGGAATAACAGGAAGGTTAAAAGGCTGGTTTCAGTTTAAAGCAGCTGTCTAAGAAGTTGCTCGAGACAGTTGGGTTCTGTCTGTGCTTCCATCATAGAGTACCTGTGGGAAACTAGGTATTTGCATAAACCACCTGTTGTCAGGTGGTCCCTAAATGTAGATTTCTTATTTTTTAAATGTTTGGCTTGACCCCTTGGTTGAGCACTTGTATCTGCGGCTGAATTTTATTAACAGCAGTGGTTAGCTGATCAAATTGTATACAGTGCAAAGTTTGCTCAGAAATTCAGTCCTAGGTGACTGATTCGTCATCCCAAATTAGTGGACTTGTGACCCTTATTTTAGTGTTTGTGTTCCCTTTGTGGGGATGTAGGATGATGATGATACCACCTTAACTCTCACAGGTGTTTGTGAAAATAAATTAATAATTTCTTGGGCTTTTATATTAAACTGAAAAAATACTCATCATGTGGCATCATCTTAACAACCACACAACGAATATTTTCAGTTTGATGTAAAAGCCCAAGAAATTACACACCACACTTGCATCAAGCGAACATTAAAGTTGCAAACTCTGCACTATAAAGTTAAGAAAGGAGAGCATAAAAAGTGCCCACGCAGTTGCAATTTGAACATGCTGAAGGATGCAAGCATGGCTGGAACCTTTGAATCTATCAGCAAAAAATTGTGCCTTTTGGCTCTCAGAGTAAGTGATAACGTAATAGTTCATTTCTGGGTCAGTGTTCAGGTGAGAGGGGCTCCTTGCTTGTGGTTTCACTGACAGCAGAGACGGGAAGCGGTGAGGCTTGGCGTGCTGGGTTCCATCCGCACACTATGGGGACTGTTCTGTAGTGAGTGCAAACTTTTGCCTGTTCTTCCAGGTGTGACCCTTTCTGTTCTGTCTTTTAACCAGTCCGTGTTCTAATCATGTACCCTCCCTTGGCCACTTGTTCCTTTCTCTTTGCCAACCATTCAACGTCCTGTTCATCCCCCCTTGTATTCTTATTTTCTCTATCCAATCAGTTACTTGCAGCCTCTGATCCCACCAAATGTTTCTAATCCTTGGCTTCCTCCTCAGACTCCTTGTCCAGTTGTGCTGTTTTCCTCCTCAATCAAGGGCAGAGGAAACCTTTTCCTGTTACCTGTGCTCAGCCAGTTAAGTTCTCCCCCATAGCTACAAGCCTATGCTCTGTTCTACCCTGCTGTGCAGTTTGGTTTCAGTTTCTCCCCTCCATCCTCCTTTCTTCCTTCCGTCTGGGTCCTAGTCAGTCTGCCTCTCTGCGTCAACCTGTTGGCTCTTATCCCAGGTCGACTTGCCAGCCAGTCTTAGTCTCTGCCATTCTCCTTGCCCCCAAATGCTTAGTTCCTGTTTCCCTCTTCCTCCACCAGCCTCCTGTCTACCTCATCTGGTTCCCTGTCCCAGGCTACTCTTCTTGTGTATGTGCCCCACCTGTCGCCATCCATCGTGAAGCTGGGCTGCCCTTTTGTCCCCCATTCACTTGAACAGGGCAGCTTTCTTTTTTTATGTTGTCTGGAGCAGCAAGATGAGAGGTGTCACTTGCACCTGGTATGGCCCACAGTCAAAGCTGCAGGTGCAGGGAAATCCTACTTGGCTCTGGGCAGTAGTAGCAGGCCTGGTGTAGCCAGAAGCTGTGGAAAGTGTAGTTGCCAAAATCTAAAATATCTGCTGAGCATATAAAAACTGCAAATTTTCAAAAGTCCAACATACCCAAATTTGATTTGAATGAATTTTTGTAGCACATTCCTAGTACCTGACATATTTCAAGTCCTTGTTCTACAACCATGCAGATGCTACACTTTTTCAAAGAGAAAGGTAGCCAGAATTGAATATGGGAATAATGTAGTTTTGTCTTATTCTTGTAAATGGCTGAACTGTTTGGCTAAAACTTTCCAAAATAATTCTGAAGGGGCCAACATCTGACATGGAAAAAGTCAGCCCATACAGTTGAAAGTCAGTGAAGTGAACTGAGAATGGGGTCTTTGAATAGAAAGCATTAGGCAACCTTAAGAGCTGCTGTTGCTAGCCTTGCCAGTAAAAATCTAAATTTAAAAATACAGATAAACTAAGGGTTGAGGATACTGACCCTGTCCTGATTCTAGGAACAGATCTTCCTTGTTTAGGCAGCAAAGGCAGCAGACTGCAGACAGGATGCTACTGTTCAAACATCTGTAGCTTATGTTAATTTGCCAGTTGGGTGGGAACAGCTGTGTCAAAGAGGAAATCACATGTACCAAATTGGAGTAGCCAGGAAGAAGTTCCTGCAGCACCACTTCCTGCCACAAGTAAGATGATCATAATGAAAGGATTAAGAATTGCTTCCTTGGACAAGCAAGCTGAGCAAGTGTAATGTAAATAGTCAGTGTCTTCCCTTTTGTCTTGTTTCACGCGCAGCACTGACCACCCCTGCTCGTTTCTTACTTAGCAGTGATAATAAATGGGATTTTGTGTCTCTAGCTCTCCTGCTAAATTCAGTGCCCTTCTCCTAAAAGTAGGGAGGAAGAAAGAAACCAAGAGATTCAACTACTTCTGCTTCTTCCCTCATCTTGAAGAGAGTAAAATTGAGCTGCAAATACAGCTCTGGGAAGTAGAATTAGGAGAGCTCAGCTGTTAAAGCATTCGGTTTACGGCATGTCTCAGCTTCTCTCCCTCGGTCCTCTGCCAGTTTTGGGGGGTTTTTTCAGGTGGAGCATGCTGTATCCTCCTCCTCTTCTGTTAAAGGTGATGGTAAGATTTCTTCATTCAGGCCTTAGTTGCATGCTTCCTCCTCTGTTTTTCTACTCTTACCCCATAATGTGTCTGATTTTCCTGAATAATAAAAAAAGCCCTTTAAGTGAATGATTTAAAATTGCATAGGGCTCAATGTAACATTCACCAGTTCAGAGGGAGATTCAGTTAAGGGGACTCTAGCTTCTTTTTAATGACTTAAAATTGTAAAGATCCTTACCTATTTCAGCTAGTTAAGTATTGGTTTCACTCTTAAACTAAGATCAGAGACTATTGACCTTGCATATTTTTTTTTTTTTTAATTCCTATCAGATTTTCAGTCTCGATTTAGAAGGACTTTGGTTGATAAATGTTTTCAGGTTATGTTCAGTGTAATTATGTTCTAGATTGAGAGTAACTGTTTTTTTCCCCTCTGTTTTAGGATGCCAGAAAAGCATGTAGTGACACAACTCTTGCTCAGGTATGTCATTAGCTCTGTATATGTAGAAGTTGCATGCATGTAGTCATAGGATTCTTGCATGATTATAGCTGACTGTGGCTGGACAGAATCAGTGTAGCGGTTCTCTAGAAGTATGGTACTTAGTGTGCTACTGAAATTACAAAATTTCTAGCTTTAATTACGAGAGAGATTTATGAAGACCTCTGTACTGATATCAACTGGCTCTCAGACCCTATCTCCTATAGGGACAAACAGTTTACAAGTACTTAGCTTTCTCAGTTTATATACTAATGCTACTTGTTTAAAGTTTTAAAATAAAACTACATAATTTCGTAGTTCTATCCCACCACTTCGGCTGTTAGAAAACTGTTCCTGGATCCCTGGGTGTAAACAATTTGTTATATTTGGAAACTGAAGTTATTCTTAATTAAAGTCCAGTTTTAAGTTTTTTTTCAATTGCAACCAAAATACACTGCAACAAATATTGAATGATTTTCTTCTGTGGCTATTGCTTAAGTGTTTGTCAATTTTGGCAACGTAAAAATCAAGTTCATACAGAATGTCTAGACAAATTGTCTTCAAAGAGTGTCTGCAGCTTTACAGTAGCAGTTATTAACTCTGCTTTTACTGTTACCGTGAATTTTGGAAGACCCCTTGGTTTGTTTAGAATGTCATGTGACCTAATTTTTGTGGGATTGCCCTGCGCTTTACTAACGTTGCTGTTGTACATCTGAAGCCTACTGATGCAGGATACTTGGGTTCTAGAAGTGTTCAAAGTGTTGCTTGCACTTTTGACCATCTCTGAGATGCAGAATAATCAGTAAGTTTTGTTTGCCTGTGCAGATCACCACAAGTCTGGACTCAGTGGGGCGAATCCAAATGCGAACAAGGCGTACGCTGAGAGGTCACTTAGCTAAAATCTATGCTATGCACTGGGGATCTGATTCAAGGTTTGTACAATTGATACTTGAAGTCAGAGATCGAGGGCATCTTTTAACTCCTGAAAATGTTGTAGGTTAATATCAGAAAATAGACCCAGCTCTGAAGCCTAATCACGCTTCCGCCTGCCCTAAGAACATGGATCATGGTTTGAGAAACATTTCCATACTTTATACTGCCTTTTTCTTTGAGCTAATTTTAACTATATGAGTAATGAGAATATAACTTCTCTTATAAGGACATTGTAAGGCTGTTGGAGAATTTTTGGGGTTTTTTCAAATTTGATACCACTTAGCTTTTTGGAATTATTTATATTGCAGTCTCTGAACCTCAAAGGGAAATAATGTAACTTAATATGTTTTTAAGATTTACTGTAAATGTATGTTAACAGAGCATTAATAAAGCCATAAGACAACACATTTAAGTTCCTAGGAAGCACATTGTCTTGTAAGCAACAATAAGAAATACATCCTGCTATGTAGTTATAGCTGTTCCAGTGTTGATGCTGATTATGACTAAGGAATTCATTAAAAAAAATTGGCAAGTTATCCAGATGAGAGTGAAGTGTACTGATAACTTGGTGTATTAGCTCATTTTGAAAATGTTTTGAACAATATTTAATAAAAACTTTCAAGAATTCCCAACAGTAACAAAAAAAAGACTAAATCAAGAAGACTGTTGTTTGTTCATTAGTTCCGATGGAGCGAAAAGATAATTCTGGAACATCCCTTAAAAGTGTGAATTTTTTTCTAAATAACTGATATCCTCCATTCAAACACATGGGCGTTCTAGTTTGAAATCAGTTATTATAGCCTGTTTCAATAGTGACTGTGTGCCCATGGATGCAGGTAATGTTCTTCATCCTGCAACATATTGTTCTTTGCAGCTGTTCAAGGATATATTGGCCCTAAAAAGATTTAAAAATAGAAAGAAGCAGAAAATGGAAAGCCTATTCTGAGTTGTATTCATGTATGGCTTGTGTCTATTTTGAAATTTAGTAGGATGCAAGGAATTAACGTCATTCTCTGTTTTGTGGTTATCTTTAGGCTACTAGTCAGCGCTTCCCAAGATGGAAAATTAATTATTTGGGATAGTTATACAACAAATAAGGTAGAGTTGTTTATAATCCCTATGGTAATCTGGGCCTATAGAGGTGGTGGGATTTATTTTCTTGTCTCTCCTTTGATTTTTATATCTGTTTCTTCCTTCTGTTCGTAAAATACTTGTCATTTATTTGGATTGAAGATGTAACTAATTTGCTTTGATTCTCTTTCTCACTAAGTGCAGACATTTTGGGGGCTAGGGTGTGGTTAGATTGGGTTAAAAATGGCCGCCAGATCTCACTTAGTTCACCCAGGGGCAGACCTTACACTTAGACCCTGTCTCAGTGATCGGTAATCAGTCTAAACCCCAGAACAGTACAGAAGTTATATGCACACAGACCTGTCTAAAAATGGTGGAACCCTGTCTAAGGTAGACGTGGATTGATGTACACTCATACTTAATCAGTCTAGGTTAGACTGGTGAATCAAACTTCAGGACAGTTACCTGCACGGCCCCAGGCTGGGAAAGCCCAGCTGCTGGCCCCAGCCCCAGAGCTGCACTTTTCCTACCTGTCCCTCTGGCACCAGGCCATTTTTAAGCCCCTGGACCCTTGCCATAGACCGACCAGCCAGCCCCTGTACTCTCCATCCTGCAAGCTGGTCTGGGTGCTGGTTTTATCAGTGTTTGCTGCTGCCAGAAGCCAAGGAAGTAAGTATCAGTAGGGGAAGGGGCAAAAGGGGGTAGGACTATGTTTGCCGGAGGGAATTTGGGGAGGGGGTTAAAAACAGCCCCTTGGTTTCCCCCAAGACTCCCCTGACAGACCTTGTGAATCCCCCTGATCCCGTCAAACCATCCTGGACCCCAGGAACCCCACATGAATCCTGCCTGCCCCCTAGATTCCCCCCAGTCACTCCTGTGGATCCCTGCTGCTACTCCCGATCCCTGCAGCTCCCCCTCCCTAGGCCCTCCTCTCTCCATCCGGACTTACCTTAGATCAGCTGGCTATTTTTAACTCAGTCTAACCTCCCCCTAACCTCTATGAATGTCTGCACTTAGCCTCTGTTTCTAACTCCAAATGCATTTTTAGCTTGGGTAGAATACCTTTTATGTAGAGCTTTTACTCATGGATTAAAACAGAATATTCCTTATAACCTATGTTAACAAAGCCCTAGACGAGTGGTGTCTGACTCCCAGGGTCTTTTGGAGGGAAAGCAGCTCTCCTGATCCTTGCCGTAAAGCTTGTCTCTGAGTGGGAGAATTGAATCTTTCTGAATTCTAATTAATGCCTTATTCTTGTTCTTCATCTGTTCACATGGCTAATGTAATTTGACAGAAGCAACAGCATAAATCTGTTGCAGGAGCAGTCAACCACAGCGTTTGCAAAGTGGCAGTGGGAATGTATTACAGTCAAATGCTGGGAACGTCACGCATGCAGGACTGACAAGTCTGTGATCTTAAACAGGGTTGACAGTAACTGCAGTTGTACACCAGGTGGCCCTTATTCATGCTCCGATCGCTTCCCAAAGGTGGCACCATGGGTCTGAATTTGGAGAGGCTGTAACTTATACCCTTTTGTGAGCTTGTGTAACATCTATCAGAGATGTTACTTTTTTCTTAATAAAGAAATCATAATAATGATGCCATGTTAAAGAATGATATGCTGACTAGCCTTCCCTTCCTTCAGCTTTGTCACCCCACACATACAAGTTAGAGGAGGTTAAGCCCTTCTAGGCCCCCTCCCAGTGGCCCTGCATATGTGCTTCACTCGCTCTGAACCTTTTCTTTAGTGTTTGATTTTTCCCAAAAGCGTCCCAGGCACACCCCATAGATCACACTACATGTGCCAAGAAGTTCTGCACTTTTTCCAAATTGACTACAGGATAAATAGTGCAGGTAGCACTAAAGCCCTAGGCAAGCCAAGGAGCACTTTGGCTCTGGTGGGTCCTTGAATTCCCAGGCGCTGAACAAGCGCCCGACAAGCCGATGTAACAGCTGCAAAGAAACCATGTTTTTGCTGTTCTTATATTGGCACGCACGCACTTTAGCAGGGCACATTATTTGCCAATAATTGTCTGCTAACTGGTTGGACCTTGGGTCATTCACTGATAATTGCGATATAAAGGGGTAAATTTATCCAGCGGAAATCACTTAAGCTGCTGATGGTAAGTGGCTTGTGAAAATGTCTGGTGGTGTGGGAGATTTGGTGGGGTTTGCATTATCATGTCTGGAAGTCACCCACTGATGGTGAAAGCTGATTAGCTGATGTGCGACATGGAAGTGCTGTTATTTGGATTTGACTGTACAAGATAAGCACGCTCCTTGGACTGGAGAAAGTAGTAGGGGGTGTGGAGACAAGGCAGGCCCAGAGCTGTGTGTGTGGGATGGGCAGATCCTCTGCTGATGTAAATTGGCATGGTTGCATTTTACATCATTTGAGCATCTGGTTCATGGAAGCAAAACTGGGAAGAGGAATGTGGCTAACAGAGCCTTAGCATACAATGTAAAAGCAGTTTCACACACTACAAAATATTCATACGTTAAAAAATTACAAAAAAGATCTTGTTCTCAGCTAGCACACACCAATGGGGGGGTGGTGCTTGTCCATCCTTTAATTTAAGCAAGGATTTGCAATAAAAATGTGAGTGTTTCTTAAAATCAGATTCTTTCTCCCCATATGTGTGTATATACATGCATTTTTTTTTTAGCAAACTTTGTCTCCAGTGCTAAAGCAAAATTGCAGATAACTGAAATCAGTAGGTGGGCAAAGATGGCTCTTTTGGAATGCGGTTGCCCAAAATCTGAAGTGTTTCTAACACGCCTTGTTTGTCTAAAGATGCATGCCATTCCCTTGAGATCTTCCTGGGTAATGACTTGTGCGTATGCACCTTCTGGCAATTACGTCGCCTGTGGTGGATTGGACAACATCTGCTCCATATACAATTTGAAAACCAGAGAGGGCAACGTGAGAGTGAGCAGAGAGTTGCCAGGGCACACAGGTTAGCTGCATTTCGGTTTTTTGTTTTTTCTTTTCAGGCTAAGTAAAGCAGTTCTAAGCCTGCACAGTTCACAGCGTGTCCTAAAGTGAACACAGTCCTACTGGTTCACCAAATGGAATATAGTTTAATGACCTCTCTGTTTGGATCCCTTTTGAAGTATGATTTTTTTATATTATGAGCTTGTTTTGACTCATCTTTAAAACTGAGTTGCATGCTTGCTCGGTTTTAGTGGAGATGGTGTTGGTAGCTCCCTGCGTGCAGGAGTGGAGCAGTACTTCTGACGCTAGACGACTGAGCATTTTAATGTTTAAAATGCAGCAGAAGTTTCCTGTCATGTAGTACTATACCCAGTGTTGGTGTAAATAACAGGAAGGTTTTGGGGTCACTTCTGTTGCTGCAGTGAGGTGTTAAATTAACATCACCTTGTTTCCGTTCCAGGATACCTGTCTTGCTGTCGTTTTCTAGATGACAACCAAATCGTCACAAGCTCAGGAGATACCACCTGGTGAGTTTTGGAGGCAGGGGTCTGATATTTAAGCACTTTGGTCATTTTAAAGCTAAGCTAGTAGAGAATGCAAGACATTGGCCTAACACTCTTGTTTGTACTTACAGTGCTCTATGGGATATTGAAACTGGTCAACAGACGACCACATTCACAGGGCACACTGGTGATGTCATGAGTCTGTCCCTAAGTCCAGACATGAGGACTTTTGTTTCCGGTGCCTGTGATGCCTCTTCCAAGCTTTGGGATATTCGAGATGGGATGTGCAGGCAGTCTTTTACGGGGCACGTGTCCGACATTAACGCAGTTTGTGTAAGTGAGCCTTGTTTTTCTAAATGGAGAGAGAGGAAATAAGGGTTCCTGTGCATTTTCAGCTTTAGCAGTTTAGCTTTCAACAATTGAACAGGATGGAGGCTTTTACTGCATTCAGCCCCCAGATGATAAATGTAGCTTCTTAGAATATGATAGACTTGATAACTAAGATCAAAGTGCATCTAACCACCTACAGTCTAGTTTTTTGGTGTAATTAGTATACCCAGACTGTAATGTGCTGACATGGGTCTAGAGATAATCCTGTAATATTCTTGTTTAATCTTGGTTTTCCTGCTAATTGCTGCTACCACCCTCACATGCTGGGTGCCCTTTTCTCAGCTTTCAGTAAACTGGGTTGCATTTCCTCTATGTTTTGATCCACAGGATACAAATTCTGATAAGGAGGTAACAAAAGCTAAACTGTAATTGTATGTGCTTTATAATCCATTGCAAATGCAAACCTACAGAATACCAATAGCATGGTTTGTGGAGAACTGCAGGCTGTACATTTGCAGCTGAATCAGTATGTTGTGCATTTCTTGGTCCTGTTTTTGGAAGTGTGGTTCTCATGCACTGGATTTTCTTTAGGACTTGTGGATCTTGGAGCCTAAAGTGTAAAATTGCAGTAATATCATGTTCAAAGCAACTTGGCTGGTCAGCTCAAGATGAAACATTATGTACAGGTTTCCCTTGCTTTATGTGGGTTCTGTATGTGCGAATTCGCTCTTATGCAGTGACCCTTTTTATACCAAAAATGTGTTGTATGCGAGGTAAATTCACTTTTGTGCAATCAGTGTGGTGGAAACCTGCGGTCAGCTGCTTTGTGCAGTGCATTGTGGGAGTGATATGCACCAAAACATAGTCTCCTGTGTGGATCTGTGCTCCTCGCTTGTTGTCTGCGACACGTTTCTGTAGTTGCTGTCCCCATTATGGCTTTTAAACGTCCCACTAGCTTATCTCCTGTGAATGTTACCCTGCCTAATACGTCCTACCAGTGATGTGGGGTCTGACGCTGAAGACCCTTCACCACCCTCTCTTCACACCAACTAAACATTCACCCCCACCCTGTGCTTGTGTGTACTGTCCGCTGTTGGCGAGTACCAAAATCGTCTTGTGAAAGTGGTAGAAATGGCTCTGGGAGTCGGTATGGTTGAGGTCTTAGAACATATCCCTGTTTGTTACATTGTAAAGTGGGTTCCCTTTATGTGACTTGGAGTTATACACCCTTTTCCAGGAACGCACGTACAGCATAAAGCGAGGGAAACCTGTACGTGGACAAGTTGTCTCCCTAGACTGCTAAAAAACCGAAGACAGCTGCCTTCCACTCCATTTTATGGGCATGAGTTGGTTCCCTCTATCTGCAGAATATTGCAAAGGCAATCAGTGGCTGGTCAAAGTTTTTTGACTGCACCTGTAGATCTAGAACTGTTAAATACAGTTGTTTTCAGTGGAGTATTTCCCTCATCTTTAAAATCTGCATTCTGTTTTCATGAATTATTAGGCCGTTATCTGATTGATTCCAGTAAGAAAGTGTGTGCGTGCGTGTGTGTGTGTGTAACAATACACAAGCAGTGTGCTTTTCTGGTGTCAAACTGATGGCTCTCCATTCTTGTTCTAGTTCTTTCCCAATGGGCATGCATTTGCTACTGGGTCTGATGATGCCACTTGTCGACTTTTTGACCTGCGTGCAGACCAGGAGTTAATGATGTATTCTCATGACAACATCATCTGTGGAATCACTTCTGTAGCCTTCTCAAAAAGTGGCCGCCTTTTGCTAGCAGGTTATGATGATTTCAACTGCAACGTGTGGGATACTTTAAAGGGGGAGAGAGCAGGTAGGTAAACATGCCTGCAGACTGTTGCAGGTCTTTCTGTTTCTTATGTAGACTTTACCTTCCTGGTAGTCAGCACTGTTACAGTAAGGCTGAATTGTTTCCCTTTCAATTTCATTTACCCAACATCAGAAAGTTGAAATCTGAACTCTGTCTTCAAGCTGGGTAGCAGTGAAGGGTCTGTAAGGTGCATTGTGTCGGTACCACCGGTGCCTTTGTTAGTGATGGTCTTGGCATAGACGTTGCCTAGCAAAACAGTTGCTTCACTTAAATGTATGGTTTTATGGTGGTGGGCAAGGTTCTCTGGGTAGATATGATAGCTTTTATGAGACCACCAACTACTCAGTTGGTCTAGTAAAAGATATCACATCTACTCAAAAAACCTTTCCTACCTGTTCCTTAAACCAACATGGCTACAACCAAAAACCCAGCAACGTGGTGTTATAACGCTCCTTTTGAGCTCATTTATAGCTGCACCTGTTATAGGTGGTCCTCTTTTCAGTAACCAGCCCAGTGCATTCAAGGAAAAAGCTAACAGAAGTGCTACACCTCAAAATGAAACCTTTTTGCAATAGAACCCTAGGTTTCCTGATACCTTTTGGGACACTTTTCTCTCCTTATTCCATTTCACATCTGCTTAATAAGTTCATGTTTCTGTGGTAAGTACGAGGCCTGTGGAAAGCTGGCACAGGGAAATGTGTAGTTCTGCAGGGCAGGGGGATGAGTTGGAAAATGTGGATTGGCAAAGGAGCACGTAGCTCAGGATTTTGACACAAGGGAAGCACAGAAATACCTCTAGGAGGGGAGAGAGGTGCAAGTGGGATTGGAGGAGAGTTAAGTTTGGGTAAGCTTGAGAAATCTGGAAATTTCCAGGAGTCAAGGAAAGGAACCATGAACGAATAGTACAAATGATGTCAAAACGTGGCTGGTGGCTTGGACTGAGTTTTGGATGGCTGAGAACGGGCTATGGTGTTGAAGGAGCTGGAGAGAGACAGAGGAGAACGTGGAGAAATGTGGGGTAGAAGAAAAGGAGGCAAAATACCTTAAATTTTAGGTTTGAGGATTCATATGGCAGCTATTCCGAATACAGACCCTAAGTAACAGTCTCTTTTTTAGTGTCCTGAACATAAAGCTAAAGAATAACAGCTGAAGCTGTTCGGGTTTTGTACATTAACACCCCTCCCTTTCTTTTCCAGGTGTCCTTGCTGGTCATGACAACCGTGTCAGCTGTTTAGGTGTTACTGATGATGGCATGGCTGTAGCTACAGGGTCTTGGGACAGTTTTCTCAGAATCTGGAATTAACTGGGGGACAAACACGTACATTCTCCACTGAGACCTGGAGAGATCAATGCTGCAGCCTATAGCTGTGAAATAACATTTCTACCTTGTATTTGCAGGTGAAGTTTTTCTATTCACTGATTATTACACAAAAAGGCTTTCTGTAAACTAGAAAAAAAAATCAAGTGAAGAAATTGGGGAGGGGGAGAAATCACTGACTTTTTAAAAGGGGCCAGCACATATAATCATGGTGACTGAGAAACTAAGAGCCAGGCTTTTTGGTTTTGGTGGTTTGGTTAGATTGCCCTTGAAGAATTTCTGCTTGTGCTCAAAGTCTGCCAATTCTGTACTTTTTTTGTACATAACAGAATATACACATTATAGCAGCCAATCATGTAACATTTGTCTGTATGTAAAGAAATACGTTTGCATTTTTTTAAGGAACTACATTTATAGCTTTGCATTTAACCTGAGATGTCACTTCTGAGTTTTGTAGTGGATGAACTAGATTGCTGTTTTAAACGTTTTTGTGAATTTACTGTAGATAAAGTGAAGCCAATGGTATGTGTGTGTTTTTATAATGGAAGGCATTTGACTTTTTTTTTTTTTTTTTTAAAAAAGGCCCTGAAGACTCCTTGGTAATACCTAGCGCCTTACTCATTCACTCTTTGACCTGTTTGCCTATGTAAAGCAAGCATGGAGGTTAGTCCTCCTTGCGAGTAGTTCTTGGTCCATCCATCAGTAGTCATGGCCTCCACGCACCAACGAGTTAAATTCCACTAGGCACATTTAGAAGAAGGATTTGAAAGCCTGGTGCCAGGAGTATGAGCTTCCTTTCCGCAGCTTCTCATGTAAGTTCTTTCATGTAGAACTCGGCACATAAGCCAAGTGACCTGCTTTGCTTCTAGTAAGTGGCCAAGTGCTTTTCCTTTTGACAGTGTGGTTGTAAACACCATGACACTGACCCAGGAGAGTCCAGCTAGCTTGCACTACTGAGGTTGCACAGCCTGGATTTCACTGCGTAGATTGGAGGAACGTGAAAGCCTGTTCTCAAAACCTGCTGTTCAGTTACAAACAGACCCAGGAGGATTTCTCTGAAACTTCCAAAAGGGCCTTTGGGACACGTAGGTGTTCATGGCACAGTGTACAGCCGCAAGGTTCGAGGGTAGCCCTGCCATGCCACCACAGAACACGCTGGCTGCGCATATGTGTAGCAAGGCCTAAACGATGCAACCACATTATTTACAATGAACCAGTAACTTCTGTGATCCTTGTCAATAATTGTGCTCAACTTTTAAAATCCTGCTAGCTCATTTACAGCTGCAGCGATCTCCGTGTAGGCTTATTAGATGCCACGATTTTGCAGACTGACGCAGTAATTGCAACTTCCTTTCATACTTGACCTACACTTAGATGCAGTTTACCTCATAATATGAAACGTATGTCCTGAGTGAGAATATTTGAGCTAGTAAGAATGACCGTGCTGCTTCGGGCTGTGACCATTCATACCCTCATGAAACTCCCATGGAAACCACTTAACGCTTTGGTGCTGGCAGTGCGACCATGCTTGTGATGGATGTGCTGTAGGAAATCAGATTAGGACGTGAAAGGACACGGGGTCTTGGGGAAAAGGGGGATTGTTTCTGTTGGCTTCTCTTAAGTGTTTATGTTCAATGATGCGTATTCAAACAGATTATCAAATCGAAGGCTAATGTTAACCTGCTGCCCCCCCCCGAAGTCGTGATGCGTCTGAACATCCTGGGGTCAGTTTGTGAACATAAGTGCCCGGCTTTTTGTAGTATAAAAATCAGATTGTTGCTGAGACCACTGTTTGTCAAGTTTCTACCACTTGTAATCCTAACGTCAGTACTTCCAGACTGTGCCTGTAAACTTGCCATGTTTACGATGGTGAAGGTGCCAATACACGTGCCAACTGCAGTAAATTCAGTATCGGTTAAAAAAGCACATCTCGTGCTGGAGAAGTATACGCTTTATTACAGGTAGACTGTGGTGTAGGACCAAAATCCCGATCTATTGTGCATCACAGGAGCTCCTTGGCATTTTGTTTTTTGAGTTGTTTGCATTAACTATTCGTGTCCTGTCCAAGACAGCAGCTCTTTGAGATCAGGCAGAACACTTGCTTTAGTTTTTAAATGGCGCACTTGATTTTTTTTTTTTTTTTTTTTTTAGATTTGCAGGTCCTGTGAGTGAATCGCTCTGAGAATCTGTTAGTGAGCTTTGGCAGGAAAGCGTATTTAAATAATAATAATAACAAAAATTTCCCATATAAAGGTCTATATAGAAGCAATTTGTCTAGTCAGCATCCTGTGGCAAAGCCGTGTGTTGTGTTTGCAATCTGATATAAATTATCTTAGTAGTTATAAAAATTCAAAACCCCTCAAGTGGTAGCTTTGTTCTGTTTAAACCTTCAAACAACCTGGTACCCAAGTCCGGGCTTTATGCCACCCTTCTTGCAAGGAACGTCACTCCAGCTGTTTGGCAGCCCTTCTCTTGGCTTCAGCAGCTCTTGAAATAATAGGCGGTAGTAGGATTTACTCCAAAGCCCCTTTCAAAGGGTATTGCAAATCTTGCCCCCTTCGTGCGGTTCAGCGTACGCAGACATTGCTCATGCTGCACACCCGGTGTCACTCTCATGCTTGTTTCTGGACTGGCACGTCAGCAGGGGAGCGTCTGTCTGGAAACAATATTTAACTCCTGCTGGGAACTGGCACAAAGCTTTGGCTTACTGCACCAGCGTGGTGGCCGCTCCTGAGTTCCTGGTGTATAATCCCTGTTGTTTTTTAGTTGTAAAAAGCCCTTAGCACACATTAAGTGAAGATGAAGCAATGGCCTAAATCGGCTGTTACAGAAAATTCTGGCTCTGGGTGAGCGTTTAGATGGCCTGCTTGCTCAGATGGATGCAGCTTAAGGGTTAAATGAGCACCAAGTCTCATCTTCTGCTGTGAGGACATGAAAGCCACCCTTTGCAGGTTTCACTTGAAAGCTTTCCCCCAACTCTTGCATTTCAAAGGAAATGTCTTGTGGGGATTGGTAACTATGCTGATGCATGCCTGTGCTTAATATAAGCTCAGGGGCACAGGTTAGTGTAGTTTCTAACTGTTCACTGGCACAGTGAACGAGTTTAATAGAGGTAACAAGTTTTACAGCACTAGGGGGTATGCATTAAACTGCCCTAAAAAGTTGACCTCCAGGTTACAGAACTGTCCTAATTCCAGATAATTTAATGTGGTTCCAAAAATATACTAGGCTTCCCTCGTTATTGCTTAGTGCTAAACTAGTTATGATCATTGTACCAAGCACTTGCAGTTGGTACCAACGTAACTTTTTCCCCAGTCTCTGTTCTAACACAGAATCTATTTCTTAAGCAAATTTGACATGAAACGGCCTTGGGAAAATGTAATTGGCTGGAGCCTCTCCTAATTATAGACTGCATTAGTTCAGGCAGAGCTTCCTGTCAGCATGTCTTAATGTTGATTTGCTTTCTTTTGGAGGATCTGGAGCAAGCAAGCCTCCAAGCTGGGCATCTTCCCAGGTACAGTAGGACTCTGTCACTTTTTCTAGCAGGAGTAAGAGCAGGACTGAGATTCTGGAAAGCACCAATAGCTTCTCAGTGGCATCGTGCTCATGTAGATCACCTAGATCATGTGTAGAGCACGTGTGCGCCTGCCTCCATGTCTGCAGACCGTTTTTTTTTTTTTTCTTTTCCGTAACCTCATTACCATCTGCCTTCCTGACCTGCAGATGCTCAAGTGTCTGGTTCAGTGTCTCATTTGGAGTAGAGAAGCAGGTCGGACTGGCTTTCCTTTGAGGGGAGGGGTTGACCCTGACTTGGCAGTGCAGGGTTTGCATACCTGCTCGTCCTTGTGCGCTCCCTGTAACGTAGGGGTTGGAAGCGGTCAGCTGGTGTAGCCACTTGTCCCGCAGATGAGGTTCACTTCACTTCAGGGTGGAACCAAGACGGTAGTCGTGAAAACATTCCAAGAGTGCTTAGTCTGTCCTCTTCGAGGATGCTGTCACCTCCACTAGGTTTAGTGCTGTGCTTTAAAATGTTGGTGAGAATAGGTAATGGTTCATTCAAATAGTTGGTATAAATGGTTGTGTAGCAGAATGACAGATTTTGAGATAGCGTTTCCTGTAAAAGTAATTAAGCATGGGTTGATGGTGCACTTTGTATACAGTAATCTGGCGTGCATGCTGGTCAAACTACTTCCTACACTTCAGAGGCACCACAAGCCTTTTTATCCAATTGCTGGTTATGTAAAATACATGCAGAATGTTAATGCAGTGTTGTTATGGTAAATGTGTGAACAGTGTTACTAATTGATATAACTGATAACAGATTACATGTGCCTGACATTCTTATACCACACAGTATGTTTAGGTTTTGACTAATATGGAATTCAGTGGAATAGTCTTAGGTATTTCAAGCCTTTGTTTTACTTACACGATGGTGCTCTCTTTGTGTTTCTCCTTTAAAAAAAAAATAGCATCTAAACACTTGTACTACATATGACATCCAAAGGAGTCCAAAACTAACCGCTTCTAAACATGCTTGACTCTTTAGTTTGTCTTTTAACTCAAATCCAGCATTTCTCATCTAAAGGTTTTTATTTTCCTTTCACTTGTTGCTGATTACTTTGATGGAAAACTTCAGTCATGTTACCAATTATGAAGTGATTCTGCACTGCCTCTGGGTTGTGTATGTATTCAGAAACAGTCTTAAAGCTTTTATTTAAGCTAATTAAAAAAACAGGGACTTGTGCCATTTGTTCTTTAACAGTGCTGTTGTATAAAGACTTCCCTGTGAAAAAAATCACTTGCTATGAACTCTGTTTATAGCTTTTTTTCCACAATGGATCTTTTCTTTGTATTTGTACAGTGGCTCAGTGGAAGATGTTGCCATGAGTTGATATTGTAACCAATAAACAAGTGCTTTTAACCAGATGGCCTGGTGTGCGCGTGCACTTATTTGAGACCCTTCTCAAAGCAGAAGTGTTGGGGGCGTGGTGCACGGCGAGTAGCTACTGGCCGACCTAGGGGAGATTTCCAGTGGCCTCCCTTGTGCTTCTGGATGCCTGCTCCTTTTATTATGTGGGGCAGGGGAAGAAACCTGTAAATGTTTTTCTGCCCCTTCTGACTTCACTGGACGAGCCAGTACCTCTCGTGCTGAGCATAAAGCTGTGCTTAAGAAATCCCCCGAGAGCAGCCCGGAGGGCCACTACACTCAGCCTGAGTTGGGCTTCTGGCTCTAGCTTTAGGCAAGTCTCCTAGTCCTCTTCACTGCTGTAAGCAATGCTATTTTTGCTTGAAGGAAAGGCACGCATCTGCTACCTGCTTGCACTCTGGCAAGCCGGGGAAGGGAAAGTTAGCTTCCCCAGCTATGCTGCACTGCAGCTGTGTCACTTAGCAACTGCGTTCCCTTTCCTCCAGTTGCTTGGCTGTGTGCGTGCAAACTGAGACACTGCGCTCGCGTTCCTCGGGAGAGGGCCAGCAGGCTGCTGCCAAAGGAGGGAACAGCTCTTCCCCTACTGCTGCAACAGGGAACTTACCTTTCAGAAAACCTTGGGACATCCAGTGCTACAATGCCAGATGCCAACACCGCAGACACACTCAAGTGACTAGAAACCAGCTGAGCTTTTCTTTATTGCAGATGCAAGTAAGAGGAGGACCTTGTAAAGAATCATGTCCACTCTGCCATAAAAATATTTCTGAATTTTATTCCTTACTTACAGGGCTCCAACCTTCTCTCAGCCTCAAGCTGGGGCTGGGGACAGCAATACTGATTGTCACATGCACAGTCAGTTCCAGTTTCCACACATGGAGCAATCCTGAGTCCTAGGGTCTCGTGCTTTGAATTTCCCCTGGTGAAACCTCTGAGCCACAGGCTCCCTAAGAAACCTTTGCTTAATTCTTGGACTGCAGCCAGGCTGCAAATCAGCTCCAAACAAACCACCCCTGTAGCAGCCGCTGGTTTTGATTTTAAAACAAGTGCTGTAGTGCATTGACGACCTTTCAAACACAAGATCGCTGTATGGAGGATGGAAGCTACAACAGCTGCCATCTGCTAGAGGCTGCCCCCTTGGTGCGTTGCTTTTGCACTGACTATGCAGGTAGCTGTAAGTCACATGCATGTACAAAGTCTGCTACAGCATCGCTAAATGCTTTGAAAAAACACCTGACTAGATACCTGCAACGTAAGTACACTTGCATCACTTCTGTACCACTCCTGGGCTGGGTTGTCATCCTGCTTTCACAAGAAGTTGGCCTCAGAACTGCAGCCCTTTAACCAGTCCCATCCCACATACAGAACGGTAGAGGTTTCCAAAGTAACCAGTGTGTAGTGGTATCTTCCCTTGTATGAAGATGAATAAAATCATATTGCTGGAACACTTCTAATGCAACATGTAGCTCCATGCTAAAGCGCAGAAGTTAACAAATTGATAGGAGTGAGTGGCTGGTTCCTGACTTCAAAATGAAGTATGTCACTATCAAAAACAACCCCAAGATACATTTCATTAGCCCTTTGCTTGAAGGTTAGGATTGCCGATGCCAAGCACCACTGCAACAGTTGGGGGGAAAAATCCAAACTGGCTTCTTAAGCCATAGCAACTTTTCATTTCATTTTGGTTTTAAACCTGAATTTGTTCAAATAAAATGTAATGCTTTCATAAAAAATATATAAATATCCTCACCCCCTAAACTAAGTTATTAAAAAGCCTGTTTACAAAATACAGGTTTATCAGGTTTGAAGATGCAGCAGGCAGTACTTAGCACTCAGTGTCACTATGTGTTAGTTGGGGGACGAGGGTTGGCTTTTGGCAGGCTAGCAAGGGTGAAATAGCCACACGCTCAATTGTTTAAACCCAGAACAGAGAGGGTGCGCTGGCCACGTGTTTCCAAAGACCCAGGTTTGAACTAAACAGGCACCTCAATGATGACAGTCTAACAGTGCTAGGCTGCTATTTTTCCAGTAGACAAAGCAGTCAGGCACAGCTACATAGTTTCCCTTGATCTTCACATCTTGTATCCATTAATCCTGGACAGAACCTGGAGAGCTACAAAGCTGTGCTGCAGCCGAACCCGCAACTCTTCATGTCACGGAAAATCTTTCCACTCTCAGCAGTTGCTGGTTCAGAGGCCAGCAAACCAGCAGCAGGAGCCCAACTCAAAATTGCAAGCCACTTGGGCTGCTTAACTTCAAACCACTCCTAAACCTGCTTGGCAAGGCAGCCCATGTGTAGAGGTTTGCTTTCACGTGTGATTCACCTGAAATTTGTGCTCATTAAGTGCTGGTTCACACAGCTATTATAGCAGCACCATTCTGCCGTCCAAGCAGGCCTAGGGGTGCTGGTCCAGCTTTGCCAGCCCGAGAGCACCCAGCTTACTGGAAACACTGCTCCTCCTTCAAGTAACAAATCGCATCTTTCCCTCAGCCCAAAGTGTCCAGGACCAAGAAGGGAAGCTACTGAGTTTGGTTCCATGGAACCAGTCACACAGCGGGGTGGCGGGGTGGGCTGCAGCCCCAAGCAAATCGGTTCTGCCCTAGCTCAGCAGCCGAAGGAGCCCATCCCTCCTGCTAAGTTCACCTTTTCCTTAGGAGGCATGTGAGTGTGGCTGTTGCTAGCCCAAAGGAGAGAGAAGGGACCGGCGCCTTCCTCCTGGATGCCAGGAAGTGGGTTTGCCCTGGGCAGGCACCATCCAGAGCGGAAGGTTTCTTTTATTGTTGAGCATCTAAAGAATAAATTATCTGTCACTAAATAGAAATCATTTATCAAAATCTGCCAATTAATCAAGTGGCCACAACCCTCTCCGTGCCCCAGGGACTCTACACCGGTCACAGCTGAGGCCCACACCTGGTCCTTACAGTATCTGACAGGGATGATCAAGGTAACTTGATAAATAAAAGTTAATTCATGGCCTCCCTGGGGAGAAGTCTGTCAGTGCACTGCGTCGGCTGTGTCCCACGGTTTCCCGGGCTGCGCTCTATTTGCTCTGCCGAAGAAACTGCTTGGTGAAAAGCTCCAGCTCATTGTCCAGGTGAAGGGCTTTGTTCCTGCAAAATGGGCAGAAGAGGAAGAGTGACCGAGATTGTGGCAGTCAAGAACCCCGGCCCATGTCCACTGGGCTCCATGAGACACGCACTGGGATGGGCTTGCAGTGTCTTCACGTGTTCAGAACTGAAATGCCAGGCACCAGGCCCTAAAGCCAGGTCAGCAGAGGCAGGGGCGGTTACTGCAGATGCAGCTCTAGTTATGGTTGTGGCAGCGAGGGCCAAATTGGAAGCAAAGCCCAGCTTCAAAATGCTGCCCAGCCCCATCCTAACCCCTTCAGGGCTTCGGCCAAGCAGACGTCAGGTTAGGTCCTGTGAGTTCCAGGAGGGAGTGGGGACTGCTGGGCTAGAAAGGAGCAACTTCCTTGCTGCCTGGAGGCCAAGTCCTAGGGAAGATCCTACTTTCCTCTCAGCCTTGACAGCTCCAGCACTCCCCCTACCCACTGCTGACAGCACGCTGGACACCAGTCAGTGAGACCTGCTAGTGCAGCATTAGTGTCAGGGGCGCTCAGGACCTCAACACTGTTGCCACCTGAAGCCAGCAACAGCATGCAGGGCCCACGGTGCCTGCGCACCTTTACTGCTGAGATTCTGGGAGCATGGGATGGGGGCCACTTCTTAGCAACGTTCACAGCCCTAGCTCAGAAGTGCTGGACACTATTCCTATGGCTTCCTCGGGGGGCGCTGGAAGGGGCTCAGTGAGGCTCCAAGCTGTGCAGACTAGCCCCTTGGGACTCCCGTAAGCGGAGCTCGCTGGAGACACCCACATCTTTCCAGCAGGGCTCCCTGCGCCCCTGCGTGTCCCACACGAGCCCCTCCCTGCAAGCTCCAGCCCTTGCCCGGGCCTCTGTGCTCCCAGCTTAAACCCCGCTCTTACTTTCCTTCCTCCTCTGCCGTGGCTTTCCTGTGCCAACGTTTTCGGCAGCTCTGGAACGAGGGAGGGCTGCTGTGCTGCAGGACTGGGCCAACTCCTCCCAGCACCCAGCCCTTCCACAAGGCTCTGCCAACCAACCCCCGCATAGGTCCCTGGCACGTGGGAATAGAGCCAATGCAGCCCTCCAGGCATGTGACACTTGAACGGAGCCATCAAGCCAAGCAGTAGGCTTTGCACACGCAACTCTGGGGCTGCCAAAAATGCTCCCATTCATCTTCAGGATTAGGGGACCTGAGTGTAGCAAGGACCAGAGCCCACAGGCAGTATGAGTGGGGAGACAAGCACAAACCCACACAGCTGCTAGCAAGGGAGCCTGCAGCATGCATCTCTGCCTAGTGGGAAAGGCTCTTAAAGAGAAAGGAGGCATGTGGGGGCTGGCAAAAGACAAGAGACGATAAAGGACCTGAATTCCCACCTCTGCCTGGTAGCTACAACTGCTCCCCTTCCCAGGACACAACAGCTCCTCAGGCAGAGGCCCCTGGAGAAAATGCACAGCCATGGAGGCTGAAAAGCAATATTAAAGCACATTCACGAGAAACGCCCCTGCCTGACCCCAGCAGAGTGAGCCAGTTGGTCTTGGGAGGGGACAGTGCTTTTCTGATCCTTTCAGGCCTCCCTGAAACATGCAGCTTTTAAACACAGCTGTAAAAATGGCACCAACAAATACAAGGCTCAAAAACATAAAGGGCATAGAACCGCCCATTCACTTGCACCTCCACTTCTGTGGGCTCATTGGAATTACCTGCACTTCTGTCTATCAAAGGCCAATGCAACAAATGCCTGCAATTTGTGACATCACTTAATAAGGACACAGGATAAGAAATCTAGGTCCTCTGAAGTGAAGGGGGCCAGGACTTTACTTCTGACGTGGCCAGTAGTCATTACAAACAAGCAAAGTTACCTCAGCTGCTTTGAGCGACTCTGGATTTTCTCTAACTGGTTTATTTCTTTGGATAGTCTGGCGATTTCTTCCTCCAGGTTTTTCTCTGTAACATCAACTTGCTGACACAGCCGAGCAAACGTCGTGGCCATTTCCCTAAAGGCAAACAAGTCTGTAATGGCTTTGCATCACAACACAGTCTTATGCTGCATGCCAGAGTCCATGCAAACAGACAACCTGGTGCTCAGAACAGCCACCGAGGGAGACTCGCACTGGGAAAGGCAGCATGCCGGGAAATGAGAGAGGAGGCCGCATTTAAAAACCAACAGATAAGGACACTTTTGCAGTGGTGGTTTTAAGGGTCACAGAATACCAGTAGGACACGGACACTAGGATTGCTTCTACCCACTTCTCAATGCCGGCATTGGCATTTTGGTGGGGTGAAGCTTTTTATCAGCAACCTAAGACTAAGTCCACAAAGGGACTCAAATTCTGCAGTGCAGGACGGAGGCATCACTAGAATCCTCAGCCTCAAGTTAGAGGCCGGCCCAGGCTCTAGACTGCAAGGAGAAAGGCCTGAATACACACTGTTTGTGCCTGACATAATCCCACTGACTCCTGCCTAGCCAGAAGCCATCAACCCCCACTCCATGCATGATCACTCCTCCAGGGTGCGCGAGATTCAGAACTGCACACCATAACAGGGAATCAAAAAGCTACACCTACTTGTATAAAGACATGAGGGGAATTCTGCAGCGGCTCGTTTTTTTTTTTTAAACCAAAAAAACCTGATCTGCACAGCTCCATTTTGTGACTCCCCCAGTGCAGATGCCATGGTCACTAATACTTACTGTTGTACTTGGTGGCTGCAATTTGCACTAGTAAAAGTGATGATCTGCTGCAACTTTTCAGTCGCATAGTTTACGAATTGCTGTTTGAAGGCTCTCTCTCTTGCTTTCGTGGTCCAGGTCAGCCTCTCATAGACATACAATAATCCATACAGGCTCATGGAAAGGGTGATGAGTTTCCAGCCTACAGTTCTCCAGACCTGGAGGGGAGAATAAAAAACATTTTTCTTTGGCTTGAGGAAGAAATACAAGAGCAGTTCTATGGAAAGTGGCTTGTCAGAGCTATTTGGTCATAATCAAAAGGCTGCAGACAAATGTCCCCATTGTGTTGCTCCCTTTGTTCTTTCCAGTCAGATCAGGTTAACAAAACACATCTCTCCTCCAGCTGGCAGCGAAGCAGACTCTTCAGCTACACAGAAACGAGCCAGAGCCTCTTCTGCCTCCTGCCTGAGCAGCAAGCACATTAGCTACCTTCAGTCTGCAGTCGCTTTATTGCTCATTAGGAGGCAAGGGGCAGAATGCAAAGCTCTCATCAACTCTGAATTGAGCTTGATAATGATGTCGGGCCACATACTCACTGAGAAACTGAGCATAACACAAGGAGCCATTTTTCTTACTAGAAGCTCAGTGCGTCTTCCTGGTATACCCCATAGCACAGGGCTAGTCAACCAGGAAACACCTAGCGCATTTGACAAAGATGTGTGCGTCTTGGATGCTCCAGTTAGTCTGCACTGTGGTTCTGTTGCCACTCAGGTGAGTAAGGATTAGCACCACACTGGACAGTCATACCAGTTAGAAACAGCATCTTGACATATTCCTGAAGCCTTTGTATAATCACAGCCAGTTATCTAATGCCAACAAGCCTGAAAAATCAAACAGACCCTGAAAAACAGGCTAATCGCTTAATGTAAAATACTGATAATGAACTGTTTTCAAGTCGCCAAGGAAACCCTGACCAAACTGAGTCTCATGCATGCTAAAGATTAATTTCCACATTGCAATGGGCTTATCAATGACATTAAAGGAAATTCACATCAGTTTTGCTCAGTCCAGTTGCATCAGGCAGGATGACAGTTTGGCATTTCTCAACCTAATGCTGAACAACCATCACCATTTGTGAACAAAACTGTCAGAGCCCCCTTCCCACTGTGGAAGGGAGTCTGAAAACCTAGTGCCTAATATGTTTTAATG
Source organism: Crocodylus siamensis (assembly GCF_052110815.1). NCBI lineage: Eukaryota > Metazoa > Chordata > Crocodylia > Crocodylidae > Crocodylus > Crocodylus siamensis. Next base: position 89,255,417 of record NC_143400.1, on the reverse strand, counting down.
TAAATAGGAAGAGAAGCCTTTAATGTTACTGAAAATGAATCGATCTTTTTATCTTTCAATAAAATTAAGCCATAAATGGAAAACTTTTACACCACCACCAGGATACGTAAAATGGATGTAGGTGTCCTTTAACAAAGATGATTTCAGAAAAAAAAGTCCCAATTGATATACTCTGAAATCTATTCGGTAGCTATTTAATTTCATTGGACAAAAGTACTGCAGTCCCCCGAGCTCAATGGAGCTATGCTGACCCTGTTAAAAGACCACTACTGCCCAGATAAATATGCTGCATCAGAGGTGACATCTAAAACAAGAGAGAGAGTATCTGGCACAGATTAATCTCTGCCATGGTTTCTATTACAGTGAATGTTGCTAATTCTACTTGCCACTCCTCCAACAATGATGACGCTCATAGAGGTCCGTGATGTCAGTGAAGCTAAACCCGTTACCAGAGTAACCATAAGTTCCTCCTGTGACACATTCTCTGGAGTTACAGCGGGAATGCTGGCAGCGGAGGGAGTGGAAGCTAGCGGACGAGGGATCTAGAAGAGTGGAATAAGGGAATTGGAGTCATGAGCACCACAGATATTCTACGGCAGACTGCTTCGAGTTATTTGCTTTCATATATTCAGGGTTAAAAATGGAACAGTTCGGTGGCTAAACCTGCCAGTGTAGACCCACATGAAAAGCTTTTTCTTTCATCTAGAGCAGCAGCACTGGGAGTTGTGACAACTGCTGATCAAACAGGGAGTGGTCAGGTAACGAGGGCTGGGTTTTCAGTTCCAAGACAAGGCTGGAGTGAAGACAGCTTATAGCCCTGAGTTCTGAAGAGTGACTTTTTTTTTTGCATACCAGTGGAGATCATGCGTATTGATTTTCCGCTGGGCTTCCCTACACAGTCCACTCCCCAGTGCTAGATGCCTGCCCACACCTCTCCTGCAGCCCAGGGCTCTTCTAGAGTAGAGTATGTAGGTTTTTTAATCCAAATTTCATGGTGGCCCTTCTGTTTGGATGAACCAGCTTCCCAGACCCGACCACCCTAAAAAGGGACAGACTCAGGTTCTGCAGTTTGCAGCTGGAGGCCACAAACGCAATTTTGTCACAGAACAGAAGACAGTTGTCCCTTTCTACTTGTTTGTATGCACTTTCATAAAACTCCAGTGCCCCAACTGGCCAGATGGCCCATTAGGTCAAAGAAAGTGGGATCTGGCCCTGCTCCATTTTAATTACACAAAGAGTCTAAACGAAGCGACTACAGAACAGAGGTATGACAGATCTCCACGCCTCATAGCAGGTAACAGCTGCAGGAATGCCAGGGGTAAGTTCTGGCTCTATTTCTGTCCCCAAATATAAGCCAGTTAAAACATCCCTCACCAAAACAAGCTTCCAGCCAAAGGAACCAAGGAAAGGCTGCAGTGAGTAGATGAAACGTTAGGAGCAGGTGAGACGCACCAAGTTATTTCTCACATGTAAAACACCAAGTAGCAGCCCAATCCTTCCTAAAGGTCTTGGAAGTACTTACCTGTACGGTTGGATCTGCCAGTCCTAGTAGGACCCTCTGGGCATTCTTAGGACCCAAGAAGCGGTTGACAAGTGAGGCCCATCCCAGGGAAAAGCGGAACGCAATATCTTCTTGAAAATCTGCGCACAGACTATGACAGTTCAAGTCGTAGCTGAGGTCAAACTTCCTGCATGGAATTAGCAAGTGGAGCTGATTCTGAACACCAGAAGGCAACAGCGGCTTCACATTTTCTAGGAACAAAGTGCAACAAAGCTGAACTCCATTCAAAACTTTACTCTGCCTTGGCAGGTTTACACCTGGCACTGATTCTGAATGTGGCCCTTTGAGTGTCAAACACCGAAGATGAAATAATGGCTACAGTTGACTTACTATTGACTACCACGGCAGCCTAGAGTCAAAAGCATACATAATCATGCATCAGCATAAAACACTGCTGATCCTAATGGACTTGATCACAGTCAACTTTTCTGGAAAATAAAACATCTTGGGCAGGTTGCAGGGACATACAGAAGAGGAAAGATGGCAAGGGCTTCACTTAAATCCAAGACCTCTGTCTGTTTTCTTACCAGAAGTCAGTTCAGGGGAAAGGGGGGGGCGGTGTTCAGCACTGGGGGTTGTGACCACCACCACCACCATTAAGTCAGAAATGGAATGAATATTCATTGAGAACAGGCAGCTATTTGGAGAAGAGCAACTGAGTAAAACTAGCCAGGGTATGCAGGGATAAAAAAAAAAACAAGCAGTACATCCAGAATAAGTTGGGAAGCCTCGCATCCTGCTCTTAGCTTCACACCAACTTGGTGTGTGATGAAAAACACTCAACCTCTCCACTTCAGTTTTTCCAAGTGGGAATAATTATTACTTCAACCTGCTTCATAGGGAATTTATGGGGATTAATTGCTGCTCAGCGCTTTGAAGCCATAAAGCGCTGCAAGAATTATAACCCTGTAAATTCCAGCCATAGTATGCAATAATCCTGGTGGGAGACCAGAAGTAATAGCACAGATTTACTAATGAAAACTGTTCCAAACAGGAACTAACTCTTGATTATCCATTACAGGTAGAGGGCCTGGCACATGCAGCCCTCATCTCAGACCGTGGTACTTACTGCTACTGCTTTATAATTCACCTTAAGTAGGGAAAGCCCTCTTAGGGGAGAGTGGGAGACTTTCAAATTTAAATGCTTGGGGAAAAAAAGTAACATTCCTCCATCTCCAAATTACCAATCATCTCCTGCTGGGACTGATGCATTGATTCATTGACTTCACTGGAGCAGCGGTCAGCCAGGTTTTTCCCCAAACCTTCCTCTAGATGTTTGTTGAGTTCCTACCATTTCACAGAGAAAACAGCCATGTAAATTAAAGGTCAGTTGACTTGAGCTAAATGCAACTAATCCTTATCTTTATAATGTATTGTTATCTGTGGTAGGCAGAAAAACATCATGTTTGGGAATGACCAGGCTCTCAGTTTATAACCATAATTTATCTTTTGACTGAAATTACAAAAGGGTTGCTTTCTGTAACATAAGAATCATTACAATTGTGGGTTTTCAATAAATCAGTTTAATCAGAGTATAATGCTGTCATATTGTTCTACAAAGCCCTGTCTGACAGGGACCAAGCTCATTAACACTGATAGACTGCACCCATGGTGATGGCACAGTCTTCAAGTCCTTTAACTGATCGTAGGGGTCTGGTTCTGCTCCTGCACACATGGGCCCTATAAATGCAAGGCCCCAGCTATGATTGAAGTGAAGAACTGATGAAGTTTAATCAAAAAATGACCTTTTAAAAAGTAACCCCCTCCTCCCCCTCCAAATGCCATTGACTCCAAAGTATTTTACATGTTGCTGTTCTGGTGACTTTGACAGTTTTATCAAAAGTACTCTCAGCATGGATAGTAAGTTCTTTATGGACCACAAATGGATACACAGGGAAGAAACAAACCTGGTTTTCAGTAAATAAAACTTTCATTTAAAGACATCACAAAAACCTGAAATTCCCACCCAAAGTCTTTACTTCAGAAACAATTATTTTTTTTGTAACTGGCTGTCATTATATTCTAATTCGGTAATAGAAAAAAAACCACAGACCCAACAAACAGCAAAAGTTCTATACAGTGTAGGAATTATAACAATTAACTAACTAAAACTTGAATGTGCGACTATGGCAGCGATAAAGTTTTTCTTCATCAAACCACTTGGAAACAACTTACGCTTTTATACAGCTGCAGTACTTGTGGAGAAGGGTGAAAATCAGCATAGAATTCATCAACCAAAACAGACAGGCGACAAATCTCATCAGTCATAGCAGAAGAGACCTGGGAAAATTATAATGTAGACAACAATAAAACAAATATATTTCAATTAAAAATTACATTATACTAACTGCAACACTCTTTTTAATCTGAGTTCATGTGTTTTTGCTCATTATACTGCTTAACCAAAAATGCGCAGTTTAAAAGCCCACTCTAATATAATAAAGAGTAGGTCTTCTGTAGGTGGCTTCTAATGGAAAAACCCTGCTTACATCTTGTTTTTCCACACATCTCCACAAAAAGATTCCAAGAATAAATTAAAGGGGAGGCCTAGCCCTTACTGTTAAATTCCTCAAGATACTTTTTGAGCATGTGCGCCAGCAGTGGGATCATGTGATCCATGCATAGGAAAACGTTTTTGAACAGCAGTATCTGTTGAAATCACACCTGCACTCTCCATGCTTTTGTGTGTGTCTGTGGCTGCTGGGCCAAGAGCAGAGCAGTCAAAACCACTCTACAATCTCCTTTGGATCCATGGGATCCAGCTGATAGAGGACTCTATATAGTACCAGCAAAGGATGCTGGGTGTTTAATACATTTGGATAATACATGGCAGAGAACCAGTTAGTTTGGGGTAGGTAGCCATTCTTTTTTCCTCCGAGTGATTGCCCACCATGAAATGCTTTGAAGTCCAGGAGGTGAGCAGGTCGCATACTTACAGATACAATGACCATACGTCTGGAGCAGTCTGTCCAAGACTGTGCTGATTAAGGAGCAGCAGTGGCTAAAGATGTGGTCCTAACTCCAAGTAGCTGCTCCATAAAGTCTTCAAGGCTGGCATACTGTTTAGTGAAGCTAAAAAAAAAAAAGGCTACCTGACTCCTGGTGAATGGGACTGATCTGTGCAAGCTGGTCCAAGCGAGCAGCTGGATAGCAAGTTCTAATGAACTTCAGAATCACTTTAGATAGTGTCTGTGCTGTCACAAGCAGACTTGCGTGTCAGGAAAGGCTAGAAACAGCCTAGGGGAGGTTCTGAAGCTTGTGCTCATGCCAAATAGCAAGTAAGAGTCCTGAGGTGCAGAGTTCAGCATCTCTATGAATGAGGGAAAAAACTGGTAAGATCCTTTTGAGTGAAATTCAGAGAACTTTAGGCCTAAGGTCACTTGTGCATAATGGCTCTACCACAAAGACTTGGATCTTTCTGGCAGTGACTGGTTGCTAAGGAGGTCGGCAGACTATAGGGGAGTACTTGTTTTTTTCCAAGTGCCCTGATGTCCTCAACTCTGAGCATATGCTTATGGGAGTCTGGTTTGCACAATAGGTAATACGTTAAATGTCTGGGCAATGTTTCCCCACTTCTCTCAGATACAGAAGAAGGGAAAGACGCCATCCACAAGTGAAGCCACTGTTTTGCAAGTTCTGAACAGCTCCAAAGCATCTTGGAGCAGCACTGAGGTTTCAGATGCTGGAGTGAGATCGGTCTCAAATTGTTTCTTCCACATGCAAAATTGTGGAAGAGACAGTGAGTAGGAAGGTGGCCAAATCTACAGACGGTACAAAAATATTCGAAGTGGGAAAGACCAAGGCAGACTGAGGGACCACAGAAGAATCTCGCACCACTGAACAAACGGCAACTAAAAGTATAAAGTGATGCACTTAGGCAACAATAACCCAAAATGTTCCTACACTATGATAGGCCTACATTAGCTGTTACCACACAGGAGAGATTTGGGAGTCATTGTGGGCAGTTTGCTAAAAATATCAGCTCAGTCAGCAGCCATCAAAAAGGCAAACAAAATGTTACGGATTATTAAGAGGGGAACTGGAAACAAAATAGAAAGTATCATCGTGTCCTTTTATGAATCTATGGTGCATCCATACCTTGAAAACTGTAAATGGTTCTGGTCCCCACACCTCAAAGAAGATAAAGAACTACAGAAGGTCCAGAGAAGGACAAGGATGATTAGTGGTACGGAGGGGCTTCCATATGACAAGAGACTAAGAAGACCAGCCCTATTCAGTCAGAGTATAGCACCCTGGATGCCATGAGATCCTCTTAAGCATGCCTTGCAGTATTAGCACTGTTAAGTGTGCACATCTATGCAATTCACAAAATTAAAATGGCTAAACTTACAGATTGCTACCAGAAACCAAAGTTCCTAAACTATTCTGACCTGTTTTGGTCTTGCTGAGTGAGTTCTCTGTAACAGGAAACTTGTTCTACTATTTTTCCATAGCCAAAAAAAACAAGTGAAAGCTAACGGCTAGCGTTTCTAAGGGGTGCCTTAGGTCTAAAAAGGTTGAGAACTACTGGCCTAAGCCAGTAAGATTAACACCACATTTCTGTAAAGTTCAGAACTGTTTAGAAATGGGGTCTTGTTACAATAAAAGCTGAGGGTTAGTTGTGAAGTTCAGATTCGGAACCAATCCAAGATTGAGAGGCAGAGTTTGTTGCCAGCCCCATTTCTAATGTTCACAAGGAAGTGATCTTTAAAGGATCTGGTGCTCAATATTTACATATTTTACAGATAAAATGGAAAAACAGATTTAGATGAATTGCCAGGTTTTTTGTTGCTCAACATATACAGCTCTTACTGATTGCTCTGCAGTTACAGATGCTCAGTATTTCTGAAAAACGTCGTGAGAGTAGTAATGCCAGGAAGGCAGAGTACTAGTATATTAGTGATATCAGAAAATCCCTGGTGTACATGCACCTCTGTCAGCAGAAGAAAGCTTAAAGCAAAACTCCAGACCTTCAGGGGAGCTGGTCTATAGGAAAAACGGACAGAGCTTGTCTAAAACAGGGGGCTTTGCCATTGTAGCTCTGGCAGCAGCAGTTCTCACTCAGTCTGACAGCACACTTTAATTTCTTGTTTGTGTGCTGTGTGCATGGGAGACTAGCAGTGTAGAGAGAAGAGCATGAACCTCCAAGACTCTAATAGGTGAACCACAAATGTGTAGATGAAAAATATTCTCATTTTCCAAGAATTTAAGGCATTCCAAAGTTTGCTTCTAAACAAATGTACCTCTTTTATACAACTCACCTTGCTCTCCACATCCTCGGTCACATGCTTTATTTTTCTCTTAATATCTTCTGTTAAAAGTTTCAGCTGATTTCGAACAAAGTCCAACCTATCTTTCTGGTCCTCTCGCTCTTCCATTGAATAGACTCTGAAGTAGCCAAAGGAAATCATTATCATTGCTACCAGTTCTTCCATAAACACAATACAAAGGAGTGGTAGCTGACAGTTAACTGAAGAGGTCAATCAGTCAGAAACAAATCTGAAGTTAGGTTGGTTGACAAAGCTACCATGAATAGAAGCAAATGTTCTACCTCACTAAACAACAGCATAAGAGCTATACATTAAAAAAAAAAACCCAACCCACAGAAAAAATATCACTCGTTATTCAGCTTTTGATGTGCATTCTACAAGGGGGGGCATCTGAATTGGAGTGCCCATTGTGACATTTTGAATCAAGTACTAAGACGACACAGAAATGGGGCTGAAGGAATCCTTTTTGTGACGCTGGACCTAAACTAGTCCTTACCACTTGGTAGAGACAATTCTTCTGGCCAAACTGCTCACTGGCACCACTTGATTACTCCTTAACAATGACCTGGAGACTCAAAAAGTAAATGCACCCAACTCTGACCACAGATGACTCAGGACTAGACCAGGATCTGTCAACCTATGGCCCATGGGCCAGATCCAGCCCATGGTGGATCCAGCACAGGCATTTGGATCGTGTGTGTGGACATGATGATTTGGAGGCACTTGATGTGGGGGGCCTTCAGCAAGTCTCTCTCCCATGTTGCCACTGGAAAAACAGCAACAGTGAGTAGGCCCTAGTGTGCAGGGCAACCTGGTTTGGCTCCACTTTAAGCCTAATCATGTATGATAGGCTGAGAGAGGGTCCAACACGTGAATTCTGGGTCTGGCAAACATCACCAAATGGGGCCCCACATAGTTCAACCAGAATCCCTCTGGTGGCACCTCAGCCTGTCACAATTAGTGTGGCCCTGGCCTCCATGAGGTGGGGCCACACCAGGTTGCCCTGCACCTCATTTGCATATTACTTTTTGAAGGATCCCAGGACTAATGACAAGAACACCCGGTTCCAGTCATGAGTGGGGGACGTAGATCCTTTTTTGGCAGGGGTGGGGTGGTAATCTGGAGTGCGCGCGCACACCCCCCCCACCCCCCGAGCAGTGTTAAGCTGTCTGGTCACCACGGCCTGAAATACTGTCAACTCTGCTGAGGCCCAGCTCAATGAACTACATAATAAATTGTGAGCCTTTTGGCTCTAGACTAATGTCATGCACAGTTTATACTGTATACAAGTAGGTAGAACAATGCTGCTTAAAAGCATGTTTATGGAGTACCTAAGCTTAGACTTGCAACAGTTTCAAAAAAGGTTTTTATTTATTTAGAATGCAAATCCACAAAGCCAAGCAATAGATAACACGCATCAATTCTAGATGAACTAAATCTAGGGGTACTATATGCAAATTACTCTGGCTATTTTTAATTTCAAGGTCAGTGTTTTCAAATTGGCTTCTTACCTCCATGTGCTCAGGAGGAAAAGGGTTTGACAGTAAGGAGCAGGGGCTTGACAGAGGAAGAAGCTGCGGGGGAGGTAGAGGGCAAGGCAGCTAGCTGACCCCCCAGATTTGTTTTCCCTCCTGTAGCAGTGGGAGGAGGATGAATTTAAGGCAGATGTCCAACAATTAGATTCTACACCTAGAACATTTTAAACAAATATATTCCTTTTCCATTTAAAGAATCTAATGGTGGAGGGGACTTATCTTATAAACCAGGGCATTTGAGTAAATCAGAGAATCATAGAAAATTTGGGTTGGAGGGGACCTGAGGAGGTTACAACTAGTCCAACCCTCTTCTCAAAGCAGGGCCATCCTCCACTAGATCATTCCAGCCAGGGCTTTGTCAAGCTGGGCCATAAAAGCCTCCAAGGATGGAGATCCCACCTTCCTAGTGAGAAAGTTTTTTCCTAAAATCCAACCTAAACTTCCCTGGCTGCAACTTGAGACTGTTGTTCCTTGTTCTGTCATCTGCCACCACTGAGAACAGTTTAGCTCCATCTTCTTGGAAACCACCCTCCAGGTAGTTAAAGGCTTCTATCAAAGCCCATCCCACCCAGTCTTCTCTTCTGCAGACTAAATACGGTATTAGAGAGTCAAATTGGGGCTTGGAGGGAGCAGGGACACAGACTACAAGCTGACACAGCAGAAGCCAAGGTTCAGTTGCTCTTCCCACCCCAACTCCCAGGTCCATAAGGATCTTGAACACACCATGCACACTCCCAGTAATTCACCTTCTTCTGTTTACAGTTAGTTATGAAGTGGGCCCACACAACACTAAGATGGCGCTTAAAACAAGAACAAAAAAGTCCTTAGAATTTAAAATGGATTCTCAACTAGCAGGCTCCAGGGACCCATTGGCTGCCTTCACAATCTGTTAGAAGCTAAAAAACATCACAAACCAAACAATGGACTCCACAAAGAAGCCATCTTTCTTTATACAGGACAAAGACGGGGGGAAATGGTGCAAGTGAGCAGTATTTAGATTGAAGAGCCAGATAAATTATCCATTAACTTCACAGCATTAGGAATAAGTGACCTTTAAAAGTCTACACTAGCATAGGGAAATAAGTCCTGTAGAAATAGCTACGTAAATTGGATGAACCCAAGCAAAAGACACACTCCTACCTTTTCTCTGCTGCTGCCACATTTATGGAATCCATAATGTCTTTCACAGTGTCTATTATCTGTTTAGCTCTGATAGTGTGCTGTTCAAACTTGGTTTTCACTGCTGACTGCGAGATACACTCCTGCGAGGACCCAAGCCACAACACATTACTGCAATTCCATGTCAGTGCTCTCAGGAATTTCCATGTCAGAAAGCACTTGCTGCTATCATTAGAAACTTAAAACCAAAGGAAAATGAAGAGGAAGAAAAGACTATACAGAAACCAACACACGCAACAAAAAATTCAAATACATGTATAGCAGCAAGACTGAATCTTCATGTCTGCCCACAGTAATGTGCAATGCTTTTATAAATTAACACCACAAAAGGAAAACCATAAAATCAAAGTGTGAAGTATGAAAATAAATCTGTTCTTAAATTGGCTGATACTGTCTTTGCTATTATCAATGTTAAGCACTGACCCCTAATGACTTATCTGGCTTGTGATTTCTTCTTTTTTGCCACATTAACTTTTCTGATCACTTGAGGGAGCAGTTTTTACCACAGTGAGATTATGTACCTTTGCACACTTTTATGCCGATACAACATGCCCAGGGGTCAAATATGTGACTAGGTGCGTTATGCAGAAGAGTCATAAGGAACAAGTATTACCTTACAACAGAGATGGCCAACCTGCAGCAGGTGCACCACAAGTGGCATGGACAGCATCTGTGCGTGGCACTTGACAGACCAGGGAGAGAACAGCCAGCACAGTGGCAGGCAGAGTACTGAGATGAAAGCAGTGCAGCAGGTCACCAGGGAGCACAGGGGAGGGAACAGAAAGCAGAGCAGCAGATTGGGCAGGTGAAGGGAATCAGCGTATCACTTGGGAAAATAGTGGGGCTAATTTATGGCATGGCTGCCAAAAAGGTTGGCCCCCACTGCTTTACAGGATACCTATTTGCAAGGCACATGGTCTTTAAATTAATTTCCCCCATGCAGATCATATAAATCTTAAATCTAATCATGCTGGATAGTTAGAAAGAATATAATGATACTGTCTTCAATATCTGTCACCTGACTGGTGCATGCAGCAGTGTGAAAATTACTGAAATGCAGATCAAAAGGAAAGGTTAATGGCCAGTTTGGGCCAACAGAATTTATGGATGCAAGTGAGAGGTTGAAATTAAGCAATTTTAAACAATCATCTCTCTACTTAACTAAATGCATTGCCTTTACATAGTAGTGTCAAGACACTACTAAGACCCTACATTTATGTTTGAGGAACAGGAATAAGAATGAATGCTGGTAGTCTCCCTTTTATGGGATACAGGTCATTTTAGACCAAGGGGAGATTTTCTAAGACACAAAAGACAATTTTCAAAATGCCTTTGGAAAAAATCTTCCCCTATGACGCTGATCACCCCCCAAGAACTGTTTGCAACAAGATGTAAACAAAAGATCAAAAGAAAGAAAATGGTCACTGTTCCTCGATGAAGCAGATCTAGAAGTCAGCAATGAAAAACCAGAGGTTCATAAACATCAGCACATTGTTAGAGCTAGACTAGACATATAGGAAAGATGGCAGTCTTTCAAACATTAGTCGGCAGTAGATAAAGGGATTACATTCGCTCACTAAACAATCAGAAAATCCACAGTTAAAGCACTAGGAAAAAACACAAAGGTTAGTTACATGGCTGGAAAAGATGAGAGAGAGAAACAAGTTTGCCTTTAGAGTTTATTTTTAAACTCATTTATCAAAATGAAGATAAAAAAAGCTGTTATGCTTCACTACTGTAACTGGGAACAGTCGCCACTACCGACCTTCTAGCATTGTAGGCTAATTTCCTATAAGTCCACAGCTTAATACATTTTCTGGGTAGGCTGTCAAAAAGGCACTGTGCTAATTAAGGATGTGACTGTGTTTTAGTTATTAGCTCCTCTTTCACCAGTGATAAGTTGGCAAACAGTAACCCCAGTATAAAGCCTTGTCTGTTTAAAAGCACATTACATTGAGGGTTACTGCCTACAGCCCCCATGCGCTGATCCTCCATCATGTCAAAGTTATTGTTTTAATGAGGCCCTTTGATATTTCTCCGAGTTTTAAATGGATTACAAATACATTATCTTTTCCATGTGCCTTGAGAATGAAGATAAAAATTACAGATCTATAATTAGTCCACTGAGTTGACCTGAAGGCTCTACAGATGAAGAGCTGTCAACTATTGTTTTTCTTGTATATACCAGTCAGATAAGGACTGGGGGTGTTGTGGGGTAGGTGGTCTGGAACTAGAAACTGATGTGCAAAAAATGCAAGGGGTGAGAAGTAGAAATAGGGGAGACTGGCATAAGCTACGCAAATAGGGACAGGAAAGAGAAGTGGAGACTGGACTGGCTAAGTGAAGAGAATGGAACTGAGCTAGGGGTGAGAAAAACAGGACTGGGACAGGCTGGAAGGGACAAGGCAGAAGGTATTAAGAGTAGTGATATAAGGCAGAGGAGTCTATGCCCATGACAGCACATTCCCCTCCAGAGCCTACAGTGGAAACCAAGATTTCCAAGTCTCTTCATTCCTCTGCTGCCAGCAAATATCTATGAAACCCACTGTTCCAGTCTATTCTATACAAGCTTTCATACTGTGCTCTTCTCCAGAGTATCCAAGTGCCTTCCAGCAGCATATTATGCAACATGACTACATAGCTATTACATGCCAGTTCTTCCATCCTTCCCCAGGGTGATGCACAAGCAGTAAATTGTCTTGTTCTGGCAGGATTTGCACATGCCCACTTCTGCATTCACAGTAGAGAAGGCTAGATCAACAAAATGCATCTTGCAAAGTAACTGGTAAAGTTTGTGATCATCTCCATGGATAGTACTAGAGGAGAATGAGACATACAGGCATAATGGACTCGTCTACTGGAAGACTATTGGTCAGAATTTTTTCAGACTAGTCCAAGGCTACACATACTTTTTGGTCCTGCAACGTGCTGGAGATCCACCGCTTCTGAGCAGACACAATTAATGGAGTCTGTTCCGCACGCAAGCTGATGCGCACTGCGCTGCTTCACGTGCAGTTGTATAAGCAGTGAAAAATGCACATCAGCATGCAGAAAATGGGGTCAGTGTGCTTTTGAACTAAAGAATCTTCTACGTGTTGTAGTTCAAAAACACACCGCCACCGTTTTCTCAGCGCAGATGTAGATTTTGCCGCTTACACAACTGTAAACATTGCAGCACTGGGAGCATTTCAAAGCCCCCAGTGCTACAGTACTTGCATGTGCAAAAATGCCCATGCTCTTTAGTTAATGCTCATTAAGATAAGTTAATGCACATTTTCCTAGTACCTCACAATGGAGGTGCTAGATTTAATGTGTGTTAACTAAAGCCCCTTAATGCACATGTAGATTCACCTAGAGTAACACTGTAGGGAGTGTCAGAACTAAGTTTTCAAACATTAATGACCCATGTAGGTATCAATATACCACCACACGACAGAATCTGTTTTCTGCTTTTGTTAATATCCTAGGAAATTACATTCAAATATATATTAAAGAACATTATTAAAGTTGCAAAGTCAAAAACCCAAAAGCTAGGGGCAAGTGGCAAAATGGACGTCAGCACTGAGAAAATGTCAGTGGCGTGCTTTTGAACTGAAACACATCCAAGGTACTTTAGTTCAAAAGTGCATGGCTACCATTTTCTACATGCTGATGCACATTTTGCCACTCACTTAACGGCACGCGGAGCAGTGCATTGTGCATCAGCTCGCATGCAGTGCAGACTCGATTAACTGAATATGCTCAGAAGCAGTGGATCTCTGGCACACTGCCAAAGGAAAAAGTACGTGTATAAATGCCCGAAGTTTCTTATGCAACTGTAATTTGGTCTCCTGATGCTTACGCATTAAAATAGGAGATTTAAATCACATATACTTTTCCCCACAGTACCCCTACCTCATTCATGGCATAGGATGGACCACAATGATACACAGTTGTGTAGTGAAAGAAGGTGTTATTTTGCAGGACTCTTATTTTACCAGCTGCAGAACTGGGACTGAGTAAAGACTGAGGCATGGGATTTGCAGGAAGGATGATTAGTAGGGGCATGCGAAGTGGGCCCTATTAGATTCGGATTCGGCCCGAATCAGGGACAGCAATTCAATTAATTGATTCGGATCACTGTTCCTGATTTGATTAGGCCAAATCCGAATCTGAAGATTCGATGCTGATTTGGAGAATCAGCGATTTGGACACAGACACAGCTTTAAATGTTTTTTCTACGTACCTCAAGGTACCAGCGCAGCTTGTGAATGCTGCGATGCTGGGGCGGGTGGAGCATCCCACAGGAGTGGGGGGGTCCCTCCATGTGCTCGGCAGCGAACCCAGAAGTGGACCAGAAGTACTTTCAGTCCACTTCCAGGTCCACCGGGGAGTGAGCTGGATGACCCCCTGCCGCACCCACTGGCTCAGCAATCAGCCACAGGGGGACCCTGGGTGGTCCCCTCAGACCCAGGAGGCACCACTCACCAAGCTGGGGGGCCACGGGGAGGGCCCCTCTGCACACTCCATGGCGGACCCGGAAGTGGACTGACAGTGCTTTTGGTCGACTTCCAGGTCTGCTGCCAAGGCACTGGGGAGCCCCCCCATGCTTCTGTAGGACACTCCATGCACCCCAGCATCGCAGCATTCACAAGCCCCCTGGTACCTTGAGGTACACAGAAAAAACATTTAAAGCTGTGCGTATGTCCAAATTGCCAAACCTTTCCAAATTGATTTAGAGGGTTCTGATTTGATTCGGAGAGATAAAAGGGTCTCCCAATTCGATTCGGAGATTTGGCCACTGAATCGGGCCGAACCTCCACTGAATTGAATCAAGGATTGAAGCTTTGCACAGCCCTAATGATTATGGCAGTGAGAGATTCTCTCAGTCTTTGCCACAAGATTTCTGGGATGTTAGACAAGTCACTTAAAGCTTTCTGCATTAGTTTCGTCTCAGTGCAGAAGTACTGTATATTCTCAACTTCAGCTAAAGTTAAGAGCTGCCTTTTGAGCACAGGAGAGCACAGGAATACCAAGAACCAACTTCAATCCTAATTACCATTTCCTTTATTTTGGAACTATATATTTACCATAATTTTTCTTCAGTGAATTTACTAAGATTTTTAAAGGCTCTTCAGTGACTAGGGGCCTAAGTCCTAGCAGCTTGGAGAATTTTGCTAATTTTTTATGACTACAGTATGCTCATAAGTGAAATTACAAACCACAAAAAATACAAATTTGATTGCAACTTGTTTTAACGGGACAGAAGTATAAAAAAAAAAAAATAAAAAAATCTGAGTCCATACTTTGCTCCTAGGGCTCCCCAGTGAGCCAGGCACTGAAACATTTACAGTACAATCTGCCATTGTTCCAGATACTCAGCCATCTAACGCACACGGGGAGTTAAGAATCAAATATAAGCCTCAGCCTAGCATTTCTTTATTTTTTACTGACTTAAGTCTCACTGTCACATTAGTATAGTTCTATATTCCTCACACTATTCATTATGAAGTGTGAAAGGAGGTTCAGAATATTTGCCTGATCTAAACCAACAGTCATATCATTCTAGGCTTGTGATCTTAGTGAGATAGCAAAGACCCAATCTGTACCCTATAAATAAGGAGCAATTTCTGAAATAATCAGTTAAAAATCATTATGAATGCCATGCTAATATGAAAGCTGCCCAAATTCAGTGAGGTAGGTAGATATTGCTACAGTGAATAAAACCAATAGGGCTATCTGGTCCAGCACCCTATTTCTGACAAAAACTCAAGATAAACTCTGAAATTGAACATGCCTAAACTGCTAATGTTTGCAGTAAATAAAGTTCACAGGGGGGAGGGAGGTGGTCAGTGGCACCAGCTGCAAGGGTTAAGCTAATTGCCTGCAGGATAGATTCGGCTTGGTATACAAGTCCAGGCCCTTCATTTAGGCTTTTGCTGCTCAGTGACTCACACCCTTGTTCCCAACCTAGAACTCTTATGCCTTGTTCCTGGCTTGCTCGTCCTGAACCCTAGTATTTCATTCCCACTTACTGTCATGTGTTCTGGACTCCTCAGCACCTGACCTCTGTCCAGACCTAGATTATGAACATGTGTATCACTAGGGCCCAGAACATGACTTGGACTCTCTGGCTGTGAACCATTTGTGAAGTCTTGGGCCCTGATCTGGACTCCCCACAGGCACAGGTTCTTGTTTAACTCTGCATACCTTCAAAACATCTTATGCCTCAATCCTTACAAAAGGAATGCACATAGAAAAAAATTAGAGTTTTGTTCTAAAACACTGAGTTCTTAGTTATCCTATACGCATATTTTTAATTTCAAGATTACAAGATCTTAGTACTGTAATAACTGAATGTACCACTACTGGTGTCTTTATACGGTAGATGGCATGATGTTAGGATGTTACAAATGAGTGGAGCTCAGTTTTGTAGCCCTCCTTATAAAGCAACACCTACTTCAATGTAAGCACGCGAGTATCTTACTTGATATGAGTAAGATTGAATGAGGAGAGCGCAAAAGTTAGCTCAAGACTGATACTGCACTTTTATATCATATGCTGTAGCCACTTCCCAAAGCAGCTTAAACGTATAATGTGTAATATGCAATATGATTACCCTAAGAAGGGGGGAAAATGTCATTTTAGTCCCATGCAAGCTCAGTACCCACACAAGTTAGAAAAGCCATCGTATCTACCTCAAATATTTGCTCAAAATTCTGAAATTCCTGGAATCTTGTTTGAAACCCTTCAGCGAGTGCACCACCTGCAAAGCACAATGGAAATTAAGATGGACAGTAACGCCCACAGCCAATTACTGTTTTAACTTTTTTGTTTGTTTGTTTGTGTGTGTGTGTTTTTTTTTTTGTTTTTTGTTTTTTTTGTTTTTTTTACAGACAAGGGCAAAGGAAGCAGGGTGCAATATATACCATCCGCTGGCAACCCTTGGGACTTCTGTTTTCTAGCACTCAGAACTTCCTTGGCTGAAACAAAGAAGATGCGATTCTGTGCTTCTGCAGGATCAACAACTTTGAGCTCATCAACTAGGAAAGTCAGACAGCGCTCCATGTGCTGCCTGCGGACCTGTTGGAAAAAAAGGAGGAAACGTCACACAGAGACAGCATCAAATTGTAACCAAGCATTTCTGAGAAACAGATCAGAATAAGAAGCGGTGTCCACTGACTGTAGGTGCTAGAGGACCTTCATATATAATATGTCTCTATTCCTATTGCAGCAGTTGCCCCTAAGTCATTTAGACTTAAGAGTGAAATGCTTACTTCCCTACAAGTACTCAACCAAAAGGTGATGCAACAAAAACTGAAATAATTACTTTCCTTCTTACACAAAGATTATACTATATTGCAGCATCTAAGTTACAGACAGAAGGGAAGGGATTTCTCCCCAACTCTTAAAAGGAGAGTTGTCTAAAAAAACCCACCACCGAATGAAAGTTTTACCACCCAAATGTAGTTTTGTAATTATATTTGAAGGTGATGGTAAATTGTCTTCACCTTCTAATCATGTATCTTCTCCTTCCTTTCTTATTAACAATAAAATTCCCACAGCTGACTTAATATGCTGATCACCATAATATCTGGACCCATACAAAAAAATTATCCATTAGCAATATTATTTTTGACACTGTAAACAATTTATCGTAACTAGCATTTTGTATTTGTTACTTCCAAAGGAACAAAGAGTAAGTGTAACTCACATCCTCCATATACTCAGGCTCTGAGGCAGAAGCATCCCAACGATTGTTGAGGATGAAGATGTTTGGTTTGGAAAGCCGCTCATTTACTTTATGAAAGAAGTGTTTTTCCTAAGAATTTAAAACAAGAAAACAGAAACACAGAGACAGTGTCATGGCATCTCCAGAAAAGAGAAGGTAGGTTTTAGGTTAAAACCAGTAAGTGCCAGTATTTTTGGCTGGCATGCTACAAATGAGCTCTGCACCAGCCCCGAGTGCCACACTACTGCCTTTCACCTGCCTGTTACTCTGCTTTCTGCACCTTGCCCTGTGCACCCTGTCCAATCTGTTGCTCTTTTTTCTATGTCCTGCCCCATCTGCTGCTGTGCCATCTGCTATGCACACAGGCTGCCTGTGCCACGTACACCACAAACTGGCCATCTTTAGGTTTCTTAAAATAAAATAAAACCCCACTTCCTAACCTTATGTCTGCCCAAAGGCTAGGAAATTTCTTAAGGATGATACCAAAACTAAAAACCAAAGCCGTGGTTTCATAACCTGTCCAGTGGCACATTCTTCTCTGAAGAACTGACAAGGTAAAAATATCATTCAGTATGAAAGGAGTGCCTTCCTTGCTTGGACTGTTCTTCTATTCTTTTTTTCCCAATCCCATATCATGGGTCACAATGATCAAATCATAATGGAATGGTGGTTTGTCAGTACACCAGAATAAAATCAGTCCTTGCTCTAACTTGCATGTCTTCTGAATTTAACCAGAACAATATTAAACACGTTAGACTGAACATCTGTAATACTTAAAACTAGAAGTGCACTGATATATCAGCTGCCTATTGGATCAGCACTGATAAAAGGGAAATTTACATTACTGGCTTTTTTTTGGCCATCGGAGCCAGTAACCTTCTCTGAACTTATGCCTTCTGGCTGGAGCCCACGGAAGCCTGGGTTACCTGTGAGCCAGGATGACCCCAGATACACCCCCATCGCCTGACTGGCGGGCTGGGCTGTGTTGGAGCAGAGCAGCTACCGTGGTGTCCCGGGCACTGATGCAGCATGGACTGCAGGCTGGGGCTGGGGTGGATGCTATAAAAGGTTCATAGTTTCATAGTCTCCTCTTAAAGAACCCCAGGGTAGGAGCCAGCACCACTTCTCTTGGAAGTTGGTTCCAGATCCTAGCTGCCCTGACCGTGAAGTAGCGCCTCCTGATGTCTAGCCTAAATCTACCCTCTGCCAGCTTGTGACCGTTATTCCTGGTCACTCCTGGTAGTGCTCGGGGGAACAGGGACTCCCCCTGTGCCTGCTGGTCCCCACTGACTACTTTGTAACAGGCCACTAGATCCTCCCTCAGCCTTCTCTTGTGGAGGCTGGACAGGTTCAGGTCCCGTCGCCTCTTTTCATAGGGCCTGCCCTGCTGCCCCTGATCATGCGAGTGGCCTCCTCTGGACCCTCTCCATGTTGTCCACATCCCCTTTGAAGTGCGGCGCCCAGAACTGGATGCAGTACTCCAGCTGCGGCCTGACCAGTGCCGCATAGAGGGGGAGGGGCACCTCCTTGGACCTGCTCGAGATGCATCTGTGGATGCACAAGGTGCGGTTAGCCTTCCTGACTGCATCCCCACACTGCCGCCCATGTTTATCTTGGCATCAATGATGACTCCAAGATCCTTTTCTGCCTCTGCACTGATGAGAAGGGAGTCCCCCAGCCTGTAGGTATGGTGCTGGTTCTTCCTCCCCAGGTGCATCACTTTGTACTTGTCGGTGTTGAATCCCATCCTGTTCTCATCCACCCACCCTTGTAACCTGTCGAGGCTGAAGCCATGACTAGGGGAGGGAGGGGCAAATGGAGCTGAGCTGCCCGGCCCAGCCCAGAGTGACTGACCCGCAGTGCCCAGCGGGCAGCGCCTGGCAGGGGCCAGGGAACCACCCCACACCACTGTCAGAGGTGCTCAGGCTCTGGTTCTTCTCCAGAGCACAGCAGCACGTGAAAGTGTAGCCCCTCCCAGGATCCACAGCAGCAGCGTCCCATGTGCTCTGTGCCTAGCCGCCTGCCACCAGTGGGGGCAGAGGGGAATGAATGAGGAGTGGGGCAGAGGCTGCAGAGGGCATGGGGAGCAAGCAGCTGCTGTGGGTCTGACTCTGGCCCTGACCTGGGCTCAAGGCTGGAGTGAGAGCCACAACAGCTATCTGCCCCCCCTCACCCACAAATCTGAGAAGAGGGGCTCTTTCCCCACCATGTGCATTGTGGGGGCTTGTCTTGCATCCAAGGCACTGGGGTAGGCGCTGCTGCACAGGGGACAAGGCCCCTCACAGCAGCACCCCTCCGCAAGCCACGCTTTGCCCACCTTGCCCCAGCACTCGCACTCAAGCACCACTTATGGCTAGGCAGCAAGAGGCAGGACGAGGGCTCTGAAAGAGAAGGGGGAAGGCAGTGGTTCTTTTCCACCCCTGCTTTCCCAGGTCACACACACACTGCTGCCTTACAGAGCTCAGGAGATACTCCAGCAGCTGTCAGAAGCTGCCCCCCTGCTGCCACTCACTGCCCTGGGCAGCTGCTACAAGAGCTGCTCTAATTAAAGCCCTGCTGTGTCTCCTGTATCAGAGTCCCCACACTTAGAAACGGCACTAAATATTGGTTACCAGATCGCTATTGGCAGATATGGCTGGTTAATAATGAGCTGTCGGTTTTGGCCAAGAAAACCCTTATAGGTGCACCCCTACTTAAAACATCATCACCCAATGAGAAACAGCAAATATGCAAATGAGACAGCTATAGAAAGAAGAACTTCCAAACAGAATCCAACAGCTCCTCAGTGATGGAGAGAAGTACAAAACCAATGTTTGTGCTCCCTCCACTGGTTTGGCACCAGCTGCTAAACGTTATTCTCAAAGCTTTATTGGCATCAGGTGAAAATAATTAAGGAAAGCAGTAATATTCTTAGTGGTATGCTCCATCTCAGGGAACTGGGTTGCAGCAAATGTTAATTTTTCTCTATTTGTACAAGTGGCAAGGCAAAGTATTTATTTGAGTGCTTTTGCATAACTGAGAGGCAACCAATGGTGTCCTCTAGATCTCACTTTATTTACCACATCAACAAAAGGTAACAAAAAAGGGAATTTTACTCCTATAGAAGATGGGACATAAATGAAGATTTTAAGGCTACTCGGAATTAGGACAGAAATCTGCAGATCACAGAAAGTCTTGTTTCTGAAAGAGAACTTAGTTTATCTTCAGCTTTCATTATTTGTGCTACTCTCATTTAAAAAAAAAAAGGAACTGTGCATAGTAATGTAAAGGATACAAGAGTTTTGCATGTACAAAACCCAAAAGAGAATGACCCATTTTACGTTTAATAAGTTTCTTCTGTGCCAGGTTGAAAAATCATTTGGCAAAATCAAATTAAATAAGCAAAAAATGCTTCTGCTTCTGGATGTTACTAATCATACAAGAAAGTAACAAGAATTTTCCACCCGCCTCAACAACCCATACATTATTCCAGACAAGGTTCTTTATTCCAGAATATTTATCACTTCAGTCAGTTTATTTTTAATGGGTATTTTCCTTAACTAATGAGAGAACCTAACCACCTTCGGCCTTTGTTATTTCATTACCAAACCAAACTTAACTAGGATATAGGTCCTCATTGTTTCCAAGTTTCTAAGGGATAATGACTTCTCCACACAAATACAATAACATTGTTAAACCCACAGCACACTTACATTGCCACTAACAACCCCTACATTTCCTGCATATAAAAAGCCAACATGTCCCTAAAGCAGAGGAGATATCCCTAAAGCAGAGGAGATAATGAAGCCATGGTTGTACCAAATCCTTCTTGCTGTACATGCTGTCAGTTATATCCTTTGTCAGAAGAACTCTTTTGTAAAAGACTCTCAGTGGCTAGAGCTCAGAAAATAGCCCAGAGTGTTTTCAAGTTGGTATTCTATATCACTTGCTTCATTCCCAAGCCTATTAGTTTCTTTATAAATAGGTATTTTAACAATATCAAGAGTGAATCTTTGTTGAAGGGCTTTTGATATTACAGTTCCTCTAGCAATGTTGCAGTTCTCCCTCTGGGCATTAAAGCTGTTCAACTTTCAGGTTGGGTGGTTTTATTGTTTGGTTTTTCTTTTACTTATTATGATCATACAAAATGAAAACAAAGAAACATCTTCGGATCTCAGTTAAAAATGCCATGTCAAGTCTCTTATGCGTCGCATCTTCCTGGGGAGTAACAAACCCAGTAAGAGGCATGAGGAGAGGAAAGAAATCTTGCTTTCCTAGCATGATCCCTCAAATACAGGATAAAATAAACTGCACACATACTCTTGAGAGCCAGGGAAATGCAGCAGAGATTCAGATTTGCTCCAAGTGAATTATATAACTTCAGCTGTGAAAAATCAAGTACTTCTGTGGTGGAGTGATGTTGTAACTGCAATACTTGAAGAAACAGCAAGATGCAAGGATTTTTGTCAGTGGGCGTGTCTACATGAGATGCTTAATGGCAAATTAGCATAGTTTCCTGTGAAGTAAGCATGTGCGTCTACATGTGCACATTTATTTCATGGTAAATCTCCTTAATCCCAAGTAAGTTTGTTACCTGCACATAAAGTACCAAATTTACTTGGCATTTGTAACAGCGCCATAGCGCTCATGTAGATGCCTAGCTGGGAGCCAAATCTGCTTCTGATCAACCACCCACCAGAAGGCAGGAGATAGCTCCCTGCCCCGCAGGGAACTGCCTGCAGCTGGGCCAGGTTTCACCACAGAAGCCTGGGAGGGAACAATGTTCCCCTGTCCCAGCAGCAGGGAACTCTAAGCCCTCTGCTCCCAGACTGCAAAGCAGGTGCTGAGAGATCCTTATCTCCCAGCCCCCATTCTGCCATTGTGATCAGGGAGCAGGGAGACCCTTAATTCCCAGGATGAGCCCCACAGTCACATGGCTTGGGCTGGGAGACCCTTATCTCCCAGTAGCACCTCCAGCATCATGGCTCTACCACCACAGGGCTGCTGCTGGGAGATGCCCGAGTCCTGTGGAGACAAGGGTCTCTCAGTCTGAGCCCTGCAACTTCAGGCTGGAAGATAAGTATCTCCCAGCAGTGGCTCCGCAGTTGCGAAGCTGGTGCTGAGAGCTCCTTACTGGTGGCGGCTGAGGTGCCGGTTCCCTGCTCAACTTTGTGAGCACGAAGCTGGGGAGAGAGGGAGGAAACAAGCCCCTCAAGCTCCTCAGCTTGTTCCCCCTGCAGCTCCATGCTCACAGAGCTGGGGGAGGGGGAACAAGCTCCCCAGCCCCAACTCTGAAGTCACAATGCAGTCACGGAGCAGGAAGGTGGCGAGTAGTGACCAGGGGACATGACCACCCACAGGAGCCGCCAGCAGCCAGAGGCTATCACAGACTACCCGCAAAACCCACTGGTTGTATTGGTGGTAGGGTGGTTAGTGGCAACTGCCCACAGATGCCTTTTTTGTAGAGGGTTCACGTGCAGCTGCGTGCACCCCTATGTGTTGCCCCTGCTGCACAGTAAATCTACGCTGGAGTAAATGCATGCGTAGACACACCCAGCAACATCTTTTATTGGTTAGCAGAAATTTTAGATAAGCTTTGAGCATAAAGTACCTTTGCCCAAAAGTTTGTCTAAATCTTTCCCAACTATTGCAGTCAGCAAAAAAGTATAAGAAATAGAGGCATACTCAAGACATTTTGGGAGCTGATACCAATAGCCAATATTTAAGGAGGCACATCAGCCAACACCAATCTGATCCAGTTGCCTCCAGCTGGAAAGTCCGGTGTGGTGGAAGGGGAGGGGGGAATGGAAGGGACATGGGGTGGGGGGATTAACACCCCCCATGGTGAAGGAGGGAGGGGGCAGATGTTGCTCAGGAGGGGCAGAGGCATGGGATGGATGTGCAGCTCGTGAGGGGGTGGAAAACAGGCAGCAGCTCCTGCCACTGTTTGCACCCCAAGAGGGTGGGGGTATGTGCCTCCTAGATCTGCATGGTGTGTGTATGGGGAAGGTGGGGCTGGAGCTGTCACTGCGCAGCTCTTCTCAGCAGGGCCTGGGCTCGTAGCGGGCACCAGCGGTGCTGGGAGGGGCTGCAGCCACTCCAGATTTCCCAGGTCCAGTCCCACTGCCGCCAGCCACCTAGCGCAGCCTCAGCTCTTCCCAGAATGTGGGTAAAGGTGGGATGTGGAGCTCGGCTGCGCCTGGTGCTGTGGGGCTTGAAGTAGAGCTGTAGCAAAATTTGGGGTGGCTGCATCCCCTCACAGTGCTGCTGATGCCCGCTCCAAGTCCAGCCCTCGCTGAGAAGAGCTGCACAGTGACCCATGCCCCGTGCCAAATCTGGGCCCCCCCCAGGGTGCAAGCAGTGGCGGGAGCTGCCCTCCCCCCCCCAACTAGCCACACCTCCATCTCACACCTCCACCCCACCTGGGCAGCACCTGCCCCGCCCCATCCTTCCCTCACTGTAGGGGCGATGATCTGCACCCCCCCATGCCTTCTCTTCCTCCTCCCCTTCCCACTCACCAGCTGGAGGCAGCTCTCCACGCTGCCAGCTCTGCTTCACGCTGCGGCTGCATGCAGCAGGGGCATTTATCGGGCCGATATCCAACACAGCAAATTTCCTTTATATTGGTACCAGATAAGAAACCTCTCTCAGGCACTTCTGTGCAGCTTATTTCCTTGATAATAATATTAGCCCCTCTTCTGTTTCAGTGGAGTATCAAGTCACTCACATAGCTGGAAAAGCATTACTATAGCTTCAGGGAGAAGCCCAAGGCAAACAGGATGATTTACTTGCTCCAAATCAGATGGCAAATCATCAGTGAAGCAGTGAACAAGACCCCAGCACTCTGTTGTGCCACATTTTTTCATTGACCTGTACTGTAATTAAAATACTAATATACAAGCCTAGCTAGCTTAATTGCTAAGCCTGCCATGTTGACATGCCTACAAAACAATGGACTTTTCAAATAAACTGTTGTGTATTTAAATGAATATTTAACTCAAAATTAACAAAGCAGTATCTTACCGTATTCATTAGAGTTGATTCTGAATTAGCAACCAAGACAAATACATCAGCATCTAAGCAGAATTTGTCAATCCAGCTGTCTAGCTCTGTAGTGACATCTGTGCCAGGGCTGTTGGGGGGGAAAAATATTTATTATTATTACTATCGAGCAAAGCAAAACTCTGTTTTCTTAGAAAAAGCAAGAGGACTGAATATGTCAGGGCCTAGGTAACGGGACATGAAGTCTAGGCTGCTTGCTTAAACTAAGCCTACTTGTGGTCATGAGAAAGCAACGACCAGTCACTTACAAAACTGCCAGCTCATTTCACAAGTCAGTTTCCAATAGATCCGTGTCCACAACACAAAAAGCCACCAACAAAACTAGCACTATGTTAGCAGAGGATCTAGAGGCTGAATAGGTATCAATACTCAGTTACATTGTCATCCTTATGAAAGATCCCTCTAAATAAGGGAAGCAACACTTTAATAGGACAGTACAGGAAATGCCTTCTATGGCTAGAAGACACCAGACATCCGTGTTGTTACTACAGCATAGCATTAACATCACAACTTTTATCAAGCCATCTCTAATGACGGAATGTTTTGCTCCATAAAGTTCTTACATTTATGACTTTACTTTTGCATTAATGGAATCATAGAACATCTTATCTTAGATAAAATGAAAGCTTCTTTCTTGCTAAGAAATGATTTAGCTATCAGAGCTGCCTTTTGCATATACGAAGGGTTCTACAGAGTTTGTGAGCAGACATGACACAAATGGCCTGGGAGAGGGAGAGGGATGTGAAGGATACATGGCTGAACAATTTTCAAGATTCCCCAGCATCGCTGGCCAAACTTCATCAGAATATTTTTTTTAATGCTTGAACAACTGAAAAAAGGGAGACCCTTAAACAAATTCTGGACGTCTAGAGCTAGTGAAAGAATGTCAAAAGTTTCAACAGCTATAAACTGCTGAAGTTTCACATCTAAACCAAAAATATAGGATCAATTTTTCTTCAAAATAGTTTCAATTTTTCAGCTAGGTTATGGAGTTTTGCATATACCATAGGACACTTGAGAGTGAGTATTTCTTTGACTTCAAGGCAAAACCTCAAAGAAATAACTAGATTTCAATAACGTTTTGCCTGGGTAAGTCTATGGAGTTCTTTAATTTATTTGGAAACAAGAACACTTGGAAGTGCAGTTCTAATGAGAAAAAAACCCAAAAGAAAAAGAGCATTGTGAAACTCTTTATTATGTCTCAATCATTTCCACCTCAAATGTACTCACTTTACCAGGAAAGAAATGATTTTCCTCAGTCTCCACTTCCAGAACAGATTAGAGAAGCTGACAAACTAGAATCCAAAGGTCAAGTCATGACCCAAATTATACCTGAGCAATCCTAGTGTCTTCAATAATGCCCCCAAGGCCACCATACAATTTGTTCAGTGAGTTGCCTAGGTGTCACCATGGAAAAGTATGGTGACAATGTTTGTCTAAATGCAATGTTTGCTGATGATCCATATAAGAAAGACAGAAGCAAGATTACTCTGTCAACTGAGCTGCTCTGTATTGTTTACCTAGTGAAGACAGGGATTTGCTCCCACAAAAGAGAAGGCTGAGGGGGGATCTTGTGGCCTGTTACAAACTAGTCAGGGGGGAAATCAGCAGGCATTGGGGGAGTCCCTGTTCCCCCGAGCACCGCCAGGAGTGACCAGGAATAACGGTCACAAGCTGGCAGAGGGTAAGTTTAGGTTAGATATCAGGAGGCGCTACTTCACGGTCAGGACGGCTAGGGTCTGGAACCAGCTTCCAAGAGAAGTGGTGCAGGCTTCTACCCTGGGGATGTTTAAGAGGAGGTTAGATGCTCATCTTGCTGGAGTCGTTTGACCCCAGTATTCTTTCCTGCCATGGCAGGGGGTCGGACTAGATGATCTGCTCAGGTCCCTTCCGACCCTAGAAACTATGAAACTATGATTTCAAGGGTGTAGGATCAGACACACGAGTACAAGTACTACTTATATCATGGTAGTGAGTAACCTGCACGATAAACATGCCTGTTTTGCCAAGTAAGAAGATTGTATTTATAAAATTACTTGTAAGAACAAAGCAGACTTTAGTTTCTACAAACCACTTAAGAGCTGATGTAAAAAAACAGTGGCTAACACTAAAGCACAGCTGGAATATTCTTATGTATTTGATAAGTCTGAAGAAACACATTCCACAATTTCTCTGATTCTATGAATTTTTGTGCATCTGTAACTCCATAAAAAGTGCATTTGATATGAACACAGCACAAGCAGGGACTTGATAAAGTTTTGGCATTTTAGATATTTCTAAAGCACTGTACTAATGGCACTGAAGTTTTTACCAAAAAGACCTTTGCATCATGAGCCCCAAAAGCCTACATTTCAAGTGGTCAGAATGAAGGGGTTCATAGAATGAGAGGTTAACAGGGAGGAGAAAGTGTTACAGGTGTTAGTATGACCTTAAGTATATTTTCATACTACTAAAGTAGAAGTTTAACTTAGTCGAATGCTGGACCCATTCTGAACTGAGTCACGGGATTCAGAGTTGTTCCAACTGTAACCATGCCAAAATATGCACAGTAGCATGGTGATAATGGCAGACAGAAAGCATCTACAATAGAACAGAGTTCAAGCACAAAAACACTCTTAAGCAATTTTGCAACCCACCAAAGACAAAAAATAAAAACAGAGCATTATTACAGCATTTAGATCAGATTTCAGTTACCTGACTAGTATGGAACCGTTAATGTGGAAAACTCAGTGAACTGGTTTAATAAAGCAATAGTTATACCTGTCTACCAAAACCAAGTCATCTCTCAGGAGGGCACACTTTGACTTGGGCCAAAAGACATGGACCAAGCAGCCAGCTTCCAAGTCTTTATCCATATGAAGTGCATGGGCAAGCTGATTAACAGTCTGCAAAGAATCAGAAAAAAAACACCTTGTAGGTATACAACATGACAGCTTAACACAAAACCTTTACCACACAGAAACCAGAATTTTTGCAGAAGTAAGACTCTCTTACTAGCCTTACACAGCCCTCAAATAGGACACCAGTACAAGATTTGAACTTACCACTTAAAAACTATGAATTTCTTAAAATGTTTTTTCCACCCAAGTTTTTCCATAGTCCCTCGCCTTTGAAGAATAGTCATTTTTCTGTCCTTGGAAAAAAGGACAAGACTGTCTGGCTCTTTGGAGCCAAACAATGATATTCTTAATTCAAGGTTACAATTGAGTGTAGTACTGCACTTGCTTTAAAAGGAGTAAAATAAGCATTTAAATAGGCTAAGTAAGTTTAGGTAGACAGAGGCATATTCCTCCAACTGTAAAGTTTTTGCAAGAAAGTTAGCCTTCTATGGTAGGTACAGGTATTCAAAAAGCCTGAGGCAGAATCTAAGTGACTCAGTTTTCTGTAAGCAGCGTAATTTAGATCGGTAGTGAACAGAACACATTTGTCCTTTGATGGAGGGGAGGGTTAAATCTTAGACCAGGTTCTTCCATTTTTAAACCAGTCTATGAATGCCAAACTTCTGTTGTGTTACGGGTATAGATCAGTTCTATGTGTTGTACTTCTGTCCTGTTACAGGTATAAACTGGTTTCCGATCACTTATACCAGTACAAATGTAGGGTGCCTATACACATGCAGCGAGGCTGCTCTGGCACCCTGTAATTATAGTGTGCTAGAGTCAACTTGATTAATTGAATCTGTTGGAGCATGGTAATTACTGCATTCCAGCAGACTCCAGCATCATGTGTATAGCTTCCACACTGAAAAATGACGGTAAGATGCTTCAAAGTTTCTTCAGCAAGCTTTAGTTAGTGCTCCCACAGCCATTTTTCAGCATGGGGAAGCTGATACACATGATGCTCCAGGTACTTTAATAAGAGCAGCAGAGCCACTCTAGTTAAAGTGCCCCCCAGCCCCCTACTCCCCGAACAGGTGCATAAACACCCATAATGTCTGTACCTGGCCCTAGAGCATTAAAAAGAAGGACCAAAAGTTGTGTGACTATACAAACAAGTCACAGTATACATGTACATTCTATGTATAGCATAAGCATAGAAGAAACCTAGGAAAATGCTGTGGGCTGTCTTTTACTTTTATTTAATTATTCAGTACCAGAGGAACTATTTTACAAAGAAAGATAGGTTTATATTTCCCATTAAAACTTAAGAAGTGCATGAAATATTGTACCTAATAAAAATTGTCCTTATAATATTACTTTTTCCCAGCACCAGCTTCTTAACCACAGGAAAAAAAAAATCTACCTTGACACTCTTCTTCTCATCTGATCCTTCTGTCATGAGATAAGCTTTATCACCATCTGTCCCTTCTACACTGAGAAAGCAGTTAGTTGTGTGTCCAATCCCACTAGGAAGTACCTTATCCCACAACATTGCATTAATGACCGAACTCTTTCCACTGCTTGTTCTAGAAGGAAATAACATAAGAGCATTTAAAGTGGGCTTAACAAATCACAGAATACCTTCGCTTGAGACTATTTGCCCTACATAACCTAAGCAGACCTGGATTTTATGCAATTGTTCTGCATGGCTCACCCTTGTTCCCACAAAGGCTAGCTTGCAGGAATGTCCCATACAACCAGGTCTACTCTTGAAAAAAAAAAAGTTGATACAGCTATACCAACCAGCCCTCCTAGGACAGGGATAGACTACCAGTGCAAAAAGCACTTGTTGCTAGTATGCCTAGCACTTCTTGCTAGTATGTTTTTTCAACCTTTTCCCCAACAAAGGGGAAAAAAAAAAAAAATCACATTCCTAACCAATATTGTTCCTAAGACTGTACTGTCTTTAAGACAGAGACCATCTTTACCTTTGTCTGTTCTGTGGTTATCATAATGGAGGTTCAAGCAATTTTGAGAGGTATCTGGGGACTACCCTAATATAAATCAGTACTGTGGTAATGTTTGATTCCTTTTCAAAAATGAAATTTCCATTTAAAAAACCCAAAACTTCACAATCAAATAAGACAACTCACATGTCAGATAACTTTTTCAACTCAACAAAGATTTCCACAATAAAACATGCAAACTTTTTTTAAAAAAAAAGAACATAAAATATATTTCTCTTGCACCGATTCCAATTCATTGCAATATGAAACCCTTTATTTTACATTCCAGTATTTAGCTCCAATCTCATTTTGGATGAAAAACTCAGTGATGCAGACATTTTTGGTTCATTTGGCTAACAGAGGTGTTTACTAACTCAATGCACTAAAGAGATTCAAAGTTCATTCTAAGTTATGTTCTACTGTACCAGCCTTTCACTTTTCACGCAAGGATTTGAGGCCTAGCTTTTCTGTAACAGAAGGAATCTAGTATAAAGTGAACTCATATACTAAACAGTTATATTTTTAGAACTGTACCATCTAAGAGAGCTATTTTAATACTCCATGTGCAGTCACTTGCGAATCTGAATAAATTCTGAAAACATTAGGCTTGTTTTAAATGCAGCACTGGGTTAAAGTTTAACTATCTCTAACCCTCTGCAACTGTGTCTTTATCTGGGAGCATATCTTAATATTTTTAAAAACTTTTTGTGCAATGAAATTTCAGGACCTAAAATACCAGTAGACAAAAAAAAAAAAAAGGAGAGCTGTTTGTTTTATGCATTTCTTTCCAGTTACCAAGGTATCTTGGCAAAAACAGGAAGGACTATCTAATTAAACATGTCTTTAATGCATGAAATTATTTTAAGTTTATACCCAGATTCCAGGAAAGGGGTCATCTCCACACGCTTAACCAAGCACAGTACTCTGCAGATTTCAACAGGATTTCTTAAAAGACACAAAGCTAATCATATACACAAGTGTTTGTAAAAATCAGAACCTTAGTTTGTCCTTCACCATTTAAGGAGGATTTTACTGTTTTATATTTCACTTTGCATATTGAGCACAAATTGACTTAAAAGCGCCAAGTGTATTTGTGTTCAATTAGTTTCTAGTACTTTTGCACTGCCATTATGCTTTAACATTTGGTCTGCACACATTCAGGAAACATGTTTAAATCCTAATGAAACCTTCCCTTCAAAACTTACAAAAAGCTTCAAAATAATTCTATTCGGTTTCTGGCTGTATGTATGTAAAGTGTAAGTGTGTAAATGTATGTAAGGATCTAAAGCATCTAAAAAGTAAAGTTCAGAAGACCACCAGGACTAAAAAGCATTTTCCAACACCCTGAAAATGCAATTTTTAGGACAGAAAATGTGTATCAAGAATATTCAAACAGCATTTTTCACCATATTTTGAAAACGTGAAGTATGTAGGCAAGAAATTATAACACTTAGTTCTAGGAGACAACAATAAAAATTATAACTAACACTTTTTCTACTGCAATGTAGGAAGGTGGGAAATACGCAGGTTGGTAATTTTATCTGCATGTGTGTAGGTCAAGTACTAGTTTAGTACAGCAAAAAGCAATCATTACAGTGGAGTCGCATCTTATGCGGGGGTTAGGTTCTAAAGTCAGTGAGTGCGTAAGGCGAAAATCGCATATAGTTAAAATTACAGAGAGCGAATCGTAGACAAAGTCATTAGCTCTGGTTCAGCTCAAGAAGTTGATTGCATAGGCTCATCTGCTGCTGGTTGTTTTTTCTTGAAAAACATAGTGATCGGCAACTGTTGCTGTTGTCTCTTGAGCTGCTCAAACATTTCTGGGTACAGTCTCAAATCGTCTGTAATACTACATGCGATTTTGAGACTTCATTCCATAGAGGGACCGTATTCAGAAATTAAATCATTCAAGCGTTTCACTGCTTGGAACACTTCAGCAAATTTATGAAGATTCCAGCTTGCTGGTTCTTCTAAATACGAATCTTTAAACACTAGAATCACACTCACTGTGGCAAGATGCTCACATTATGAGAGGCATGCGGGAACTGAGACCGACTGAGGGAACAGCAGATTCACTTCTCCCATCTCACGCTCACTCTGGGGCATACACTCATTGAGTGGACTGGCAGGCGGAATTGCCCACGCTATTTTTCTCTCTCTGTTTTTTTTTTTTGCCAAGTGTGTATAGTTGAATCTGTGCAAGTTAAATGCGCGTATGATGCGACTCCACTGTACTAAGTTGATATTAACTACTTTTTAACTCCAACACTTCTTTAAAAAAATCCTCAAACTAAACCTGTGTCCTTTTTTTTTTTTTTTTTAATCCCCATTGATTGTGTGTGGAGACGTTCAACAACCAAACATTTATTTTTCAAGGCTATATTCATTTAACACAAACCAAGACCTTAAAAACAAACAAGGAGTCTAAAAAGTAAAAAGTACACCACCAATTTAAAAAAACTATGGATAGAAGATGCTGGCAATTTCAAACATGCTCTTGAGCAGATCTACTACTTGACTAAGGAAATGCCCTACTCAAAGATTCGCAGCACTAACAAATCATCTCACTGAATTTTGCCTTTGGAGAAAGCACGTGACCTAATGTAGACAAATAAGCTTATATCACAGACCATGATAGCATCAAAACGAAGATTCAGCAGTAAACAGGCAAGAATTAACATATCTTGACATTATGCTGTGAAGACATCAACATGTGACATTGCACAAAATCCCAGGATAAGTAAACTGCAGCTGGACGCCAAGTCCAAAAAGGAAAAAAAAAATTAATTTTGTTAAATGAAATAATTACCTGCCAAAAAATGCCACTTTCATGTGTCTCCGTGAAAGCACCTCACCAATGACTGCCAATTTGCTTTTATATGCCTGTATTTTTTCTAGTTCATCTTCAGTTGCCACATTTTTGAGTTCTGGATTCCTGTATGTTGCTATTCAAAAAAAGAAAAATATGTCTATAAAAGGAGTCATGTGAATAGTTTACTTTATTAAAGGATTGGAGAGCCTTGGAGTGTATTTGTAAGACGAGTATAAATTGCTTCTGATATCAGCCACTTATTTGACAGGTCCAGGCAGGCACTGCTAAAAAACCTTGAGACTGATTTTGTAGAAGCATCTAGAACAGGGGTGGCCAAACCTGTGGCACGAATGCCACAAGTGGCAAAGCCTGTCTGTGTGGCACGTGGCAAATCAAAGAGGGGATAGGCAACACAGCAGCAGATAGAGTTAGGAGCAGAAGACAGGCAGAAAGCAGACGAGACCAGGCAAGCAAAGAGAGCAGAAGGCAAAGCAGCAGATTGGGCAGAGGAAGAGGATCAGAGTAGTAAAGAGGAAGCTGTGGGGCTACTTTGTGGCAAGTTTGCCAAAATATTGACCACCACTGGTCTAGAGCATTGTTATACCTGCTATGACTTAGCTAGAACATCAGACTTTAGGAACTGGAACACACCATTAACACCACAGTATCATAGAAAATAGGGTTTGGAAGGGACCTCAGGAGGTCACATCTAGTCCAACCTTCTGCTCAAAGCAGGACCAGCCCCAACTAGATCATCTCAGAAAAAGTTCTGTATAGCCAAGTCTAAAAAATGTTAAGATTTAATTTACTAGCACATGAAGTTTAATTTACTAGCTCATTGGTTTCACTTAGCTCCTACAAGAGGTCCCTGTTGCTTTCAGAAAGCAGAGTCAAACCCCTGTCCCTAAACTCCACTGCTGTCAGGATGTGCCTTCACTTCGGAGTCAAAACAGGTCTAACTTAGCGCTGTACTCAGCCCTCTACAAATCTTTTTATGCCAACTGTGGAAAACCTGGTCTTTCTTTTTGGATGCAAGTGGGAAATTGCAGGAAAGTAAGCAGACCTATGGGCACTCAAGTAGTTACCCTTTCACCACATTTAAGAGCAAGGAGGTTACCACTCTACGAGAAAGCCACACTCGTGTTTTGTTATGACCAAGGTCAGAGGTTCTTGTATGCAGACCAGACGGGAGCCAAATAATAGCATCGGCTGACTGCAGTGAAGACGTACCACAGCGTTGGGCAACACAAGTCTCTTGAAAGTCAACACAAGTCAGCAGTACTCAAAATTTCTGAAAATCAGTCAACTGCTCTATAGGTGCCTGCCTTTAGTTCAGAGCAGGATTGAGTCTGTGCTCTTATTTGTGCAGCAGCCCGCTGTGAATGCTTGGCAGATAACCGGTAAAGGATCATGCATCCAAGGAGCCCAGATGCACGCCTTGCTGGGGTTATTTGCCCAGAGCAGGGGGCTGGCCCCGATGACCTCACGAGGTCCCTCCCAGTCCTAAACTTCTGTGAATCAGTAAACAAGCAATTTGCCGAAGGTCAGTCCAAAATCAAGCAGAGCAGAAAATAAAACCCAGCTGCATCTAGCGCTCCAGGGTCATATCACACTGCCTGCCTCCACAGTACACTCCCTATGATGCCGACTAACTTGTAGTTGCTATTTATACACCGGCGGACACAACACTGTGAGGCGATACCCAAGGACACCGAAAAAAGGCAGGGGCTCTGTCCAACGCAGAACAATTACCTTCCACAAAACTCGCTCCTTCGGTGACATAATCCAACAGCTGGTCAAAGATTGCAGCGATCGCCTTTTTAGCCAGGACAAAGTGCTTCAGCGGGGAGGCCGCAGTTTCTGCCATGATGGAGCTACGAGGAGAAGTATAAAAGAGGCTGAAACACTTCTCGTGCTGACGGTCACCAAAATCTGGGCACTTTTCACGGTACGGCATTGGCCCTGCTCCTGCTCGGGCTGCCCTGAGGAGTGCAACGCGCTTTCTGGCCCAAATACCAAAGGGCAGAGGAAAAGAGAAAAAAGAAAAAAAAGAACCAGGGAAACTTTCAAGGCAGCTTTTTATAGTGTGCTCGGCAGCAGGCCTGGGCTGCCCTGGACTAGGCAGGGAGGAAACGGTCACGCCGGGGTGTCAGGCCCTGACAGGGCTCCTCCGAGCCCGCCCACGGGAAGGCCCCGACCACGAGCCCGGTACCTGGCGCGGCCCACCCCCCGAGCTCACCCGTCACCCAGCAACCGCCGCGCGCACAGCGCCACCGTAGCTTCCCCTCACCGGGTCCGGGCAAGGCAGACATCACTTCCGTTTCCGCCCCCCATGTTTCCTGAGGGCCTCCCACAACCGGAAGTGGGCAGCGCCGGAAGTGCGCTCGCCACCATGTGCAAGGGGGCGGGGGGAAATCAATGTAGGACAGCCGCCGTGTCGTCAGCGCCATCTTTACTAAGGGCGCAGCGGGAGATGGAGGCATCCCCTCGGTGTTCAAAATGGAGGCTGGGCGGCCTCTCCCCCGGGCTCGTGGTGTCGCTGCGGCCCGGGGCCCAAAGAGCTGGGGTGGTATTTAAGGTGCTACCCCCCTCCCCCAGGGCCTGGAGCAGCTGGGGTGTCACTCCCGGACCAACACACCCACCCCGACCTGCAGATGCTTCCTCACCTGGACAAAGGGGTTTTCAACCCAAAAGCTTGCCAAGAAAAACGTTTCCGACTTGACGTTGATCTAATAGAAGATACTGGATTTTTCACCCAAAGACCCTTGTCTGCCATCATCCCCCCACTGCCCTCAGACAAGCCAGGCCCCAGCTGGGCCTGGCCCTTGCCCTGCTCCTGCCTGCGGGGTTGGAGAGCACCCAGCTGTTTTTGCTAGGAAGATGCTGTCATCACTGGCCTTGTAGATAACTGAAGCCAATAGAGGGCTACCTGCAGCGTATTTTGTGTGAATCATTCAGCCTCCTGGGGCTGCACGTGCTCGGGTACTGTGCTCGGCGGTGCCCCGCACATGGGCCCACCTGCCCTGCATGTGCAGCCAGCCAACCTGGCTGCCATTGCCTTGCACTGACAGCTTGTGCCAAGTTGCTCATCGTCGCTTTCGCGATGTGGTTTCGCCTCCACGTATAACTTTGCTTTAATAGTCGATTGTGTTTTTTAAGGCGTCCAGATTCCCCAGCGATCCAAGTAGCCTTAAAAAATGTTTCTATTTCCACCTCTTCCGTAAGGAGGCAGAAGTCTGTGACCCAAGATAAGAATGACCACACGATTACACGGACACATGATTGCCAGCCTTTCTTTTTATAGACCTCTACATGAGCATAAACTCTGTCTGTTTCTTGCTTCTTAAATTCTTTGAAGCAAGGAGTATGTTTGTGCTCCGTTTGTCCAGTGCCCAGGACAAGAAAGTTCTGGTTTATGACCAAGCTTCATGGGCACTATAGTAAGACAAACAACAAATTTAGTATGTTATTAAAAAAACCCAGCAACAAACCACCTAGTGAATCAATCATCAGTTGTTTTCTACATACATTTTCATGAAATTAGCAGCCTTTTAGTTCTGGCTATTTTCTGCAGTTCTTAGAACATTAAAGGCAATAGTTAAAGAGCCTGTTTGATGGTTATTTTTACACAAAAATAAAGCAGAATGATTCATGTGCCAGAAAAGGGAAAAGGTTTTTTTGCAACCTAAAAGTCCAGTTAAAACAGTTTCTGTATGCACACAATAAAGCAGAGATGAAGGATGTCTGCCACAGTCCTACAATCAGATCCATGTGGACAAAGAATTACAAAGCCCATGGATTCGGCTGCAGGTCTACTTTAGATGCACGTGCAATTGCAGTAACACCAGTTACAAAAGCATGGTTTTTCTTTCATTTCTTTACCTGCCAGTGCCCTTCTGTAGACAGTTATACGGGTGTAAATAAGTATTTTTTCAGGTGTAGTTTGCTTTGCTCTGGTAACCTGCATAAGTTACACCTGCAAAATCACTTTTGCCAGTATAAATTACATCTACTCTAGGAGGGCTTAAGAGTTTAGCTATGCCAGTGAACTGTATTAGTAAACCGACTCTATTTTAGACCGGTTTTTATAATTTTGTCAATCAAAAAATAAATCAGGAAGCCAATGTAAACCAATTTGTTTTTCCAATAATTATTTCACTGTGCATCTTTCATAAGATGCTAGGTTGATTAGCTTTGTATTTTTTTTTTCCAGCTAAAAAGAAGATAAATCCCTTCTAGCTGCCATTTCCCCAGTCCACCCGCTATCTAAATGTTAACAACAAACCGCATATCCTCATTGAAGTCTGCGTGCAGTAAGCCTGTTTTGTACTGTATTTCATTCCACCTTAAATTTCTAGTCTTTCAAGCTCCCATTCTTTCTATCTTACAGGGAAAGCTGAAAGGGCAAACAGTAAGTAAACAATGTAAAATCAGTCACGCGTTTGGATTCCTGCATATTATCAGTACCGGTCATAATTTAATCAGAGTCAGCCATTCACAAGAATGACAAGTGCTCAGGGACCCAAGACCACAGACAGGCCTTCACATTTTATAGGACACAGTAAGAACAATCACAGACTTAATACAAATCAACACAGTTCACAGGGTGTTTATGGAAAGCACGCTCAGTGACTCCAGTTTCCCACTCACAGTTTTAGCAAGAGTCTTGCAATAATTAGTGTTCTTCTTTGTTAAAATTCCAAGTCCTGGAGTTATGAAAATCTCAGCTTTGATTAAAAAAATAAAGTTTCTAGCCCCTCTGTTATAGACTGAAGCTGAAAAACACAACCCACATGTGACCTAGAGATTCAAAAACTAGAAGATAAAATAATAAGTTTTTTTTTTTTCTTTTAAAAACGCTACTCATGATTTTTGAACATCTGTGGCTGGGATGTTGTGTTCAAACACAAACACATCCCGGAAGACTCCATCTAGTGGCCAGGCAGTCACATCACAAGTCACAACTACAGTATTTCACAAATAGCTCCATAATTCCCTTTGTACTCCATGGCAGTGATTCTCAACCTTTCTAGACTGAAGGCTCCCCTCGTTAAGCTCAGGACACCCCTTGGAAAATGCCAGCTCTTGGCTTAACTCATTTTTTGACTACAGAAAAAATAATAGAGCAATTCTTTTGTTTCAATAAACTCAGAAATACCACAAGTCAGAATGTTTTTAAACCCTGCATTTCTTTTTCAAACCTCTGGGTTTATATCTTGTGAATCATAATTATACACCTAACAGTGCCACCATTATATAGCACTGTGCAGCACTCCTGAAATGATTTCAAGGTACACCAGGGTGCCATGGCATCCTGGTTGAAAATCACTACTCTAAGGAATCATGTACCCAGACCACATTTCAACTGTTTTGGTAGCTTTCTGTGTATATAGTGGATTTCAGTCTCCAGAGCTACCAAACCAACTGCTTTTATGAGCTTTAAATTGACTTAACAACTTAAATGTGCTCTGCAGAACTCTGGGCTTTCTCTTCTTGATATATTTCATATCATCAACACTGAACATCTCCATTTTAATCCATGACTATCTTGCTGACAAAATAAAGCTCCAGCTATATTCCCTTTCAGCAGAAATTGAGCTATTTACACATTCTAAAATATACTGAGAAGAGAGTCAGGTATTTATTCTCTTGCATATAAAATTACAACTAACAAAATCTTGGAAGTGATTATTTTATGTAGTACCTCATCACTGTGATACTGAAATGTTTCACAGTAAATAGGTATGTTTTGTCTCCATTCTACAGATTAGGAACTTGTACATAAAAAGCAACTCTGGAACTTGCCCCAAAGCACCTAGGAAAAATCACCCGGGAGCCAGGATTCAAACCTAAAGTTTGTCCCATTTCAGTACTTTATCCACTACTAAACCCCTTCTCTTA
Source organism: Crocodylus siamensis (assembly GCF_052110815.1). NCBI lineage: Eukaryota > Metazoa > Chordata > Crocodylia > Crocodylidae > Crocodylus > Crocodylus siamensis. The sequence continues at coordinate 89,217,582 of NC_143400.1, read as the reverse complement.
AATGAGGCATGATAATCACAGTACAAACATGCCTATTCTCCCTCACCACCAGCAAGCCAGTTTCCCACCCTCGTTTTCCTCCTATATCCAGCTCCTTTCCGGAACTCATCAGTGTACCTAGCTGTAAAAGGAGGTAATACTAGTAATAACTGACAAGCACCCTTTCTCTCTTTCCAACTCAATCTGCAAGCATGAATTAATTTCCCAAATGTGAACAGAACCCAAATTCTTATATTCTCTTTATCCTACTACTACCAGGCCAGCCAGGATGGAGTGACCAGGTAATCCGTGAGAAAAAAATCACTGTGGTATAACAACAATGATTTACAGTAATCCCATTATAAATGTAAAATAGGATTTTCTGGGTAACAGCAGTCAAAATCATTTTAACAGCCTTTGAATGTAGAGTGTGTAAGGTGGAAAGATGAGCAAATATACCTTCTGCAAGGCTAGCTGGTAGGTTGTTTATTATTAAGAATAGCATATGCTACCCAGCTCAAAATAGCTTCTATAACTGTTTCCAGAATGAAAAGAATTTGAGGCAAAAAAGGATTTCCGTAGGCTGTACAGGACCAAATTTTATCTTTAGCTTTATGAATTCAGTACACAGAACTTTAACATTTTGTGCTGAGCTATTAACACAAATCTCATTCTCATAGCTCCACAGAAATACTTGCACATGAATTATGTTTATACAAAGCTTATACTGGACAATTTCATACATTACAACTTTACAGTCAATACAGACAAATGTAAACTCCTACTTACTTACTGGCTATTTCACCTTTATAGCTATCAGAATCTAAACACCTCTTATTTTAGGTCTAAATGTTGGTCAGTCAGAAATCTGGCAAAGAAACAGCACCTTACGAATACACACTCCTTTTTAAAGAAGATAGCATGAACTTGGCAGTATCCAATCTGAACAGGTGGGTGAAAAGTCTGGAAAAGGATTACAATTATTTTAATTTATTATACACCGCACTAGACACTTGGACATGCACATGGGAGAGAAAGTTTAAAATTCATGGGATGAGAATAAGGCATGTTACCTTAGCCCTTAGTCATGTAATGCTAACCATAAAGGTAAAGGTAATTATGGCTCAGTCTTGCTCTGAATGAGGTCAGGGACATGCCCCATTTCACTGACAGCTGAATTAGGCCCCTTGTACCTACAAAGATCACACCTCTGGGTACATTCTTAGCTGGATCCCTAAAGCAACTTCCCTCAACACATCTCCACATAGGTGACACCTGTCAATAGGTGACATCTCAAAGAAAAGGAAACTATAGAAAATAATAAAAAGATGCATTAAAAATTTGGAGGCCTGCAGCAGATGGCAGGAAATTGTCACATTTGTCAGGGGACCGAGATGGCTATTGTACAGTTGCACTGTTCAATAAGTTCAGCTGGGGACTGAACAATTGGATGGGGGGTGCTAACAGAGTATGGGTAGTACAACACGCAAGACAGGTCACATTTAGGGACTTATAGTGTAGGGAGTGGGAGGACTTGGCAGTGAGAAGGCAGCAGGAGTGAACATGGAATTATAGACTGGTGAAAAGGATTGCTAGGAGTATCTGCCAAAATGCCATTTTTGGAGCATGCTTGTCTCCAGCAGTCGGTGCAATTTGCTGACGATGAATATATTCACCTGGCTGCCATAAAGTCAGCTGGGGCTTCCAGTTGAAAACAAAACAGCCCTGCTTGCTAAAGAATAATATGAACGATGTTTAACGTGTAAAAATAGAAGTTAGTTTTCTCACCGATTTTTCTAACCTAGACAAAACCCATCTTCCCCTTCATGTCAAATACAAGTGCCACTGAATGTTATCAGATAGGATGGCCCTTTAAATTGCTCCCCTAATGACTGAACAATCACATTATACTTGTGGTTATTTCCTGCCAGTCTAAAATTCCCAACATCAAGTATACGAGTAATTAAAAATTAGCCACTGTGGAATCTCTATGAAAACTATATTTAATATCACATTATAATGACCCACTGGAAATTACATTAATTCTAATAAGTTGATAGCAATGCAAAATAAAACCATCATGATGTTTCATGTATCTGAAGGTGACTTAGAAGATCTTTTTCATTTCCAAACCTCATTAAGCAATCGGTGCATTTGTGAGGCAAGTCTGCCGAATGCCTGAAATCTAAATGAGTTTTAAGGTCTTGGATCTGCCCCGTCGAATATTCACAGTACTGACACAAATAAATCCCTTCAGATAAATGAGAATTTAAATGCTTGCAGTACTCCAACATACCTGAAAAGCCTTTTCCACATTCATCACAAACATGGGGGTATATTTTGGTGTGTTCAATAGCTACATGCCTGTTGACATTTGTATGCAGCCTACTCCTAAAACCACATACTTGGCATACAAAAAAGTTCTTGCACTTATCAAAGCTAATTTTGTTTATGAGGCTGTATTGTCCACGCTCCTTGTTGTTATAGTTATCACTTAGCTCAATTAACCTACACGCATGCTCATTTACCACATGGCTGTGCAAGTCTTCTGGATCATTGGTTTCATGTTCACAAAACTGACACAGATACTGTTCATCACAGCTGTGTTCCTGGAAGTGCAGATACAGCTCACTGCTTGAAGAGAACTGCACATCACACTGCTCACACCAATAAAGGTGATCATTGAAATGTGTATCTGCTATGTGCTGACTGAGGTTCTCAAATATCACTGTTTTGTAGTCACAGTATTTACATATGTAGGGGTCTTCCTCATGTATTTTGACATGCTCAATCAGCAGCACTTTGCTAGAGAAACTCTCTTTACATACTCTACAAACATTTGTGTCTGTGCATGTCTTGTGTTTCAGGATCATATGCTGTTTTAAATCAGAAAAGTACTTGCTATTAAACTCACACAGCTCACACTTGTACAGGCCACTGCTGTTGGCTCGTAATAAAGGCCACTTCTGTTGAGCAGTGATATTCAAAGCCTGGTTCTTCTCAAACAGTTTGCAGCTTTCAACAGGTATTTCCTCAATGTCTTCAGCTTCTAGCTTTTCAGGTGAAATGGTTTGTGTCTCTATATCATGAACTTCTATAGCATTAACTTCTGTAGTAGAAATTTCTACTGTTTGAATATCAAGGGGTTTCTCCTCTTCAGTTGGGCTGTCACTGAATATAAGAGACTCGCACATATCTTTACAGAGTCCATTAGCAGCTTTTTCTACAAGAAGGAAGATACAATTTACAGATTAAAAAGACCATGAGCTATTGCTGGGTTGGCCCATTGGTTTTCAGCCCTTTGTAACAATTCACAAATATAAATAAGGTATTATTTTCCTCTAGCCCTGAAAGTTTAATAGGGATATCAGATAAACACCATTAAGATTTACCTCAGTTTATCTGTCTATAGGTTCAACACTTCTATCATTGCAATCATTGCAGAAACAAAAAAAGCTAGTTGCACTGAAAGCCCCCAGCTTTACAATAAGCTTTCCAATGCCCATGACATGTAGTGTTTTTGTAAATGCACTTTTATATTTACCTTTCTTCCTTGAATCTATAAAATGCAACCCCATGATATTGGACTGGGTCCCACTCCACTGTGATGTCCCAGCATGTACTGGGCTGCCATCATCATCTGTATCATGGTTCTGTGCTGGACCATGGTATCTTCCTATGAGGATATAGTAAGTTCTTTTCAGTATTCAGCTTCAACTTCTCTACCAACATGTCTTTAAAATAACTTTAGATCTTGTGGTGCTAGAGTCGCATGACGAACCACCAAGTTACACAACCAAAACAGCCTTCATTTGCTTAAAGACAGGTGCTTCATGATGACGTGAGGCTGCTCAAACCAAGCCTGAGCATGCTGTTCTGCAACTCAGCAGTCCCTGTAAGCTTGCTCCCATGGGCTTGGGAGAGGGCAGAAGCAATTAGCTCTGTCTGAATCCTGATCCCAAGTCGCATTATATTTCTTTGCTAGCCCTCAGGAAAAGATCAGCCTTCAGTATTCAAAACCAAATACAAGCATGCCCACTGCTAATATTATCCAGTAATAAAACAGAGCATTATTCTCTAGGTTTGAAAATGAAGTATTTTAACTGATCAACATTAAGAAAAAGAAAACCAGTGCCAATGATGGTAACCTGTATTTGTTTCATAGCTGTTAACCTTCAAAATAAAGGTGGCACAAGTTTTTGCCACTTAATAGCAGCAGCAGACCTAGGCTCCTCATAAAAATGAAAAGTTAATAATCCTTTAATAGGGCAAATTCTGTTATCCAAAGTTAAAACCATCTTAAAAGCAGCTGGCTCCCATATACGATTGTGGTTTCCCTGTCTTCTGATATAAACTACACTGTTCTTTTCTATACATGCTTCCACTAAATCTCTCTTAACTGAGCTTCTAATTATTTATTCTACAATTCCATAATCCCCTTCTTTGTATACGAATTATGGATGAAAACCTATCCTAGAGACAACCACAATACAACGATTCTCTGGAAATAAATCCAAACTGAAGTCAACCAACAGGTTCAGAAGGTTTCCCTCAATTTAGAAACAAATATTAACAGCAGAACGGCTGACTATGTTGAAAAATCTCTAAAAAAAAGTCCTTAGAGGAAATTTTAGCTTTTCTAATTTTGAAGTAGAACATATATTCTGAAAGTTTCCAAATGTATGATCCCTCCCCCTTTATCAATTCCTTTATTAGAATGCTCCAGTGAAACGTGTAGAGTTTCACTGTTAATCTTATTAAGAGAAAAAAATGTAGTAAAATTTTTCACATTCATGCTCTCCCATGCTTCAAGGATTACATTTAGCAGTATACTCCCATAAAAAAAATGCTTTTTGTTCTCTGGAAGTCTAAATAAAACAATTTAAGGAAGCATCTGACAAAGCACCCTGTTTGATCTGAATCCTTGATTTGTTTACATCATTTTGATACTATTTAACCAACATTTTAAAATGCTGAGGTCTGCAGTTGTAAATATTGTGAACTCTTGGGCCTCTACCATTTTTGAGTTTTATATTAAAATGACTTAATAACCTTGCAGACTGTTAAATACACACATTGACGGGCTAACACATGAACTGCACTGCATCACTCCCTTCCTGGGCAGAATTTTGATAGTCTTACATAGGTGTTAACACTGTAATCTTACCTCTGTTTTCGGAAAATTTTATGTCTGGCTGCTTCATAGAACAGACACTGTAACAGTGATCAGAAAAAATCCCACTGTTGTCTATGTATTTATTTACACCTGAAGAATCTAAACAGAAAAAGCAAAAAGTATTGAGATCAACCAGCTGAACTACCAACATGCATACTTTTAAAACAATACACAAAGGCTACCTCTGTGGTCACAGTTGTGTCATGGGAATTATCAGCACCTGTTAAGACTGTGGATGGCCCCTGAGTCTGAAATAGTTGGCATCGAAATCATGGTTTCCATCTTCAAAACAGCTGCCCTGATATTAAAGGGAGAGTTTTCAAACATACGCAGTGCTAGTCCAACCACTGAAGCCAGTAGGAAGGAAACTACTGAGCACAGTAGATGCTGAACTGCAATCTCTCTGTGTGCCTTTGTACAGATGGGGAAATCAAGATTAAACAACTTGTTCCATGCCACAAAGTGAGCAGGGAACAGCAAACAGCCTTTAGATATGCCAGTGGCCTTAAATGGCTCAACACCAGAGGGCCACTTACTGAGTTTTGGCAAGCCATTGAGGGCCACGTGGCAGGCAGCCCAGGGCAGATTAATATTAATTTTCTAAATTATTTAGGGGCCCTGCAGACGAGATAGAATGGCCTGGCGGGCCGCATCCAGCCCCCAGGCTGCATTTTGTCCACCCCTGCTCAACACCAGAGTACAAGAGTGGAGATTAAGTTGAGAAGGAGGCATGCTAACGCGCCTCTGAGCTTGTAAGACTTTCACAAGACTCATTTGTTCATTTTTCAGAAAGCAGCAGTCTATTTCTGAAGACGAGCCCCATGCACTGAAACGTGAACACAGTTCAAGCTCCCGACTGACCTGAGTACCGTGAAGGATGCAAAGTCTTTCTTTTCCTTTTTTTAGGGTGTTCGTTCATTTTGCTTCTGTCTAAATCCATTACAACCAGTTAAAAGCAACAGCATCCAAGAAGTGGTAAAACACCTTGTTTGTAGTCAAGCAGCAGCACCTAAAGATCAATAATTAGTCAGTATTTCAGCCAGGCACAGCGGCAGTTGCTAAACAAGTAAATTCCTCACCGGTCTATGCCCTGGCACAGCACATACATGATTTGATACCAAATAAGTTTCAAAAGCAACTAAAGCATTTTAAAGACACCCTTAAACAATCATTTTCTGCCTCCACCTTTGCAATAAAACCGACCGCTAGGCACGCACGAACACAATGACCCGGTTTCAGGGAGAAAGCTAACAACCCCCTCCCTAAAAAACAGCACTTGGAAGTCGTGCTCAACCTACCGACACAGGACGCATAGCCTCTCTCAAGCAGCTGCCTGCCACCTTGCCTTGCACATCACAGGGGGGGCACAGCGCACAGGGCGCTTCTCCAGGACCCCGGCTGGGCAAGACTATCCCGAACCCGCCACCAGGCCCCTACAACAGCAGTCGAGTGACACGGGGACGATGGCTTTCGAGCCCCCTGCAAACGCCAGGCCGCGCGCGTGGTGTCACCGCTTCCCGAGGCGGAGACCCTTCATGTGGCAGCCAGCAGGCCCCTGCGGGCGAGGGCCCGCTCGACCAGGCGATGAGCGGCTGGCGGCCCAGGCAGAGCTCCCCGGCGCGGCAGGCCGCAGGGCCCGGGGCTGCGCTGAGCCCCGCGGCCGCGGGAGAAGCCGCTGGACACGGAGGAGGTCGGAAGGGCCCCGCGCTCAGCTCACCTCACCTCACCTCACGTCCGCTCCACCTCCAGCTCCAGCTCCAGGCCACGGCCCAGCCTCCGCGTCCGGCGCCCGCGGGAAGGGGCGGGGCGGGCGCGGGCGGCCCCTGGCGGCCACACAGCGGAGCTTCCTCGGGCGGGGCGTCGCCATGGCAACCCGCCCTGGGTAGCTCCCCGGGAACGCCCCACCGCCATAGCAACCCTGGAAGCAGAGCATCCTAGAAACCGCCCGCGAGCACCAACAACGTTTCTCTTCCCCGCTCTATTATCCCCTCTCTCCCTTTTCGTCTGCTGTTCAAGGGGCATAATGGAAAAGCAAAGGCAACAAGGATTTTTTTTTATTCATTTATTTTACTGAAAAGCAGCATGTTTCGGCGCCTCTTTCCCATGCGGGAGAAAAGACCATTTCTCTGCCTCTCCCTCATATGCACATGCCACGCACACGCACACGCACACTGTCTGACCTCCCATCTCGCACAAACCACAGAATTGCACCAACGTAATGCGTACATCCCGGTAACCCAGACCTGCTCTTTTAGAGAGACCCAGCTTTGATTTACCACCTTTGGGTAACAGGATTCATCACATGCGTAGATTTGCCCCTGCCGCCCCTAAATACAAGTAGCTCCCTACTCTGCATTTCGACTCTGATTTTGTTCCACTTTTGTTTCCACTCATTATGTTGGCTTGGAAAGCACAAATTTAGCAGCATTCAGGTCTGGGCAGCTTATCTGATTTGATTTTGATGAGGTGCATAGGCCCTAATGCAACAATGATACCTAGATTGCATCATCGTCATCACATGGTAAGGGCTCTCAGATCTTGCACCGGATTTAAACTGATGCCAGCCTAAGAGCTCCATAGTAAATCTTACTTCGCTGAGCTATACAGTACCTTTAAGCAAGGACTTTTACAGCAAGACCATGTTATGGGACACCTGATTAGTAACTGCCAAGTAAAAGCTTATCTTGCAATATGCTAAATAAAAAGTGAACATATCCAGAACTGGTTGTGCACATGAAAGAAAATCTACACTTGCACTGCATAAAGATCAAAAGAAAAAAAATAAACAGGATTATTCTTCTGTAATTAAAAAAAAAAAAAACGTGGTTCCAGAGTATGAAAAAAAATACAGATCTTAGGTAAGCCTCATTATAGCAAATATCAATTATGAAAGTGTGGGTTAGTTGATTCTACCATTTATCCTGTGTCATCTGTTTGCTGGGCGCACACCCTAGCAGAGAGGCCTGCAGTATGGAAACAATCTACTGGGAAAGAAATGGCAGCAATAGAAACAAAAATTGCAGTCTTTTTACTGCTAAACTAGGCCCAAGAGTGAAGTGTACTGGCTTGAGGAGGTTAGCTAGGTTGGTTCCAAGATGCGTTTATTTGCAAAGCACCCACCAGAACATCTGATGAGATTCAAATCTGCCCTCCTCCAGCAGAACACTGTAAGAGATTAATTCCAGTTTTGTCACCAAGAGTCATGATAGTTCAAGGGAGGTGCAGCAGGGAGATCTGTTTTGATGTGCAGTCATTGCAACTGCATAAGAATATAAAAACGTAAGTGCCATATTAAGTCAGACCAAGCGCCACCGGCCCTACACGCACCGCACGGACGATTGATCGTCAAGCAACGCTCAGACAGGCGTAGCCCCGGGAGGAACAGGGCGGCTGGCCCGTGCTGAAGGCGGCATCTAGCCAAGTATCCTGTCTCCAACAGTGGCAGAAGTAGATACTATGCAGGGAGAGCACTAAGCCAGATATCTCTATAGTGATCTATCCCCTATTCAGTGCTCTCCCTGGCACCCACCATTAACTTGTTTAGAGTTGGCAAATGTCTCCAATTATTCTGTTCCATAGCCATTCTGTTCAAGAGCTGAAAGGAAGAAAAGAAAGATACTTTGGAGCAAGGAAAGGCTCTATACAGTAGCAGCCTTCCTAGTATACTGAGCAGAAGTGTATAGCACTGAAACTAGATCGATGTAGTACTCAATTCATCATGTGCAACCAAATTGATATACTCACAGTGCCCAGCTGGCCTTTGACACGCACACGTTCTGGTTTAATTATCAAGAATGAATGAGGGTCCCACCCAGCAATGAGTGAACAAGAAGCATATATTATAAATGAGTCCTTGAAAGCAAAACAGTGTTTGTCAAACATTTTACACCATTGAGGCCAATGAGAATTTTGACACCGACTTCCTTGGATATGAGATCAGTACCAAAGACTAGGCAACACCTAAAGATTTACAAAAGGTAAGATAACAAATCATGGCAGCAAAAACAGCATGAGAAGAGAATCAGACCAAGAGAAAGAATAAAAATCAAATCTCAGTCCTGAGCTGCAAATGGGTCCTGTGCAGATGTTTTTCCCTCCCCTGGGGGATAAGTAATTTTTGGAACACACTAAAAGGTTTGCGTTATGTACTTTTGCCCATCTACTGATACGAAAAAGTCTTTTGGGAACATAACCAGTTCTTCACTCGAATAGAGAGTACACAGAGTTAAGCAATAAGGCTACAAGAGTCAGATTTGGGAAGACCTGGAGAAATGGATGGAGAAGAGAGGGATGGGAAGGAAGCAAAATGGGTGGAATGAGCCATGGAAGACATCCTGGAGCTGAATGGCAGAGTTCAAGAAGAAGGAGCCTAGGAGGAGGTTATGGAGCAAGCTAAAGGAACCAAAGCGAAATCACGGAGCAGACCAGAAACATGTGGGAAGAGGACATGGAGCTGGCCAAAAGAAGAGTACAGAGAGGTGGAGTACACAGAAACTGGGGAGGGATATTGTCACTGTAGCAGGCTCACTTTTCAGAGCTTGGGTTGAGTCTCAGGTTTGAGATCCTGCTGTTTTGATTGGTGGAGCCCATCCACCAATCAGGAGGCAGCAGGAGAAATAAAGTCATGATGCCCCTTTCCTGAGGGGAGGGGGAGAAGAACTCCCCCGGACCTGATTGAAGACTGCAAACTGTCAGGTCCAGAAGACTTTGGGGCCGGGCCTGGAGCGTATAAAAGGAGCTGCGTGCCCAGCACGAGGGGAGATGCTGCAAGGGACTCAAGAAGAGCAGAGCCAAGAAAAGCTGGGGAGCTCTCTCCCAGCGGGCAATAGGCCCAAGGCTCCTGAAGCCGCCACTGGAAGAGGAGCCTTGGGAGCGGTGCGAGACTGCTCAGGCTGTTGATGGTGCACAGAGACCTGGCCCTGGGAGTCGTGTGAGACTGTTCGGGCCCATCACAGCCTGCAGCTCAGT